>NC_057803.1:160087769-160390770 GCF_018294505.1 Triticum aestivum | reverse complement strand
AACAAAGAGTCTCTTGTGTCCCCAACACACCCAATACAATGGTAAATTGTATAGGTGCACTAGTTCGGCGAAGAGATGGTGAAACAAGTGGTATATGGATAGTAGATAAAGGTATTTGTAATCTGAAATAATAAAAACAGCAAGGTAGCAAGCAATAAAAGTGAGCATAAACGGTATTGCAATGTGTTGAAACAAGGCCTAGGGTTCATACTTTCACTAGTGTAAGTTCCCTCAGCAATACTAACATAATTGGATCATAAAACTATCCCTCAACATGCAACAAAGAGTCACTCCAAAGTCTCTAATAGCGGAGAACGAACGAAGAGATTATCATAGGGTACGAAACCACCTCAAAGTTATTCTTTCCAATTAATCCGTTGGGCTATTCCTATAAGTGTCACAAACAGCCCTAGAGTTCGTACTAGAATAACACCTTAAGATACAAATCAACAAAAACCCTAATGTCACCTAGATACTCCAATGTCACCTCAAGTATCCATGGGCATGATTATACGATATGCATCACACAATCTCAATTCATCTATTCAACCAACACAAAGGATCTCAAAGAGTGCCCCAAAGTTCTACCGGAGAATCACGATGAAAACGTGTGCCAACCCCTATGCATAGGTTCATGGGCGGAACCCGCAAGTTGGTCACCAAAACATACATCCAGTGAATCACGTGATATCCCATTGTCACCACAGATATCCACGGCAAGACATACATCAAGTGTTCTCAAATCTTTAAAGACTCAATCCGATAAGATTACTTCAAAGGGGAAACTCAATTCATTACAAGAGAGAAGAGGGGGAAAGAAACATCATAGGATCCAAATATAATAGCAAAGCTCGCGATACATCAAGATCGTATCATCTCAAGGACACGAGAGAGAGAGAGAGATCAAACACATAGCTACTGGTACATACCCTCAGCCCCGAGGGAGAACTACTCCCTCCTCGTCACGGAGAGCACCGGGATGATGAAGATGGCCATCGGAGAAGGATTTCCCCCTCCGGCAGGGTGCTGGAACGGGTCTAGATTGGTTTTTGGTGGCTACGGAGGCTTCTGGCGGCAGAACTCCCGATCTATTTTCTGTTCTGGAAGTTTTAGGTCACGTAGGTATATATGGGTGCAGGAGGTACGTCAGGGGAGCCACAGGGGCCCCACGAGGCAGGGGGCGCACCCTAGGGGGGGCGCCACCCACTCTCGTGGGCAGCTCCCATATCTTCTGACGTGGGGTCCAAGTCCATCAGGTGTGTTTCTTTCCAAAAATAACTTCTCCAGTTGATTTCATTCCGTTTCGACTCCGTCTGATATTCCTTTTCTTCAAAACACCGAAATAGGCATAAAACAGCAAATCTGGGCTGGGCCTCCGGTTAATAGGTTAGTCCCAAAAGTAATATAAAGTGGATAGTAAAGCCCAATATTGCCCAAAACAGTAGATAATATAGCATGGAGCAATCAAGAATTATAGATACGTTGAGACGTATCACCGCCCCGCCCACCCCGAAAACACTCCCCACCGTCGGTCCGCCGCCGCCCCGGCCATCCCTCTAGCCCCCCCTCGTGCCGAGCTTTTTCTCCGGCAATCCCCACGCCACCGCCCCGCCAATGCCCCACCACCGCCGGCGACCACCGCCCCCATCCTGAACCCTAAGATAGATAGTGGGGTACCTCTCCGGCGAACCCCCCTCCCCGCTGCGGCTGGTTCTTCCTTCACCCCGGCGAGCCCCCCCCCCTGAAAATCGACTGACCCAAAAGTCGATTCAGTTGACTGAAGTGTAGCTAAATCGGAGCAGCATCGCAAGCAAGAGCAAGAGCGAGAGCAGCAGCGCGAGCAAGAGAAATAGCAAGAGCAGACTAGGCAGGGGAACGAGAGCAAGAGCAGAGCAGCATCGCGAGCGAGAGCTAAAGCAGCAGTAGCTCCTACTGATGTGGACGTCGCAGCCGAGGGAGCGACGCCATGGAGGAAGTGGCCGGCGACGCCGCCGTGGATGGAGCCGCGCCATGTCGGCTCGGGACTGAGCGCTGGCAGCACCGTGAGATCGAATCAAGAAGAAAATGCGGCGATTAGTGTACAACCTCTTTGGTGGCGCCGATTAGGCCACAGCTTCACACGAGGAAACGGTGATGATGATGCTCTTCCACTGGTGTAGGTGAAGATGGCGGTGTGGGAATGGAGGTGGCGCGAAAGATGAGGGGAATATCGGGGCAGCTCCTTGGAGGTGGAGGACGGGGTGGCTGAACTGGCAGGACGATGAGATCAACGACGGATCCTCATCCGGTACGATGGATGAGGGACATCGAGGTGTTGCTATGGACGACATCGTCGGGGAAGAGGCTCTAGGTGGGTGGCGGATGGAGCAGGGTGTGGGGTTTCATCGCGGGTTTTCGCGGCCTCGATGTATGAATGGGTGGGTGGATGGGATGGCAGTGGGGAACCATGGCTTAGAGACGCGCTTGTCCGAAATGTGGGGTAAGTTACAAAAGTACCCCCACCGATTTGAGGCGGTTCTTTCGGTTCAGGGGTACCACGGGCATTTCGCGTGTCTGGATTTCACAGGAGGTGGGAGTTTTCCCGCGCGTCGTAATTTCGGAATAGCAAGGCGCGGGTTGAGATGGAGGGAGTTGTCGGAGCACAACGAGACAAAGATATATCTTAAATATTTCGGGCTAACAAGGCGCGGGTTGAAGAGGTGGGAGTTTCGCAGCACGATAGATAGAGACGCTAGCTTGAATTTTCGGCATAACAAGGCGCGGCTTGAAATTTCGGAATAACAAGCTTAACGTGTACCCAAAAAAGACAATTTGCACCTCAACATGCACAACACACACACAAACACCATTTAGACTAGAGTAAGGTACACGTGCATTGCACGCATGAGATTTGGCAACCAAATTATGAATAAATACCACATTATAGCATGCAAGCTTTGAGTCATATATGCATGATGTAGATGTTCGTTTAATTCTTATAGTTCATTTCATTCAAAATCATCTAGTTTTTATAAGAAAGCTAATCTATTTTAAGATTCATGGAATTGTGCGTCGTAAGACATAAAGTAAAAACAAATAATGGCAAATCATGTAGAAAAACATTTGGGCGATTCTGATACGGAAGATTCTAGAACAAATAAGAAGTGCTTGTGTTTTGATGTTTGTGCATTATGCTTAAGTTCAACCATGGAGTCTTCTAGATTATACATGTGGCGAATCTGGGAATCTAGATGATATCCAACGGCCAGTAGTGCTCAAATTTGCCATCTTTGGACCATCGGATTCGCCTCATCCAACGACCATCTTTCAAAGTTCAAGTTACCCGCACACAATATAAAAAAATATAATAATATATATAGGGGTATAGATATAGATATGTGATGAGAAAGCCACCCATCATCTCCAATTAGAATAGTGTGTCCATGCACGGATGCGACGTGGCCAAATGATGTCTGCCATCGGTATCTCAAATTCAAATCAGTCTGACCTTGTTCAATGTGTATACATTACAACATGCTCGTTTCCAAACCACACCGCGCAGATCTCCGTTATATTCATGCATGCATGGGTTTCAAACATCAGGATCTCTTATTCAAATACTTGAATTCAACTTTACATTGATTATGACCTCACCTATTCTTTTACACCCACACAGTAGTATTCTCTTTATAATTGTACCACTAACTTTCTCTCGTGCATGCATGCACACACACTACCAGTCGGCATTATCCATCGCACGCATGCAATCTTTTTCTTCAGGTCGGTCTCCCATGAAGGCACACACCCACACACATCCCCCTCTCCATCATATCGGGCATTCTTTATCTCTCACGCGTGCATGCGCAACGATCGATGTTCCTCTATGTATGTGTGTATATAGCTAGGTCTTTCATAGTTTTCCACACAAACCGATCAATCGATATATCTAGTGAGGTCTCACCCTCTTTCCCACGTCCACATCGATCAATCTATACCTCTCTATATAGGATTAACATATATAGCTAATACACCCACATTAATTATATATCCAACGTCCCCCTCTCATCATCCATGCCTTCCGCTTCATCTCTCAGACGCGTGCACAATGGCGAAGACAGGGGGCAGTAAGGGCCCTGCCCCCTCCCCCCTAACATCACTATATATCGAGGCTAATATGAATGTGATCATTAGACAATTGCTGCTAAAAATGGTTTAAGTTCATGAATTGACCCTCCTCGTAAAGGATCAGCAATGCTTGGCCCCCTAGCTCATTTATTTTTCATGGCTCCGCCACTGCGCAACAGCGCACGTGTTCGCCCCCTCTCTCTAAATATCGATCTCGCACTTGTGCATTCCTTCATAGTCTCCCTCCACTCGGCCCTCGCACCATCTTCTAGCCCCCACCGGATTTTGCCACATGTACAATCTAGCAGACTCCATGGTTGAACTTAAGCATAATGCACAAACCTCAAAACAACAGTGGTTCTCTTTTGTTCTAGAATCTTCCGTATCATAACTGCCCAAACTTTTTTCTAGTTGAATTGCCATTATTTGTTTTTACTTTATGCTTTACAACGCACAATTCCATGAATCATAAAATAGATTAAGGGCTTCTTTGATTCAAAGGATTCTCAAAGGAATTTTGGAGGATTCTAATCATTAGGAATTTTTCCTATCTTGGTTGTTTGATTCGTAGGATTGTAAACCATAGGAATTTTTCCATATGATTCATTTGCACTAGATTTCATAGGAAACATCCCATCCACTCAAACCTCTTTGAAAGAATTCTGCGTTTTTTCTATGCACAATCAAACACTCGTACAATCCTGTAGGATTCAAGACGACATTCCACTATAATCCCATGTTTTTCCTATTCCCGCGTTCTTAGCTTTTTTATAAAAACTAATTGATTTTGAATGAGATGAACTATAAGAATTAAACGAAGGGCTACATCAGGCATATATGACTCAGAGCTTACATGCTGTAGTGTGGTATTTCTTCATAATTTGGTTGCAAAATCTGATGCGTGCAATGCACACGTACCTTACTAGTACTTCGAGTATGTGCAAAACACGTAAATTAGAATACCAATGGCACGCTACACAGTGTCTCTCTTACAGTTCATGAAGCCACGTGGCACATGTGGAGGCGTTGTCGCGACCTCCTTGCGTGGATTGATCACAGTGACGTGCTGCTGGTTCGAGAAGAATGTACTCGTTCTCCCTGAGCCATACTGGCGGTACATGCACGAAGCGAAGATGTGCACGCACGCCACGCATGCACTCATTCCCCCGCACGCACACGCGGGTACACGGGCAGACGCAATTTTGTACCAAGATCCACCCCATGTGATAATTTGACGCGTGTAAAGTCGTTCACTTCATTGATGGTCAATTAATACAGCGCATGCAAATTGAGTGGACGTGAGGGCGGAAGAAAGACATTATTACTCCACTGCGCGCATGCGAGTAGTTAAATCGTGGGTTGCTAGTAGTACTTCCATTGGTCTCCTTCGTATTTTGTGCCAATTTTTGACAGTAACATAATATTTACGCATTTGAGCAGTGTAGTACTTGAAATTTATGTTCCGCTAAACTCATCGGGAGCCGTTTCGGGCCTCGAAACCAAAACCATCAATTAATCTTTACCTTGTTCCCATCACATTCGAAAGCCTGCTCACACCTACTAGTACGTACCAAACCTGAACGTGTTCCCACTATGCAGGTATTAGTACTAGTGCTAGTACTTAGGTTATAAAAAGGGGAACTACCTAACCGAAAATTACTCTACCTTTCCTCCTCATAAGTGCTTCTTCTTCGTCCGTCGTTGCCATGGCCGGTGAGCAGAGCTCTAGGTCGAGAACTACTCATAACAAGGGAGTGGCAAGCAAGGCCGCGGAAAAAAGAGAGGGCTCGCCGCCACGCAGAGATCTCGAAAGATCTCTCACGGGCAGGCGATGGCTCCCAGGAGCGCCCTAGCCGCGGAGGCGAACATGCCGAGCCGGCGGAGCTGGAGTCGTTATCCCTCGACGGCATGCCCGATCAGCTCAATAAGCACCTCAATAAGCAGAAGGAGTTCATCCAAGGCTTGATGGAGTTGCTGAAGGAGAGCCTTGACGACATGCCCGCTGAGCTCAATCAGCAGGGGAGTTGACCGCCGGCTTGGTGATGCTGCTGAAGAAGAGCATTGCCTCGGAGAAGAAGGCGACCGACGAAATCCTGCGACTTCAGGAGGACAAGGCGAAGCTCTGCCACGAGATCGACCTGTTGAAGGAGAAGAACGCCGGCTGGAAGAAGCTGCATGAGAATAGTATTTCCTCGATGAAGATGCTGCAGGCCCTCGTCATGGAACAGAAGGAGGAGTTGGTTAAGCTCCGCATCGAGCACCTGGCTGCTGTCAATGTACATAATGTGGCCATGGAATAGATGATGAAGGCTCGCGTCGAGAAATCCCGCGTCATGGACAGAATGAAGAAGATGGCGGAGGAGACGCGCAAGGAGATGGAGGTCGTGGAGGCGATGAAGAAGCAGTTACGACTCCCTGGCGAATTAGATCATTTGGGGTGATAATCCTCCTTCTTCTTTTGCTCCTATGTTTCATCTTTTGCTTCGGGTGTTTCGCCGCACGTGTCACGTTCTCTGCGTGGCATGAATAGAACAATGGTTTTTTTGAGGGAATGAATAGAACAATGCTAACAATGAGATGACTAGCAAATTAGATCATTTTTTATCGCCATATGGCACTGGGCTGCCGTGTTTCGTGCTCCTCCATCGCAGTACTACTCCAGTGGAAAAGTTGAGTATACCACACGGTTCTTTGCTCCTCCTCGATCAGGTCGTCGGTGCATTTATACGAGCAGTCAAATCACAAGGCCCCACCTTCCAGCAGTAATGAGCCATCAAATCACAAAGGCCCTCGCCTCTCATGAAACCGACCAAGCTAGACTGCCCCGCCCTCTAGCCTTTTAAAAAATGTATACTTTTGTACAGCAGTAGTATCGATGGATTGCGCCATGGAGCAAAACTTGAAATTAAAAAAAGGTGGTACATATAGAGAGCGCTCGTCGCCAAATTATGCATATAGTACTATTAAAAAGGCTAGTCACAATAATGGTGTCCAGCACAACCCACCCCTCAAATAAAACTAAGAGGGTGCTTGGATACGTTTTAGTCCCATGACTAAAAGTAGTGGGACTAAAACATGCTAGCCTCACCCATGCTTGGATCCAAATACTAAAAAGGCTAAAATCAAGTTAATGAGCATTTATTATCCTCCAAACCCTCCAATCCAGAGCTCGCCTGTGTTAAAGGAGAGGAGTTAAATGAGTAGAGAGAGGAGTAATCCACATTTTAGTAGGGGTACCCCTGACTAAAAAATTTAGTCTCAAGACTAGTTTTAGCCCCTCTTTAGTCAGGGGTACATGGAACTTTAGCCTCTTAAAGAGACTATTTTTAGTCAGACTAAAATAAGTCCCTTGGATCCAAGCACCCTCTAAGCATCCTGGAATTCTTTGACAAAACTAAGCACCCTGAAATTGTTTGACAACTAAAATGCTGGCTATATGATGTTGGCCATATATATTGTACGTATATAATGTGAAGAAACGAGTGGTAGTACTATACCAACTAAAAGATGAAATGTAAGAAATACTAGTATGTACGTACTAAAGAGTTAAAGTAATGAGAAGAAACATAACATAGTTCTGCTAGGGGCTCAGCACAACACAAGCACACCTGAAATTAAACTTTGCGACTATTCCGGTAGACGCTGCATTAGAACCACCATGAGCAACGACACTGCCACCTTACTCGGAGTCCTCGTCCACGTCCTCGACTTCGTCCTTGTCCCTCTCCCTCTTTGCCGATAGTTCTTTGCTTGAACCGCACACTTGGCTATTGCTCTTTATCCAACCCTTGTAGATATTGAAGCAAAGGTAGCCATCCATTGCAGCGTAGTGGATGTGGTCTATATCTAGTACATTCCGCTGCCATGCATGACAATGAAACGTGTATGGAGGTTTCTCCAGTTTACCATATGAAGGATGAACCATGGCTCCTGCCAGGGTCAGCATTGAAGGCTGATGAGAGGACACCAGCCGATTCTTCTGGAGGTCAAAGGTGTTGCCTACAATGAGGCCTATCTGACGCAGTACTTCTTTGTCGTTACCAAAGTCTACAGTAACAAATTTGACTAGGTTGCTTTCGAGGAAGTCCTTAAAATCTTGGCACTCAATGTCAGCATGGCATATGTGGTAGACCAAGCATAAGTCATGCATGCAAACCTAGATCACGGCAGGCTTCTTCCTCTCTTCGTCCTTTAGATCCTTCTCTGGTCCCAGGACTGTGGTGTACTCAACATCTAGCCCAACGACCCACTCATCATCCGAGTCTTCGAACATGCGTCTGAAGCGAGAAAGGCATCCTTTCACCGTCGCGGAAGAACGGGTGTAGATGACGTCGAACTCATCGCCGGTGATGGTTCTAACCTTGTACTCACCGCCGATCGTGGAGATTTGGGACGCCATGGATTTGGGAGGAGGGTTAGGATTAGTGGAACTGCCATAATGTGAATGGACGGGATGACTAGGAGCGAACCGCCATAGTATTGAAGGACGTGCGGGGACGAGTAGGAGCGGCATTAATTAATTTAATCGTCTCGCCTCCCTCCGCATGCAGCCGCATGCAAGCCTCACGCACACATCCCTAGTGCATGCTACGGCTGGGTATTTATTTCTCCCAATCAGCATACGCAACGAGCAGCGGAATCAGTGTAATCTGTGGTGATTTAATTACAACGGGACTAATAAAAATGGGACTAATATGTGGTGATTTAATTATCTTCCCCTCTTAAACCACCGCCGCTCCTCTCCTGTTCCAATCTGAATGCAGCACCGCTCCTCTCCTCTTCCATTTCAAAACCACCGCCCCTCCTCTCCTGTTCCAGTCCAAAACCATCGTCGCTCCTCTCCCATTCTAATCCAAAACCAGCGCTGCTCCTCCCCTCTTCCATTCAAAAACCACCGCCGGCGAGTGAAGGTGCTGTGGAGAAGTAGATCGATGGAGGAGTACAACCGATACATGAGGATCGCAGACGGCGACCCTGTGAAGCTAGCTAGGATGTTGGAGATACAGTCTTGGTTTGACAACAAGAACCAACTAGCAGCGACGGCGACATCCATGGCCAAATATCTGCAACGGAGTGAAAAGGCGGCGATACTCCCGGAGGGAGTCGCGCCGGAGTACATAGAGCTGCTCCTCTGGGCCATGGAGCAAACAGATTCACCGAATCCGATCGTGAGGGAGCGGTGGTGGGAGTATCGATCCCAGATGGAGCATCCACCAGAGATTGAAGGATCGAGCATCTACAGGGTGCCGTTTGTGAGGGTGTCCTGCCAGAGCGAGCCGGTGGAGTCTTCGTCGACCGAACCCAACTGCAAGAGGAGAAAAGCAGTTGGCCCGATGACGCTTCCCCGCCATCGTCTCCCTCGCCGTTCACATCGTCTCACGGGGCGGCTGTCTGCCGCCGAGGAATAGGAGGGGGCTGCCCCCCCAGCCCAATAGTCGGGCAGGTTGTGAATTGTCAGGAGGAGCTTAGGGTTGTCAGTATTTGCAGGTTGTGAATTGTGTTTTGTTGTGTATTTTGAGAGTACTTTCAGATATGAATTTCTTTTGAATTTCATATTTGCAGTATTGAGCATATGAAGTATTTTATGAATTCTAGAGATCTATTTTTAGCACTTAAAAAATGTAGTTTCATAGGAGTATAAAAGTGCAGACAATGTGATTCTCAGAGAAGAAACTGCAAGTTTCAGTTTCAGATAAGAAACTGCAAGTTCAGTTTCAGATAAGAAACTGCAACTTTCAGAGGCAGAGCATTTATATTAACACGGCCTTTTCAAACAGGGTTAACATCATGTTGGAAGTTTTATTCATGGTCGAAAATGGAACTACCAGCCAGTTAACATCATGCTGATCAACATTCATGCATAGCACATCTTCATATGATGCACAGTCAAAATGCCCACACAATGTCGAGTGTGCGAAACACAGAGAAAACGAGGGACGAAGTTTTGGCAAGTGTTGGACGTGGTTTTGGGCTGCCCCGTCTAGGCTTTCATTTTTAACATGCGCAGCCCACGACCTCGGATGGGAGGTCCATAGGCCTGTTTGTATTTTCTTAGGGCCGTCATGTATCGACCGGCCTATGGACCTCCCATCCGAGGTTTTATTTTTGGCAGCCCAATTTATGTATTTTTTTGAAGAAAACACAGAGGTCTGTTCTATTTTTCTATATAAGAATAGGAACGCCAGGTCCAACTTATGTTTCCCTTCTAACTATATTATATATATTTAAATTATTTTATATGTTATTATATATTATTTTTATTGTCATCATATATTTAACAGATACTTACATATGTAAGAAAACAATATCCCACATCTTATTAACTTATAAAAATAATTTCTTAACAAATAAAATCCTGGATTGTTTTGGCACGAAAATCCTAGTGATTGTGTACAAAAGCTTGGTAAGATTTAAGGACGAATGTAATAATATCACTTATTATTTAAATATATTTATAACAAAATGCTCAGCCCCTTTTTATTTTTGATAACATTGCTGGCCCAACCCAACATTATAATTAGAATCAGCCCAGCAAAATCGTGTATTTCGAGAAAGTGCAAATGGCCTGTAATTTTTTAGGAAATAAAATAAATGGGCCGCATGGACGCTACATTATTTGTTCACCCAGCCCAGCTAATGGCTGTAATTCAAAAAAAGATCAAATTGACTGTAAATTCTACCGCGCAAAAAAAGACTGTAAATTCTGAAAAAATGGGTTGAATACGTGCCACATTTTTGGAGGCTGAAATGTGGGCCAATAGGTCGAAGCCAACGCAAGTCGTTGTCAATTTAGTCAACAAATGATTCTGACATGTTAGCCGTTGGATTTACATCCAACGACCGGCATCCATCTTCAATCTCTCGTCTTCTTCCTCCAGCGCCGCCGGGACCACCTCCCGCCACCTACTGCTAGCAGCTCTGCTTAGCACGCTTTGCTATGAAGCGCTACTCCACCGTTGGCCAGGCCATCCCTCCACCCCTCCACACCTCCTGTTCTTCTCCACCGACTGCCGAACCACACCGCACTAGAACCAGTTAACCCTCGTACACCTCTCCGTCTACGACTCTACTCCCGCGTCTTCCCATCTCCGGCTCGTTGCTGTCCGGGGCCTCGCCGTCGTCCACCACCTTGGATGCGCTCGACGCGGCATGGTTAACGTGGTCAATGAACGGCACCATCGGAAGTAGACTGTGCGTGGAGAGGCTGACAGCTGGGTCCACGGCCACACACAAGGAAATGCCTCCTTATTACGCGCAAAATAATGATTCCTCCACCTAACATCTGGGACCCACCGGAAGGGCCTCTGTATTTCACGAAAATAACGTGCCCCCCGCTGACATGTCGGACCCACCAGCTATCTTCGCACGGAAGGAAGTGCCTCCTTATTACGCACAAAAAAATGAATATTCCCCCTGCCAGCTGGAACCCAGCATAGTGGGAGGCTGACTTGTGGGCCTACCAAGTTGACGGGGACGGAGGGCTTTGTAAACTTAGTCAATATGAATGATTCTAGCTCCTGTTACCGTACGATGTTCATCCAACGGCCGTAGTGCTTCTTCAACCTCTTCTTGCTCCAGCTGCCAAACCAGCGCCGGTTGTGCCGCGTGCTCCTGCCTCCCGTGGCCAGCTGTGATGCCGCGGAGGCCTCAGCGCCCCCTACTGCTCCCACCGCTGGCCAATCCATCCCATTACTCACCCACACCCCCTGTTATTCTGCGGTGACAGCAGCCTCACACCGCAGCCGAACCAGTGAACCCTCGTACTCCTCTTCGCGTGGGCATCCACTGCTGCGTCTTCCCCGGCTCCGAGTCGTCCCCTTCCTAGTCCTCACCGTCGTCCACCGCCGTGGTGCTCTCGGTGCGGCATGGTCAAGGAACGACTTCCATCGGACGTGGACTGTACATGGAGAGGCTAACAGCTGGGTCCACGGCCGCAGCAATGAAGTGCCTCCTTATTACGTGCAAAATAATGATTCCTCCACCTGACAGTGGGGACCCACCGGACGGGCCATCGTATTTCACAAAAAAAAAACGTTTCCCCCTGACTGCTGGGACCCACTAGCTACATCTTCGCACACGAGGAAGTGCGTCCGGGCAAAAAAAAAACGATTCACCCCCTGACTGTTGGGACCCACCAGCTACATCTTCGCATGCAAGGAAGTGCGTCCGGGCAAAAAAAAAGATTCGCCCCTTGACTGCTGGGACCCACCAGCTACATCTTCGCACGCAAGGAAGTGCCTGACAGTCGGGACCCACCTGGTCGAAGCGTATGTAGCGTTGTCATTCTGGTCGCGAACGTGTACGTACATATATACTAGCGGATGTAGAGGCGCGCACGTGTCGTAGTAGAGGCACGTACGTGTCGTAGTAGAGGCGCGCACATAGCATGTACACGTACGTACAACGGCTAGGGTGCAAGAAAGAAAATACGTCCACGTATGTGTACATACGGGCGGGGTCTCGAATGCCTACTCGCGCATACGTACGGCCAGGGCTCATGTACATGGCTGGGTCGGAACGGAGAAACAACGTCATCGTCGTGTTCATGGGGAGGCAACGGAATGCGTCGTGTTCATGGGGAGGCAACGGAATGTGTCGTGTTCATCGAGAGGCAATGGAACGCGTGGGAGCCAACCGGTTGGGTCGGAACGGAATGCATGGTCGTGTTCATCGGGAGGGCTTGGACAGAACAAGCAATGGGAACTAGGCCTGGCGTACCGCAAAACAGAGGAAATGGACCTCCTACGTTCAGAACAGGGTCCTGTTGATCGGGAGGGGTGTGGCATACCGCAAAACGGAGGAAACAGACCTCCTACGGTCGAAACGGGGGTCCTGTTGATCGGGAGGTGTGTGGCGTACCGCAAAACGGATGAAACGGACCTCCTACGGTCGAAACGGGGGTCCTGTTCATCGGGAGGGGTGTGGCGTACCGCAAAATGGGACTCCACGGGATACTGTTCATCTCCACCGTCGACCTCCTCCAGCCTCCACGGGCTACCGTCGACCTCCTCCAGCCTCCACGGGCTCCTATGCATCCAACCTCCACCATGCGCTACTCCACCGGCTACTGTTCAACCACCCCTCCACGGGCACCCCTACACTGTCTACTGTTCATCCATCCCTCCACACAACGGGGTCCTGTTCAACCACCCCACCACGGGCACCCCTCCACCGTCTATTGTTCATCCAGCCCTCCACACCACGGGGTCATGTTCATCCAGAGGCAACACCACCGCTCACTGTTCATCCAACCCCCCCCCCCCCCCCCCGCAACGCTCACTGTTCATCCAATCGACCGGCTTCAGTTAGCAGCAGTAGCGAAGGAATCACTCGATCGGGTTCAGTTAACAGCCATCGATTGATCGCTCGGGTTCAGTAACACGTAGCCTGCAGTGCAATCGCTCGGGTTCAGTTAGAGCCCAACGCCTCGCTTGGGTTTAGTTAGAGCCAACGCCTCGCACACACGCGCGTACGTGTACGAGAGAAACACGCACCGCTCGGCCCCCGACCTCCCACCGTAACCGGGAACTCCCTGAAATTTTCCTCCCCCTCGCTTCTACCATGGTTTTTTCTGTCATGGACGGCCCAAAGAATGTCATGCAGCTGCGTCTCCGGCCCGCCCAGGACAAAAAGCCCATTTTCTGTCATGATTTTTTGTCATAGAAGTAGGAGCCCACCACAACTATGATGATACCGGGTTTTGTCACAATTATCGTCATAGAAGTGTCATATGTATGACAAAAAAAAATCGTTCGGCCCAAAATGTCACGGGTGTGTCTTTTTTTTGTAGTGACATGTCGTTTCCCTTTCTGTCATTGGGATCGAGCACCGCAGGATTGAACCCAAAGCTATGCACTTCTCCCATCGCAAGAAAGATCAATCTAGTAGGCCAAACCAAACTGATAATTCGAAGAGACTTGCAAAGATAACCAGTCATACATAAAAGAATTCAGAGAAGATTTAAATATTGTTCATAGATAAACTTGATCATAAACCCACAATTCATCGGATCTCAACAAACACACCACAAAAGAAGATTACATCGAATAGATCTCCAAGAGAATCAAGGAGAACTTTGTATTGAGATCCAAAGAGAGAGAAGAAGCCATCTACCTAATAACTATGGACCTGAAGGTGTGAGGTAAACTACTCACACATCATCGGAGGGGCCCTGGAATTGATGTAGAGGCCCTCCATGATCAATGCCCCCTCCGACGGAGCTTTGGAAAAGGCCCCAAGATGGGATCTCTTGGGTACAGAATGTTGCGGCGGTGGAAATAGGGTTTCGTGGTGCTCCTGGATGTTTTCGGGGCATATGAATATATATAGGAGGAAGTAGTAGGTCGATGGAGCAATGAGGGGCCCACGAGGGTGGAGGGTGCGCCCATGGGGGTAGGCGCGCCCCCTGCCTCATGTTCGCCTCGATTGTTTCTTGACGTCCACTCCAAGTCCCCTGGATCACGTTTGTTCCAAAAATCACGCTCCCGAAGGTTTCATTCCGTTTGGACTCCATTTGATATTCCTTTTCTGCAGAACACTGAAATAGGCAAAAAAACAACAATTTGGGCGGGGCCTCCGCTTAATAGGTTAGTCCCAAAAATAATATAGAAGTGTATAAATAAGCCCATTAAACATCCAAATAGAACATATAATAGCATGGAGCAATCAAAAATTATAGATACGTTGGAGACGTATCAGTATCATCGGCACCTGCATCTGTTTTGGTTGTATCTGTGAGTCACGCGGACTCAGAAATCTCAAAACCCGCGAGAACAAGACTATTTAAGCTTATGGGTAGGATGATGTAATGAGGTGGAGTTTCAGCAAGTGCTAAGAAAATATGGTGGCTAACATACGAGTACAAGAGTAAGATGAGAAACTACGCAATGGTTGTCAACTAGAAGTGGTCAAGAAGTGATCATGAACTACTTACGTTCATACATAACCCAACCGTGTTCACTTCCCGGACTCTGCCGACAAGAGACCATCACGGTTACACACGCGGTTGGCGCATTTTAATTTAGTCAGGTGTCAAGTTCTCTACAACCGGATATTAATAAATTCCCATCTGCCACATAACCGCGGGCATGGATCTCGAAAGTTTATACCCTATAGGGGTGTCCCAACTTAGCCCATCACAAGCTCTCACGATCAACGAAGGATATTCCTTCTCCCGGAAAGACCCGATCAGTCTCGGAATCCCAGTTACAAGACATTTCGACACAACTAAATGAAAATAAGATAAACCCAACTGCCAGATCACCGATCGACCCAACTGGGCGCCACTACTGATCATCAGGAGAAGACACATAGTAACGACCAAGGTCCTAATCGAACTCCCACTTGAGTTCAGTAGCATCACCTGCAGTGGTATCATCGGCACCTATAACTGTTTTGGTAGTATCTGTGAGTCACGCGGACTCAGCAATCTCTATACCCATGAGAACAAGACTATTTAAGCTTATGGGTAGGATGAGGTAATGAGGTGGAGTTGTTTCAAGCACTAAGAAAAAATGGTGGCTAACATACAAGTACAAGGGTAATATGAGAAACTACGCAACGGTCGTCAAATAGAAGTGATCAAGAAGTGATCCTAAACTACTTACGTTCATACATAACCCAACCATGTTCAGTTGCCGGACTCCGCCGAAAAGAGACCATCACGGTTACACACGAAGTTAGCGCATTTTAATTGAGTCAAGTGTCAAGTTTCCTACAACCGAATATTAACAAATTCCCATCTGCCACATAACCGCGTGCACGACTCTTGAAAGTTTATACCCTACAGGGGTGTCCCAACTTATCCCATCACAATCTCTCACGATCAACGAAGGATATTCCTTCTCCCGAAAAGACCCGATCAGTCTCGAAATCCAGGTTAGAAGACATTTCGACAATGCTAAAACAAGACCAGCAAGACCGCCCGATGCACCGACAAATCCCGATAGGAGCTGCACGTATCTCGTTCTCAGGGCACACCGGATGAGACATCCTACGAGTAAAATCAACCCTCAAGTTTCCCCGAGGTGGCCCCGCAGTCTACTCATTTCGGACCAACACTCATAGGAGCACTGACCCAGGGGGTCGAATAAAGATGACCCTCGGGTTTGCAACTCCCAAGGGATAAGTATAGGTGGTGGTTAGGCAAATGTTAAAACCAAGGTTGGGCCTTGCTGGAGGAGTTTTATTCAAAGCGATCTGTCAAGGGGGTCCCATAACCCCAACCGCGTAAGGAACGCAAAATCAAGGAACATAACACCGGTATGACGGAAACTAGGGCGGCAAGAGTGGAACAAAACACCAAGCAAAAGGCCAAGCCTTCCACCCTTTGGTAAGTATATAGTTGCATTAATTAAAAAAGGGATATAGTGATATCCCAACATATCCATGTCCCAACATGGAACAACCTGCTCTGCACCTGCAACTAGCAACACTATAAGAGGGGTGAGCAAAAGCGGTAACTTAGCCAAACAACGATTTGCTAGGAAGGTGGGTTAGAGGCTTGACATGGTAATATGGGAGGCATGATAAACAAGTGGTAGGTAGCGTGACATAGTGATAGATCAAAACAACTAGCAAGCAAATATAGAAGTGATATCGAGGGTAACGGTCATCTTGCCTGCAATCCCGCTAGGAACAAGACTGAATCCATGAAGCAGATGAACCAACGTAGTCGAACGGATCCTCACAATCGCAACATAACCGGAACTATCAAGAACAAGTAACACCGAAAGGAAGCAAACAACATGGTAAACAACCAAGCATAAACATGGCATGATGCACAACCAAGTATGATGCATGTCCAATTTAATGATTCATGGCATGGCAAAGTGCAACAAACAATACTACAAATTAAGTGGAGCTCAATATGCAACGGAGTTGCGTATTGAAGAAAACACCACATTCTTTTATTTAGTTCTCACTCTTTGAATCTACTGAACAATATTAAATGTTGGTTAACATGTCAAGAGGTGAAGCATAAGAAAACTACCTATCTAGGCAAGTTTAAATGAGGCCGGAAACAAAAAACAACAAATCCAGAAAATCCCCATGTGCATATTTCGAATTCGGTACTGTTCTATCCTAAAGCATATTTTAGAGTTGTTAAACAAGAAAATAAAGTGAAAGTGCAGCAAGTTAATCTATGTATTTTTCTACCCCATTTACATATAAAGATTATTAGATTCGGAGCTACGGTTATTTAGTTATTAAATAAATCATTTTAGCATGACATTTATGCAAATTAAATGTAAACAACAAGTTAGACATTTTAAACATGGATGAAAGTTGTAGATTATGATACTAGATGGAATTCTAAGAATTTTACATATACAAATTATTTACATATGATGCACGGTTTTGGAGTTATTAAATGCATGAATTCTAGGGGGTTTTCTGCAAATCAGTTTTCCTGTGGATAATAGAGAAATTTGCCAGACGGGAAAAAATGTGCACTGGGCTGAATCTAGCTGGCCCAACATGCACATGAGAGGGGCTAGGTGCTGCTCACCATGGGCCATGGCCCAGTTCGACGATGAGGTCAGGCCAGTATGGGAGGCTGGCGCGCTGGGCCTAATTCGTGGTCGCGGTCCACGTAGGCGAGGAAGACGCGGTCAACGCAGGGAGCAGAGATGTGTCGTCCTCCCTACTCGGACGAAGCAGAGGAGGCAAGCAAGGCGAAGGGGCGGCGAGCGTCCAAGGGAAGGAAGCGGCTCGCGGCGACGCGGTGCTGGACTTGGTGGGGGGAACCGGGCGGAGGCGAGGGGAGCTCGAGGTAGCTCAGGTGGTTGCGGCGTGAACGAGTGGGAGGCTCGCGGGGCCTCGGGCGCTCGGGTTGAGGCGACCAAGAGGAGGCACGGGGACGGAGAGGGTGGTCCAGTGGTGCAGGCGTAGATCCGGCCGGGAACAGGCAAGGACGACGAAGGAAGGCGATGGCTTGGCGGTTGGCGTCCATGACGTCGGCTACTGCCGACAAGATCAGCGACCGCAGGGCCGGTGTGTCCCTGTGAACAGTGAAAGAGAGAGACGAGGTGTTGAGAGCGAGAGAAAACCAGAGGAAGGAAGGCAAAGAAAGGGGAGGAGCGCGACGAGGCCTATTGGAAGTGGTTGCTGGCGGCGAGGTTCGCCGGGGGCAGCGGGGTCGCGAGGTTGGATGAGCTTGGGCCTCGGGGGCTCTCCACGAGGTGTATCACGCGGCTGTGCTGGGAGGCTAGTCGATCAGATGAACTAGGGGCACGGGAGCCATTGGATGCCAATCTGCGGCTCCAGATGGGTGGATGGTTGGTGGATCTGGGGAGGTGGCTGGCTGTGCGTGGGTTGGTGAGGAGGGGATCTGGGAGGATCCCAAGGGAGTGAGTGGCGGCGGCGAGTGAGGGGATGGATGGGATAGGTTTTAGGGCTAGGCTAGATTAGGTATGAGGTTGGTTTAAATATAGGAAGGGAGAGGGATTTGGATCATCCAATCGAGATCGGACGGTCCTGGAAAAATGGGTTAGGAAGTCCAAATAAGAAAAGGGAGATGTTTTAGGAACGTTTGGGGATGATCCGAATCCAATGGTGACGACTGCCTGGGTCGGGTTTGGGTAAGTTTCGGACACGCACGCGAGGTGGTTTGTGCACCATGCAGAGAGACTCCAGCTTAAGAGAGGAAACGAAGATCCAGGTTGCAAGAGGTCTGAGAAAGGTCAACAAAGACAAACGGGAAGCGGCACTACGAGCGGATGAAAGTTTGAAAAACAATGATGGCAATGAGTGCCGATGCAATGCAAATGATGACATGATGAATCCAAGAAACAAAATAAAACTCAATGCGAACACGAAATATATGGAAGGCATCTGAAGCGTCGGTCTTGGGTCATCACAGTCCAGTGAGTTAACTTTCGGTATCACAATGATGATGGTGTCATTAAAACCATTTGGTGTCGCATTCTGTGCTGGAAACTGATGTGCAACCAAGCAAACGTCCTCCTTTACCAATGACCAGTGTCATTGATAAAACATTGACGGGTAACCATCGGGTCTTGGTGAACAAATTTGCATAAAAGTTTGCTACCATTTTTCGCATCCCCTCATCGTCAGTGTACTTCTTCCCATCCTCCCGTTTTAACACCTTCACAGTATTTTTGCGCTTTCTATGAGAAGCTTTGTTTTGAAAATAATGCTTTGGTCGCTTCTAGAAGTCAGTCAACTCGGGATCTCCGCATGTGGTAGATCTCTTCTCTTTCATATACCTCATGTAGCTGGTCCTTACTATCTTGATCTTATTTCTATATCGAGTCTGCGCAGCTCTTTCTTTAGCATCTCTAAGTTGTCCTTTTATATGAGCTATTTGGAGTTTGATTGACACAAAGACCCTTCGGCTCCACTCATGCATGGACTTAAGCTGGTCATAGTGGTGAGTAACTTACACTAGTAACATTAATATGTCACTAGTCTATGTTACTACCTTCATAGTGGGTAGTGTCATAGTTGTGGTCAAATAGATACCTTCATTTATTATATTGTAGAGTCATCCTTCATTGGGAAGCGCTATGTGATGGTAACATATTATGTTACTGCATTTGTCTCTCTCCTTTTTAATTGCTTGCCACATCACCTTTTTTGCTTATATTACATGCATGTTACTAACTATTTTACTCCTACTATGACTAGTCTTAGAAAACATCCAGAGTTTGTTACATGCAGATCCTAGACCTGCTTAATTTTGATTGGTTGCATGTGCAGCCCTCCATGCATTAGTCACCATGTCCTCCTACTCTGCATGCCTCGCCCACGTCACTTCATAAACAAAGGACTGTTGGTATCAGGTAGTATTTGCAGCCGGTGTTGTCGCCACTCAAATAACAATAGCCTGGTGGTCTGATTCCTCAATTAGGATATGCTGCACTTCTGTTTCCGGGAACATCTGCAAAAAAACAGCGTTTCATGTAGCTCGATCCAGCCTGACTTGTATGTTCTCATGTGCTTTTCGCTTTTTGTCCCATGTATATGGATAGCCAAAAAAGCCGAGATCCACCAAACTACGGTCGGTTAGATACTCTCTAAACGCCTCCATCTGCCTCAAATTCCTCTAGTTTCCACCCAGCTGTTCTTTCTGAAGTAACAATTCATTGTAGTAACCCGCACATATCCACGACAGGTCATCTTGGGATCTTAGATAGCGAAGAACATCCCTAGTTTTCTGCCTGATCTCAACACACGGTTCCCCATATATTCCAGTGAATCTAAAGGTATTCCCATCAACTTTTATAGTTGCATCTAAATAGTACTAACATCCACTACAAAAAACACTTCCGTGATGATACGTGTTTGTCACAATAGGTCACGTTTTCTGTCATGCATGTACATCCATGACGATTTTATGACAGAATCAAGATATTCATACATGTGCTATTGTAGAAGTGTTCCATGACATTACCAAAATTATCATCATGGAAGTGTCCACTTCCATGACGATAAATCGCGCGTCATAGAAGTGTTTTCGTCAAGGGTGGCCAACACGTGGCATCCACCCTAACAGGTCACCGTTAAGCTATCAGGTCCGGTTTTGGATCCGATAGCCCGTTAACAGCTCGGACCAATGGGGATTTTCCACGTGTAAAATTCTCATTGGCCAGAGGAAACACATGTTGGCTCACTGTTAGGACAGGTGTCATCCACTCATTGGACAGGAGGCGCCTATGATACGTCGACACGTGGCACGGTCCAACAGAGGCCCATTCCGGTGAAAAGGCCGGCCCTTTTGACTTGGTCAAAAGGTAACTGGCCGGCCCACGAAAAGAATGTTAACAACCTATTTGTATATCGCCCATTCATGGCCCGCTAACTCCCGGCCCGTTACGGCCTATCGGAATTAAGCCCAATAGCTTCATCTGGGCTGTCCAATATGATTCCAGCCCATTGTTACTTCTGGCCCATGTATGGCCATTGATGTCTTTCGGCTCATATGAGGCCCTTCGTAACTTTGGGCCACATAAAGGCCCAAGATGAAACTGGCCCATAATGAACAGTGTATCGATTTATACCCATTAACGACCCATTATTTTGTCTGCCGTTTCCATCCCGTGTTAACTTTTTGGCCTTCTAAGGGCCCATTTTTTCTTGGGCTCATTTCTAGAATTCGGTTAGTTATGGTCTGTTACTAGCCTATTCCGTTTCTGGGCCAAATTCAGCCAGTGGTTACATTGGACCCGTTTATGGCCCATTAACCCGTTGGGCTGTTTTCATAGCATTATCAAATACGACCTATTAAAGGCCCGTTATGGTCCACGAATAGTACGGCCCATGTTCGGCGAAATGATTATACGTCTCGTAGAAGGCCCATGGATCATATGGCACATAGAAGACCAATGGACCCTACGGCCCGCAGAAGGCCCATGGATCATAAGGCCCATAGAAAGTTCATGGATCCTACAGCCCGTAGAAGGCCCATGGATCCTACGGCCCATAGAAGGCCCATGGATCCTATGGCCCGTAGAAGGCCCATGGATCCTATGGCCCGCAGGAGGCCCATGGTTACAACAGTCCATGTGTGGCCATGATTATTGTGGCCTAGTTACTAAAAACAGGTTATTGTGGCCACTACAAAAACGCGGAAAAAGAACTATAGTGACTACAAGCAAACAACTAAACAAGACAATAAGGAAATAAATAAGCAAGCAACTAGCGCTAGCCTATTATAGCTATTACACATATTACATCCACTGGGCATCAAAGTTTGCCACCAGTGCAAATATAGGGAACAAAGCATCATATTACATACAATGGCCGTCAAAATTGGCCACGAGTGCAAATAAACGCGGCAGCAAAACAAGAGCATAACTGAAACAACTTCAGAAGAGCTCAAGAAACGTTATCCTAGGTATCCACCATGCTGGAAATAAGCTTAGCCAGCTTATTAGCTTTGTCCTGCTTGGCGCTAAAATCCTCCAACGCTTGCTGTTGCACCAGAAAGTAACGTTTAGTGTGCGGACCCTATGGGTACGAGAACTATGTAGACATGACCGAGACACCTCTCCAGTCAATATCCAATAGCAGAACCTGGATGCTAATATTGGCTCCCGCATATTCTATGAAGATCTTTATCGGTCAAACCGCGTAACAACATACGCTGTTCCCTTTGTCATCGGTATGTTACTTGCCCGAGATTCGATCGTCCGTATCATCATACCTAGTTCAATCTTGTTACCGGCAAGTCTCTTTACTCGTTCTGTAATGCAACATCCCACAACTAACTCATTAGTCACATTGCTTGCAAGGCTCATAGTGATATGCATTACCGAGAGGGCCCACGGATAACTCTCCGGTACACGGATTGACAAATCCTAATCTTGATCTATGCCAACCCAACAAACACCTTCAGTGACACCTGTAGAGTATCTTTATAATCACCCAGTTACATTGTGAAGTTTGATAGCACACAAGGTGTTCCTCCGGTATTCGGGAGTTGCATAATCTTATCGTCAGAGGAACATGTATAAGTCATGAAGAAAGGAATAGCAATAAAACTAAACGATCATAATGCTAAGCTAACGGATGGGTCTTGTCCATCACATCATTCTCTAATGATGTGATCCCGTTCATCAAATGACAACACATGTCTATGGTCAGGAAACATTACTATCTTTGATTAACGAGCTAGTCAAGTAGAGGCATAATAGGGACATTCTGTTTTGTCTATGTGTTCACACATGTACTAAGTTTTCAGTTAATTAAATTCTAGCATGAATAATAAACATTTATCATGATATAAGGAAATATAAATAACAACTTTATTATTGCCTCTAGGGCATATTTCCTTGAGTCTCCCACTTGCACTAGAGTCAATAACCAAGTTGACATCATCATGTGACTTAACACCAATAGTTCACATCTTTATGTGATTAGTTCACATCGCTATGTGACTAACACCCAAAGGGTACTAAGGTGTGATCATGTTTTGCTTGTGAGAGAAGTTTAGTCAACTGGTCTGCCACATTCAGATTCGTATGTATTTCGCAAATTTTTATGTCTACAATGCTCTGCATGGAGCTACTCTAGCTAATTGCTCCCACTTTCAATATGTATCCAGATTGATACTCAGAGTCATTCGGATCGGTGTAAAAGCTTGCATCAACGTAACTCTTTACGACGAACTCTTTATTACCTCCATAACCGAGAAATATTTCCTTAGTCCTCTTAGGTAACTAAGGATAACTTTGACCGTTGTCCAGTGATTCCCTCCTGGATCACTATCGTACCCCCTTGCCAAACTCATGGCAAGATACATAATAGGTCTGGTACGTAGCATAGCATACTTTATAGAACCTATGGCTGAGGCATAGGGAATGACTTTCATTCTTGTTTCTATTTTTGTTATGGTCGTGTTTTGAGTCTTACTCAACTTTACACCTTGCAATACAGGCAAGAACTCCTTCTTTGATTCTTCCATTTTGTACTACTTCAAAATCTTGTCAAGGTATGTACTCATTGAAAAAACTTATCAAGCGTCTTGATCTATCTCTATAGATCTTGATGCCAAATATGTAAGCAGCTTCACCGAGGTCTTTCTTTGAAAAGAACTCCTTTCAAACACCCCTTTATGCTTTATAGAAAATTCTACATCATTTCCGATCAACAATATGTCATTCACATATACTTATCAGAAAGTTTGTAGTGCTCCCACTCACTTTCTTGTAAATACAGGCTTCTCCAAAAGTCTGTATAAAACTATATGCTTTGATCAACTCATCAAAGCGTATATTCCAACTCCGAGATGCTTGCACCAGTCCATAGATGGATCTCTAGAGCATGCACATTTTGTTAGCACTTTTAGGATTGACAAAACCTTCTTGATTCATCATATACAACTCTTCTTTAATAAATACATTAAGGAATGCATTTTTGACATCCATTTGCGAAATTTCATAAAATGCAGCAATTGCTAACATGATTCGGACAGAATTTAAGCATAGATACGAGTGAGAAACTATCATTGTAGTTAACACCTTGAACTTGTTGAAAACCTTTTGCAAAAATTTGAGCTTTGTAGATAGTAACACTACTATCAGCGTTCATCTTCCTCTTAAAGATCCATTTAATCTGAATGGCTTGCCGATCATCGAGCAAGTCAATAAAAGTCCATACTTTGTTCGCATACATGGATCCCATCTCAGAGTTCATGGCCTTAAGCCATTTCGCGGAATCTGGGCTCACCATCGCTTCCTCATAGTTCGTAGGTTCGTCATGGTCTAGTAACATGACTTCTGGAAAGGATTACCGTACCACTCTGGTGTGGACCATACTCTGGTTGACATACGAGGTTCGATAGTAACTTGATCTGAAGTTTCATGATAATCATCATTAGCTTCCTCACTAATTGGTGTAGGAATCACTGGAACTGATTGCTGTGATGAACTACTTTCCAATTAGGGAGAAGGTACAACTACCTCATCAAGTTCTACTTTCCTCCCACTCACTTCTTTTGAGAGAAACTCCTTCTCTAGAAAGGATCCATTCTTAGCAACAAAGATCTTGCCTTCGGATCTGTGATAGAAGGTGTACCCAATAGTTTCTTTTGGGTATCCTATGAAGACGCACTTCTCCGATTTGGGTTCAAGCTTATCAGGCTGAAGCTTTTTCACATAAGCATAAGGACATCTTACGTTTCTTGCCAAACCATAGTTCATACGGTGTCATCTCAACGAATTTAGATGGTGCCCTATTTAATGTGAATGCAGCTGCCTCTAATGCATAACCCCAAAAGGATAGTGGTAAGTTGGTAAGAGACATCATAGATCACACCATATCTAATAAAGTACGATTACGACGTTCGGACACACCATTATGCTGTGATGTTCCAGGTGGCATGAGTTGCGAAACTATTCCACATTGTTTCAAATAAAAACCAAACTCGTAACTCAAGTATTCGCCTCTGCGATCAGATCATAGAAACTTCATTTTCTTGTTACGATGATTTTCTACTTCACTCTGAAATTCTTTGAACTTTTCAAATGTTTCAGACCTATGTTTCATTAAGTAGATATACCCATATCTGCTCAAATCATCTATGAAGGTAAGAAAATAATGATACCTGCTGCGAGCGTCAACACTCATTGGACCGCATACATCAGTATGTATTATTTCCAATAAGGTAGTGGCTCGCTCCATTGCTCCAGAGAATGGAGTCTTAGTCATCTTGCCTATGAGGCATGGTTCGCAAACATCAAGAGATTCATAATCAAGTGTTTCCAAAATCCCAATACTTGAGCACTATCATATTGCCTCCTAGTTGGTGCTTTTATGAGAGAAGATGGAGACTCAAAATACAAATTGCATAAAGTAAAGGAAAGGCCCTTCACAGAGGGAAGTAGGGATTTGTAGAGGTGCCAGAGCTCAAAGTGAAAATTTTGAGATAAAAACATTTTGGGAGGTGTATCCATCCCACCAACGAAAATGACTTAGAGTTCCCAATACTTTCCATGCTTAGATATATCATAGGCGGTTCCCAAATAGAAAATAAAGTTTATTCCTTTTTCCACCATAACTTCCACTTTCCATGGCTAACTGTATCCACCGGTGCCCTCCATACCAAAACTTTCCAAGGAATTTATTATTTGACAACATAAAGTAAATTCATTTCTTTTTTGCATTTCGGGACTGGGCATCCCTAATACCTTTGCCTTACTCTCGTGCAATGACAAGTGAATAAACACTCATCTTGAGAATAACACATCTAGCATGGAAAATATTAGCCACCCCTCACCGCTCCGCGCGCGAAACAAACACACAAAAGAGAAGTTTATTTTGAAAATTAGAGATGACACATGAAAATTTGCTTAGAGCGGCAAAAGAAAACCACATATAGGTAGATATAGTGGACTCATGTGGCAAAACTGGTTTAAACGATTTTGGATGCACAAGTAGAGGTCATACTTAGTGCAAAATGAAGGCTAGCAAAAGATTGGGAAGCGACCAACCAAGAAACGAATAATCTCATAAGCAAGCATTAAGCATAATTAACACCGAATAATGCACCACAAGTAGGATATAATTTTCATTGCATGATTATTGACTTTCGTGCATGCATTGGGAATCACAAACCTTAACACCAATATTCCTACTAAAGAATAATTACTCATCAACATAACTCACATATCACATCATCATATCTCAAAACTATTACTAAGAATCAAGTTTATTTTGTCCAATGATCTTCATGACATTTTCTTTTTTTATCCTTCTTGGATATCTATCACTTTGACACTAATTTTCATGTGTTGCTTTTCATAAGCTCAAACAGATATAAGTGAAGATCATGAGCATACACTACAAAAAAATACACTTCTGTGATGATACATGTTTGTCACAGTAGGTCACGTTTTCTGTCATGCATGTACATCCATGACAATTTTATGACAGAATCAAGATAGTCATACCTGTGCTGTCGTAGAAGTGTTACATGAATTACCAAAATTATCATCACGGAAGTGTCCACTTCCATGACGATAAATCGCAAGTCACAGAAGTGCCTTCGGCAATGGTGACCGACACGTGGCATCCACCATAACGGAACACCGTTAACCTATCGGGTTCGGTTTTGGATCCGATAACCCGCTAACAACCCTGACCAATGGGGGATTTTCCACGTGTAAAATCATCATTGGTTGGAGGAAACACGTGTCGGCTCCCGTTGGGATAGATGTCATCCACTCATTGGACCGAAGGCGCCTATGATATGTCGACATGTGGCATGACCGAATAGAGGCCCATTCCTGTGAAAAGGCCGGCCCGTTTGACTTGGTCAAAAGGTGGCGGGCCGGCCCATGGAAAGCCTGTTAATGGCATGTTCGCATTTAGCCCATTTACAACCCGCTAACCTAGGGCCCGTTATGACCTATCCGAATTAGGCCCAGTAGTGTCATCTGGGCCGTCCAATATGATTCTAGCCCATTTTAAGTTTCGGCCCATGTATGGCCCATGACATCTTTCGGCCCATATGAGGCCCTTTGTAACTCTTGGCCCATTAACCGCCTGTGGTGAAACTGGCCTGTACTGAATAGTGTATCACTTTATACCCATTAACAGCCCATTAATCCATTGGGCCGTTTGCATCCCATGTTATCTTTTGGCCTTCTCAGGGCCCATTTATTCTTCGGCTGATTTCCAGCATTCGGTTACTTACGGCCCGTTACTGCCATTTTCTTCTTGTGGGCCAAATTCAGCCCGTGGTTACAGTCGACCCGTTTGTGTCCCATTAATATGTTGGGCCGTTTTCATAGCGTCATCAAATACGGCCTATTAACGACGGCCCATTATGGTCGGCCCATGAACGGATGACTCCTACTCTAGCCCGTTTACGGCCATAATGCGGTCTGTTTTTGGCCCATGTTTGGCTAATCGATCATACGGCCCGTCTAAGGCCCATTGATGGTACGGCCCGTAGAAGGCCCATTGTTTCTATGGCCCATAGAAGGCCCATTGTTTCTACGGACCGTAGAAGGCCCATTATTTCTAAGGCCCGTAGGAAGCGCAGTGTTACTACAGTAAATATGTAGCCCATGGCCTGTTAAAGGCGGGAAACTACTATAGGTTTAGACCTGCTAATGGCCCAAGATGATTATAGGCCCACTTTTTGGCCCATATGAGTAACGGGCCGGCCTGAAGACTGGCAACACTGAGATCCACTAAACCTTCCAGCCTAAATTATAGCATACCGACCAAAGAATAAACCAAGACTCTACAACAAAGAAATTACAGCATATTACATCCACTGGGAATCAAAGTTCGCTACCGGTGATAATAAAGCGCAACATGACCGCAGATTACATACACTGGGCATCAAAGGTCGCCACCAGTGCATATAAACACGCCGACAAAAGAATGTACAAAACTGAGAGCACTTCAGAAGGAACTAGACCTGGGAAGATCGGGCCCCGCAAATAGCCAAACAAGCTGATGAGACCTCAGTTGTGTCAACGATAGATGCTTCATCCCTAGATGTATGGTACCATAGTGCGCAAGCCAGTCCCCTGACATCTTCATTACATCTTTGACTTCAAGTCGGAGCTGAGCTGAAGCAAGCCTTTCCGCTTTAAGTTGATACTGAAGAAGTCGAACTGATTGAGGCAGCGACTACACAAACGTTATCTCACACCTACTGGTGAGTAGCTTCAACTCATTGTCTTCATCAAGATAGGACCTTGGGTCATCTTGCTGTCGTCAAGATGGTTTGGTTCACAATCTTTCCTAAAGTTCTACCTGGCATTAGAGATACGACTCGGAAAGAGAAACAAGGAGACACGTAACAGGTTTCACACTTATATAAGCAAATAAATGGATCTGTTCTGCATAAGGAACATGTTTTTACAACTACAATTTAAAATTGGTAGTTATTGCAAACATCCAATCAGATGTAAAAAACAGTGGAGGAAATGATGCCTATCCAAATCTATACTAGAACAAAGTTTGAAGGCTTGAGAAGGATGAACTTACATTACATGTTAACACGGGCTGGACAAAGCCCTTCTGCATGTTGATGGAAAGATAATTCAATAAATTCCCCAAAGAAAATTCTTTATAAGCGTTGCCATTATTCTACATTTTGCAAAGAGTAAATATAGATCAAATAATATTGGAAGAAATAGACGATAATGAAGCTCAGGTGCAGACTGATGATACATAATCAAATAGCAATTAATTAAGTACAATATTACAAGGCAAAAGGTACTGACAAGAGGAATGCAGACATCAACGTGTGCAGTGGCATTGGCTTTATTCAGCATTTTGGTAAGAGTAAATGTAGATATGATAATTTGGAGAAAGTGGAGGGCGGGGCAGATAAGATGCAGAGTAATGCTAGACAATCAACTATCTCGTGATGCATGTACAGTAATACCACCGCCGTCCGTTATTAGTTGTCGCTCAAATGGATGTTACTAGCACTATTAAGTTCTAAATACATCCAATTGATCAACAATTAATTCAATACAAAGGGGTACATGACAACAGGTACTTACATGAGGAATCCAAAACTTCATAACCATTGTGTTAAATCTACATTTATCTAAGAGTAAATATAGATCTTATAATTTCAAGCAAAGGGAGGATAAAGAAGCGAACATTTACAGTGATGCTACATAATCAAACAGCAATGAGTGTAAGTATGCTGACAAAGGGCAAGAGGTACTGACAAGAGCAATGCAGAGCCTAGTATTGTCGTGAGATCCTATGATCCTTTGAGCAAGGAGATTCATCTGAAATTAGTTTTCATACAAGAGAGAAGGTAAGGCACATGCAGAAATTTAGGAGTTCATATTTTGAATTGATATCATAGACAGTACCTGACGCTAGGCTGTCAGCAGTTCTAATAGGGGTTTGGCCACTGGAGTAGGGGTAAAGTCTGTTACAGTTGGGCCTGTGTTTTCTGTGGCTACCGATCTATCTGATTTAACAGGTATCACTACCTTTTCCAAATACCTAGTTTGTACTCCTTGAGGATCTGCAATCACCCTCATCCTTTTGGACATCTATTACAAAAGAACAACATTTGACTGGAAAAACATAGTATGACGACACATGGAATAGGTACAGAAAATGGATAGGTATGGCATATACTAATATATGATGCTTAAACTAAGCAGATGGTGTAACAAAGTAGAAGTAATGCAAGAGGTCAGATGCAAAATATGTGCGACCAATACAACCTTGCCAAGTTAGAGCATGCACCTTGATGGGTGAATAAGATAGGCCATCCTCCAACATGCCAAGTTTGTTAGCCAGTGGATTGTTTCGCAATATTCCTCTCGTGCGCCCATTCTCATATTCATTTTGATAATGGTCAATACCTGACATGCATGAAAACATAAAAACAAGTGAGATTATGTTTGTAATGTAGAAGTGATTCTAATCCAATACTTCCTCCCTGTAAACCCCTTTGTGCTATCTCTGCAATTCTTCTAAAAGGTGCCATGCATGTTGTAATTTGGTGTGTGCATTAATATAATGTGGCCTACTACTCAAAGTATGAGAGCTCCAGAAGTGATGATACTTCGTAGATGACAGCTTCAACATATAGTAAAGAAGAACAAGTCGACCTGACCTGACAGATTCAAAATATATAAGGGAGAATAACTCGACCTGACCAGTCGACCGCAAGAGAACAGGATCGTCTTAAAGAAGAGCAGAAGAGCAAGCAGATTGAAGATATTACAAGTCTTTCTATACAATGTCAGTTGGCCACCCATGATGAACCAGAGCGCATAGAGAAATACTATTCTTTCCGGTCTCTCCATATGTGGCTCACATGCATTTCGAAACTAAAGTAGGAACATTTAGCTGACCAATTAAACATCTCTTAGTTTTACTAATATCAGCATAATATGATATTTGAATTTGTACAACTAAGCTTGTTTAGCTCGATGGGTGGAGCAGTGCTATTACGACATGAACCACGTAGGCTGAACGTGGTCATCATAAAATGGGGAAACCGTAAGCATGATGAGTATAGTGTTGACCGTGGCAGTGGGATGGCAGATCTGAAGCTGCAAACCGCGCAAAGGGTAGTTAGCAACCGATATTTGCTTTGAAATAACAACTAATATTTGGTATGGACAAGAAAGTACAGTCAACAAGTGACAAAGAAATGCAATTCTGTTATCTCTCTATATGTCACGACATGCATTTGGAAACTCAAGTGGGACCTTTAGCTAACCAATTAAATGTGTCCGTTAACAAATATCAATATCATATCACAATCATATTTGAACAACTAAGCTTTGGAATTTTGAGTGTTGTGTTGTTTAGCTTGAAGGGTGGAGTAATGCTAGATGACAGAAAAGCACCTACGCAGATCATAGTAGAGTAGATAAAAGGGGAAAACCCTAAGCATCAAGAGTAAAATCAGGAAAGTGGAACTAGCTAGACCAGTGGGTGGCGCACATGCTTTTCGAAATGAATATAGGAACATTAGGTGACCAATTAAACGTTCTCTGTTTTAGTAATATGACCATCATATCAGATTCATATTTCAACATGTAAGCTTTGGAATTATGAGTGGCATGTTGTTTCGCTTGATGGTTGAGGTCTTGAGGAGCAGTGCTAGCACGACACGAAGCAGTGAAGCACCTACGATGATGGTAGTGAATATAAAGGGGGCAAACCATAAGCTTTACGATTATAGTGACTATGACATGGCGGATCTGAAGGTGCAAACTAGACAAAGCTACTTCGCAACCAATGTTTGCATTCAAGTAGCCACTACGATTTGGTACCGACAATAAAAGTACAGTAAACAATTTAAGATCTATTTTCTAGGTGAGATCAATAACTTAAGCACATATATATTGAAGAGTACCACCTCTCTTGCGACGCCGTGTAGGCCCCTCCTGATACGTTGAGGGTGCTGTGGGTGCGATGGCTGTCGGCGGCGGGGAAGAAGACTTTAGATGGCAGACGGATGGGTTGGGGGATAAATCCTGTTGGCGTGGACGAGGCGGTTGTAGGAGCGGCAACAGCAAAGTGGACGATGGCGCCGATGAAGCGAGACGACATGATGAAAGGATCCTGGTCCAGCGCTGTGGATGAGAGACGTCCATCTCTTGAAGTGGACAACAGGGTAGGGGTAGCGGCTCCGGCAAGGTGGAGGATGGGGTGGCAGACGGAGGAGGCTGGCCACAGTGGGGAGTTTGTCGTGGCATCGACGGTGTATGAATGGGGAAATGGAGGGGGAGGGGGATCTCAAACTTTGGGACGCGCTTGTCTGAAATGTGGGAAAGTTACGAACTTATCCCCCGTTTAGAATTTTGGACATCACGTTGGTTGGGGATAGGACGGTAATCTCGCATCTCCCAAATATTTGCCGGTAATGATTTTGGGCGAGGAGAGCACTTTTTGCCGCCCACAGTTGGTGCCCACGGTGTATGAAAGGGGCTGACAGGTAGGGCGGTTGTGTCACGTTTGAGGGAAGTTACACATCTGCCCCTATTTAAAATATTAGCCTACATTGATTTCGGACAAGGAGAGTTTGTTTTGCCGCCCACCATGGATGAATGGGGAAATGAAGGGAGAGACACATGTCTTTCGGACGAGCTTGAATCAAATGTGTTTTGCGCCCACATTTGGCGCCCACAGTATCTAAATGGGCTCAAAGGCCGTCGTGTCACATCTGATTGAAGTTACTAGTCTACCCCTATCGACAACCATGTAAATCCGATTGATAAGGATGTCAAGCGTCAGGGGTAGACAGTAATTTCCATCTCGCAAACACTTGCTTCAGGCAACCCACAAATGATAGTGGGTGTTTAGCCGCTTCGTTCAAAACATGGGAGAATTAGCATTCACGTTTGCCCTGGGCCCTGGCAACTAAATCCAAATCCAATTTTTATTTGATTACGAATATACAGGGATAATTCTACGTTTTGTTATTTATTTCTTCAAAACCACAACACAGATTTATTCCACCTTTATATATGATTATGATTTAGAAATGTCGTGATCTTCGAATTAAGTAGGTTGGATACACTTTGAGTCAAACAGTTATTTCATCCAATACAATATGCTCACACGAAAACAGTTCACCTTATGTCAATCATACAAGTACTGAGGATTACCTCGCCTAAAAAATTCGGATCATTACAACACATGGACAACATAGGGGGTCTTACAACATAATCCATTCAGAGACATGACACAACATGCAAGTACAATAATCTAATGACAATTTCAACTGCTATCTAAAGAAGAACTGGGATTACCCTGGGCTTCAGATAGCAGAAGCAGCAGGACCTCCTCCGTCTTCAAATGCAACATTCTTACTTCCTCCAATTCTTGGGTTGCTTGCATAATGCGTGCAGCTAATTGCATAATTTCCAGCTTCAAGATCGAGATTACCTCATTCATGGCAGCCACACCATCTCTTTCTGCCTCTAGTAGAGCCTCAAGAACTATAATATCTGTGCTCAGACTGCTCTCCGGCGGTGTTGCCTCTGAACTGCTACCATCTGGTAACATGGATGGCGCACTGCTTCCACAAATAGATTCTGGGGTTGTACATTGTGTCCTAGTGTGAACGGCATCCTGAAAGGTTTCCGCTGGACATAAGTAAGAGATAGTTATCGCATGATCCAGGCAGTAAGCTTACATGGTAAACGACATACGAATTATTGCCGAGCATGGCAAGCTATATTTAAATGGTTCGAAGCAGCATCAGCCGAAAAGAAATTAAAATGGTAAGATGAAACTAGGGATGTAAGTGGCAAATAAACGACATCCGCCAGTCCCATCTAGTTAGTTTTTGCTAGCTCCCTGGTTCATTTTCCTCAAAAAACAAAAACTCTTTTGAACTATCATACCACTAGTGGACTTTAATCGGGATTAAACGGGACCCAGTTGACATCCCTAGTTGAAAGGGAGTGTACCACCGCTATATTTAAGTTGCCAAGGCATCTAAGCAGTTGAAATAATCTGAGAAAGCACTTAACAGTGTGGCCTCATATAAACTACGAAGACAGTCTTGTGATGAAGTTCAGAGGAAAAGTTAAGGACTCAAATGAACTAGGCATGCATTTCTTTACGATAGTACAGCAGGCACTGCTGACATATTGGCCAACTCAGGTATAGCGTAACAAGTAACAAACAAGCATTCGAATCAAGCAATACAGCAAAGCAGACAACTGAACTATTTGTTATTCTGTAGGATTACAGGTTGAGGGCACAAGCCAAGAAAGCAGCCCACACGCATTACATTTCACATGTACTAAAACACACTGGCTTACCATATGTTGTTGTGAAGCCTCGCTGCTGTTGCAATGTTCTTTGAAGATATCGTCAGCATCCCGTGGTTGCAAATCTACTTGTTGTAGTTTATTCTGCACCCTCTATTTAGGTAAAATTAATTTTAATCGCATGCACTGGTTCGAATTGATCATCAATGGTTCATCTAAACTAATGAAAGAAGGGTGTGTGCATACACGACAATATATCTGCTTCCCTCTATTTTTATGCTTGTTCGAGGTGCCAGCCCCAAAAGAACAAATATTTTGCTTGATGGGGTTGGCAGCTCCATAATTAATAGAAGCATCAAATTAGTCATGCAACTTGGGAAGATCAAGAACACACAAAAAGTAATGAACAGAGGCTCGTAGCAGTGATGTAATAGCTAGCATCAGAAAATGTAGGGTAAAACGAACAAAACCAGCGGAACCACATGCTAGTTTGCTAATGTGTAATTAAGCATAGAGAACATGAAGCAGTTTGATGGAACCAATAGGTGGCATCAGAACAACACCATTATCATAAATATAACATGCAAGAAGTAAAATAGTAGGCAGTGATATCTAGGAAGTACATTAATACTTAGGACAAAACTAAAGCATATTAACTATATGAGCAGTGGTATGTAATTTAGCACATGTAACATGTTCACTGCCAGAAGTATGGCCCTACAGGTGCAAGCAGAATAACACATCTCATGAAAACTGAATGATGCCCTGAAGAAATTCAAAGGTGTGGTGCTTATGCTAAGAAAGTGAACGTAGGCGCCGGTCGTTGGATAATAGTACCTTATTCTCGGCGGCGTATGGGTATCGTTGGCATACTTGATAGCTAAGGATCGTAGATGGTGCTCGTGTTGCGGTTGAGTTTGGGCCGGCTGTCGCCGTCGCTGAAGCGGCTCCGGTGCTACAGTTGCGGCGCCTATCGACATACAAGAAAGTTGATCTGTGGTAAGTGAACAGTTGCACGATAAAGAGAAAAACCGAAGGAGTACAGATCGAAATAACCTGATCAGGCTGTGGCGTCGGTAAAGTAGGGCCGGTGGAGTTGAATATGGCATCCGTGGAAGGGGTCCGGTGTAGTGGACGAAGGCTTCGGCAGGCGCGTTGTACAGTGCTTTCGGTGAGGCGGATCTGTTGCGGTGGACGAGGGCTTGTATGAAGGGCCAGCGAAGGGACGGATGAGGGAGTCAGTGAAGGGCCTACATTGTGGTGGACGAGGGCGCCGGTTAAGCAGATCCGGTGCGGTGGACCATGATGGCGGTCAAGGAGATCTGGAGCGGTGTACAAGCCAGTCACTGAAGCGGCTCCGGTGAAGTGGTGAGTTGGCAGTTGGGGGTTCCAAGGTGCGGAAGGTAGATCCGTCGGGGTGTGAGGTCCACCGCTGCGGCGGAGGACTAGATTCGGCGGCTTGCCGTGGTTGGGGGGGTCGGGGAGGGGAGGGGGAGGGGCTCTGGGGAAGAATGTTGGGGGCAAAGAGGGGAAAACAATGGAGTTACCAAAGCAGCCCTTTTCCGTTCATGTGGCAGGGGTAAAACAGGAATATCGCAGGGCTAAACTTTCGGGCGCGAGATATTTCGATGTGAGCGGGAAGTTTGAAAGCTTTTGGCGCCTGAAATTATATTCTGCTCTTGTACGTCCGACTATGATATCATGGCCGAGAATTTGTTTGTTTTGCACGCAAAAAAGTGCATGTTTTGAAAATCAATGTCTCCAACTCGAAACTTAGATTGTCCATTCAATTCAAATATGGATCATTGAGCTACTACAAGCAAATACCATCATATGGTCCAATTCAAATGAAATTCCAAATGTGTTTATCCTAAATATGATGACAAAAGCAAAAATGTGTATGTGTATGAATAAAGTGGATGATTATAAAGTTTGAACATGATCGTATGTGTATATCTCTAGGTTTGATATATGAATTTGAAATCACGAAATACCGGCTTAAAAATGTACCTCTGTTTAAATGAATTATAGAAGCTAATGATGGAGTCGAATTCCAAAATTCCAATCTTAGGTTTGTAATTTTGGTACATCAAAGTATATCACGCATGTTCAAAAGTATCGTTATCTCATAGTCCAAACTATGAAACAAATTGATCAACCTTGAGTGCACACACTATTGACCATGTATATCTCAGTTACACTAAAGTCCCTCAAATATAGACACCTCACTCTTTATCTGAAGCAAACCCCCCCCCCCCTTGTTGCCCCCCCACACACACAAAGAGAAGTCGTTCTCTCCCCCAAACACCAACACACGAGCACATTAACACCCCTCTCTCTTCTAAAGTCCGGATCCCAATATAGGTCTCTATCACTTTGTCTCTTGGGCATGCACACATCTCTTCCCCCACTCTCTAGCTAGGTCTCCCGGCATCTCTCTTTCCCAAGCACACGCACTATGTAGAGTGTATCTTTCCCATACACACAAAACGTCGCCCCCAAACGTCTATCTCCCTAGTTATGTGGTTCTCACACACTCACTTCACACACAACCCCCACTGCAAAACAAGCACACTTTGTCTCCTTGTGCACCACTCTCCTCTTTCTATCTCTCCCACATGCGGACCCTCACCAGCTCCTCCCTGTATACATATATGTCATGACTCTTTCCATAGCTCCCTAATGTATCATCATTCTCGATCTCGCACATTGTTCTCTACACCATCTATTCTAGATCTCTCATGAAGTCCCTATCACACACACGATGACTCGCTTCCCTTGCGTCTCCGTACATAGGCCAATCTCAAACAACATCAACATTGTCGCCCTATCTATACACCATTTATGGACACAAATGCCCCCTCTCTCGCCCCCTCTCTTCCTCTCTCTCGCTCTCTCTCTGTCGCTAGCTCTCTCTCTCTCTCTCTCTCTCTCTCTCTCTCTCGCTCTCACACCCCTATCCCACACACAATCGATGTCTCTTCCAAATAGTCTGCTCCCCCTCCCGCGCCCATGTTATCCCGCTACTGCACATGTCACACCATTCCCCTTCCCTTATACTAGGTTTACATCATTAGTGGTCTCTGTACTCCATATACACACACTCCCTCTCACACACAAATGCGTGCACAAACACCCATTAATCTGGATCCTTATCTCTCCCCATGTCAGCATGTGTATCTCGCACACTCACTCTCTAATTATGTATATGTGTCTCCATGTTACACAACACAAAGCCCCATGTACATGTCTCTCTCTATCCTCCACACACATAGACACAAAGAATCTATTATCATTTCCTCAGTCTCTAAACATATCACACACGCACACTGTCTCTCTCTCTCTCTCTCTCTCTCTCTCTCTCGCAAACACGCTCAACAAGGGTTTCCCCGTGAATAACTTACCGTCTATTCATCAACAGTCATGGCAGTACGACGAACACAAGACGTGAAAAATAATAAATCTACACGTTCTTAGACCACCTAGTATGACTACTAGGACTAGAGCAAGCCAAAAAGCGCGTTGTCGTTACCCCCTCCTTATCGGCGACGGGAAAACCTTTGTTTTACACAGTCGAGAAGTCATTGTGATAAGGCCTCACATGCTGAGGCATTGAATAGAATGTAGATGCTAGTTTTCGGAAACAAGTATCGATAATATGTTGTATCTCCATACTTATATTTCTTCTCTTATCAAAAACCGAGGTGGTGATGATGGTATGCATGCCATCTTGCAATATAGACCGACCGATCTATATCTGACTGATGGAAATTAAACTAAAAGATACCCACACCCCTCTCCACATTTGCAGACAAGGCCTTCCCTCGTTAATCCTTATCTCCAACAACCTCATTGTTGAGAAATTAAGAAAGGAAGCCTCTGGAACAAACTGGCATCATGGCCGCTGCCGGCGTCATCAATCCCCATGCCTCCGCTCAGTCCGACCACCAATCACGACCACGCCCCACTCCTCTTCACCTTATATCCTATTTCTCGAGATATCATTAGTTTTTACACATGGGATTACTCCTTCATGGGTCAATCACAATGAGTGTTTTTATAAAAAAAATGCATCTTGATGTTCCGTGTAATGCACGGATCTTCCTAGTACTCCTATAGAAGACTAAGTTGGTGATGATGGTGTGTCTGCCAGCCGTTGTTTGTGACCATTAGATCTACATCTAAGGACTGTGAGGTAAGTTTTTGCCTTTTCTCACAAACATCCCACTTGTCTACCAATTTGCAGAAAAACCCATAATTAGTATCTTAAAACCAACCACATCCCTCCCTGACCTCACCAAAACAGCCCAAGGAATATATTCTAATTGAAACATAATATATCTCTAGTGATATATGTATATCAAAATTAGAGTGTTTTGTATCAAGTTTGTGAATAAGTATTATTCTAATTATGATTCGTTCCAACGCACATGAACATTGCAAGTATTTCCAACCATGCAATTTTTCCCTAGTATTCCATAGTTTCGAGTTTTCCATCAAGATATTAGTCACTCATGGTTGATATTTACTTTCAATCATGTACAGATATGCACTATGTAACTAGCCTTGCTTATTGGGTTCCAAAGCTTAACTGCCACTCCTACTTACAATATGTAGGGTATTTAACAAAAAACTACCACTTTCAACCAGCCCTAAGAAGAATCTATTATACAAAAATAGCAAAAACATACCCAAAATTTCTTAATCCACGCCAAAACTACTACCTACCGATTAGGCTAGTTTAAACCCATTTATGACAGGGTTGGCCCACACATCCGTGCTGACGAGGCAGCTTAAACCAACACATTTTGTTTGACCGTTGACACGAGGGACCCACATCTGACCTTCTATCCTGTTATTCCCCCTCAAATCATTATTTTTCCTGAACATTACTTCAAACAGTACTGATGCGTGTTCGTCGGTGGCGCCGGTGATGAGTGATCGTATCTATAATTTTTGATTGCTCCATGCTATATTATCTACTGTTTTGAACATTATTGGGCTTTATTATCCACTTCTATATTATTTTTGGGACTAACCTATTAACCGGAGGCCCAGCCCAGAATTGCTGTTTTTTTTGCCTGTTTTAGGGTTTCAAAGAAATGAAATATCAGACGGAGTCCAAACGGTATGAAACCTTCGAGAACGTGATTTTCTCAACGAACAAGACCCAGGAGACTTGGACCCTACGTCAAGACACAAAAGAAGAGGCCACAAGGTAGGGGGCGCGCCTACCCCCCCTAGGCGCGCCCTCCACCCTTGTGGGCCCCCTGTTCCTCCACCGATGTACTACTTCCTCCTATATATACCTACGTACCCCCAAGGATCAGATACGGAGACAAAACCCTAATTCCACCACCGTAACTTTCTATATCCACGATATCCCATCTTGGGGCCTGTTCTGGAGCTCCGTCGGAGGGGGCATCGATCACGGAGGGCTTCTACATCAACACCATAGCCCCTCCGATGAAGTGTGAGTAGTTTACCTTAGACCTACGAGTCCATAGTTAGTAGCTAGATGGCTTCTTCTCTCTTTTTGGATCTCAATAGAATGTTCTCCCCCTCTCTTGTGGAGAACTATTCGATGTAATCTTCTTTATGCGTTGTGTTTGTTGAGACCAATGAATTGTGGGTTTATGATCAAGTCTATCTATGAACAATATTTGAATCCTCTCTGAATTCTTTTATGTGTGATTGATTATCTTTGCAAGTCTCTTCGAATTATCAGTTTGGTTTGGCCTACTAGATTGATCTTTCTTGCAATGGGAGAAGTGCTTAGCTTTGGGTTCAAACTTGCGGTGTCCTTTCCCAGTGACAATAGGGGCAGCAAGGCACGTATTGTGTTGTTGCCATTGAGGATAACAAAGATGGGGTTTTCATCATATTGCATGAGTTTATCCCTCTACATCATGTCATCTTGCTTAAGGCGTTACTCTGTTTTCATTAACTTAATACTCTAGATGCATGCTGGATAGCGGTCGATGAGTGGAGTAATAGTAGTAGATGCAGGCAGGAGTCGGTCTACTTGTCTCGGACGTGATGCCTATATACATGATCATACCTAGATATTCTCATAACTATGCTCAATTCTCTCAATTGCTCATCAGTAATTTGTTCACCCACCGTAGAATACTTATGCTCTCGAGAGAAGCCACTAGTGAAATCTATGGCCCCCGGGTCTATCTTCATCATATTAATCTCCCAATACTTAGTTATTTCCTTTGCTGTTACTATGATTTTTATTTTACTATGCATCTTTATCACAAAAATACCAAAAATATTATCTTATCATATCTATCGGATCTCACTCTCATAAGTGGCCGTGTAGGGATTGACAACCCCTTATCGCATTGGTTGCGAGGATTTATTTGTTTTGTGGAGGTACGAGGGACTCACGCGTAGCCTCCTACTGGATTGATACCTTGGTTCTCAAAAACTGAGGGAAATACTTAAGCTACTTTGCTGCATCATCCCTTCCTCTTCGGGGAAAACCAATGCAGTGCTCAAGAGGAAGCAAGAAGGATTTCTGATGTCGTTGCCAGGGAGGTCTATGCAAAAGTCAATATACCAAGTACCCATCACATACCCTTATCTCCCTCATTACATTATTTGCCATTTGCCTCTTGTTTTCCTCTCCCCCACTTGACCCTTGCCGTTTTATTCGCCCTCTCTCTCTATCCTCCTTCTCTTTCTCTATTTGCCTCTTTTTTTGCCCGCTTGCTTTTTGTTTGCTTGTGTGCTAGTTTTCTTGCTTGTCACGATGGCTCAAGATAACACCAAATTGTGTGACTTCACCAATACCAACAATAATGATTTTATTAGCACTCCGATTGCTCCTCTTATCGATGCTGAATCTTGTGAAATTAATACTGCTTTGTTGAATTTTGTCATGAAAGATCCATTTTCCACCCTTCCTAGTGAAGATGCCGCTACCCATCTAAATAGCTTCGTTGATTTGTGTGATATGCAAAATAAGAAAGATGTGGAGAATGATATTGTTAAATTGAAGCTATTCCCTTTTTTGCTTAGAGATCGTGCTAAACCTTGGTTTTCGTCTTTGCCTAAAAATAGTATTGATTCATGGAACAAGTGCAAAGATGCTTTTATCTCTAAGTATTTTCCTCCCGCTAAGATCATCTCTCTTAGAAACGATATTATGAATTTTAAGCAACTTGATCATGAACATGTTGCACAAGCTTGGGAGAGAATGAAACTAATGATACGTAATTGCCCTACTCATGGTTTAAATTTGTGGATGATTATACAAAATATTTATGCCGGATTGAATTTTGCTTCTAGAAATCTTTTAGATTCGGCTGCGGGAGGCACTTTTATGGAAATCACTTTAGGAGAAGCTACTAAACTCCTAGATAATATTATGGTTAATTATTCTCAATGGCACACTGAAAGATCTACTAATAAAAAGGTGCATGCGATAGAAGAAATTAATGTTTTGAGTGGAAAGATGGATGAACTTATGAAATTATTTGCTAGTAAGAGTGTTTCTTCTGATCCTAATGATATGCCCTTGTCTACTTTGAATGAGAATAATAATGAATCTATGGATGTGAATTTTGTTGGTAGGAACAATTTTGGTAACAACGCGTATAGAGGACATTTTAATCCTAGGCCTTATCCTAGTAATCCCTCTAATAATTATGGTAATTCCTACAACAATTCTTATGGAAATTATAATAATATGCCCTCTGATTTTGAATCTAATATTAAAGAATTTATTACTTCGCAAAAGAATTTCAATGCTTTGATTGAACAAAAATTACTTAAGATTGATGAGTTGGCTAGGAACGTTGATAGAATTTCTCGTGATGTTGATTCTTTGAAACTTAGATCTATTCCACCTAAGCATGATATCAATGAGTCTCTCAAATCCATGATAATTTCCATTGATGAGTGCAAAGAAAGAACCGTTAGGATGCGTGCTAAGAAAGATGTCTTTATAAGAGTGTGTCCTTCTAGTTCCTATGAAAATAAAGATGAAGATCTAAAATTTATTGATGTGTCCCCTATTAAATCTTTTTTTTGCAATATGAATCTTGATAATGATGGGACTTAATATGATCCACCTTTACCTACAAGGCGTTCCAAGATTTCAGAATTTTTTGATCTTGATGCTAAAATTGATAAAAGTGGGATTGAAGAAATTAAAACCCTAGATGTTGCTAAACCCACTATTATGGATTTCAAGGAATTTAACTATGAAAATTGCTCTTTGATTGATTGTATTTCCTTGTTGCAATCCGTGCTAAATTCTCCTCACGCTTATAGTCAAAATAAAGCGTTTACTAAACATATCGTTGATGCCTTGATGCAATCTTATGAGGAAAATCTTGAATTGGAAGTTTCTATCCCTAGAAAACTCTATGATGAGTGGGAACCAACTATTAAAATTAAAATTAAAGATCATGAATGCTATTCTTTATGTGATTTTGGTGCTAGTGTTTCCACGATTCCAAAAACTTTGTGTGATTTGTTAGGTTTCCGTGATTTTGATGATTGCTCTCTAAACTTGCACCTTGCGGATTCCACTATTAAGAAACCTATGGGAAGAATTAATGATGTTATTATTGTTGCAAATAGTAATTATGTGCCATAGACTTTATTTTTCTTGACATAGATTGCAATCCTTCATGTCCTATTATTCTTGGTAGACCTTTCCTTAGAACGATTGGTGCAATTATTGATATGAAGGAAGGAAATATAAGATTCCAATTTCCATTAAGGAAAGGCATGGAACACTTTCCTAGAAATAAAATTAAATTACCTTATGAATCTATTATTAGAGCCACTTAGGGATTTCCTACCAAAGATGGCAATACCTAGATCTATCCTTGCTTGTTATGCCTAGCTAGAGGCGTTAAACGACAGCGCTTGTTGGGAGGCAACCCAATTTTATTTTTATTCCTTGCTTTTTGATCCTGTTTAGTAATAAATAAATTATATAGCCTATGTTTTGGTTGTGTTTTTTGTTATTAATTAGTGTTTGTGCCAAGTAGAACCGTTTGGAAGACTTGGGGAAAGTCTTGTTACACTTGCAGTAAAAAAACAGAAACTTTAGCGCTCACGAGAACTGCTGCCATTTTTATTTGGAAGTTCTATTTAGTGAATTCTTTTTGCATATGATTAATAGATAAATTCCTCACGTCCAGCAATTTATTTTAGAATTTTTGGGGTTCCAGATCTTGCGCTAGCTACATATTACTACAGACTGTTCTGTTTTTGACAGATTCTGTTTTTTGTGTGTTGTTTGCTTATTTTAATGAATCTGTGGCTAGTAAAATAGTTTATAAACCATAGACAAGTTGGAATACCTTAGGTTTAACACCAATATAAATAAAGAATGAGTTCATTACAGTACCTTCAAGTGGTCTTTTGTTTTCTTTCGCTAACGGAGCTCACGAGATTTTCTACTTTGAGTTTTGTGTTGTGAAGTTTTCAAGTTTTGGGTAAAGATTTGATGGGTTATGGAACAAGGAGTGGCAAGAGCCTAAGATTGGGGATGCCCATGGCACCCCCAAGATAATCTAAGGCCACCTAAAAGCCAAAGCTTGGGTATGCCCCGGAAGGCATCCCCTCTTTCGTCTACTTCTATCGGTAACTTTACTTGGAGCTATATTTTTATTCGCCACAGATATGTGTTTTGCTTGGAGCGTCTTGTATGATTTGAGTCTTTACTTGTTAGTTGACCACAATCACACTTGCTGTACATACCTTTTGAGAGAGCCATACATGATTTGGAATTTGTTAGAATACTCTATGTGCTTCGTTTATATCTTTTGAGTTATATAGTTTTGCTCTAGTACTTCACTTATATCTTTTAGAGCACGGTGGTGGATTTGTTTTATAGAAACTATTGATCTCTCATGCTTCACTTAGATTATTTTGATAGTATTAAATATCATGGTAATTTGCTTAAAATCCTAATATCATAGGTATTCAAGATTAGTAAAATTTTCTTAAGAGTGTTTTGAATACTAAGAGAAGTTTGATGCTTGATGATTGTTTTAAGATATGGAGCTAATAATATCAAAGTCGTGCTAGTTGAGTAGTTGTGAAATTGAGAAATGCTTGTGTTGAAGTTTGCAAGTTCCGCAGCATGCACGTATGGTAAACATTATGTAACAAATTTGAAACATGAGGTGTTATTTGATTGTCCTCGTTATGAGGGGCGGTCGGGGACGAGCGATGGTCTTTTCCTACCAATCTATCCCCCTAGGAGCATGCGCGTAATCCTGAGGTTTTTGATGACTTGTAGAGTTTTGCAATAAGTATGTGAGTTATTTATGACTAATGTTGAGTCCATGGATTATACGCACTCTCATCCTTCGATCCTTGCTAGCCTGTTCAATACCGTGCATTGCCCTTTCTCACATTGAGAGTTGGCGCAAACTTCGCCGGTGCATCCAAACCCCGTGATATGATACGCTCTTTCACACATAAACCTCCTTATATATTCCTCAAAACAGCCACCATACCTACCTATTATGGCATTTCCCTAGCCATTCCGAGATATATTGCTATGCAACTTTCCACCATTCTGTTTATCATGACACATTCATTATTGTCATATTGCTTAGCATGATCATGTAGTTGACATAGTATTTGTGGCAAATCCACCGTTAATAATTCTTTCATACATGTCACTCTTGGTCTATTGCATATCCCGGTACACCGCCGGAGGCATTCATATAGAGTCATCTTTTGTTCTAGTATCGAGTTGTAATCATTGAGTTGTAAATAAATAGAAGTGTGATGATCATCATTTTCTAGAGCATTGTCCCAAGTGAGGAATTATAAAAAAATAAAGGCCATAAAAAAGGAGAAGGCCACAAAAAATGAGACAAAAAAGAGAGAAGGGACAATGTTACTATCCTTTGTCATACTTGTGCTTCCAAGTAGCACCGTAATCTTCATGATAGAGAGTATCTTGTTTTGTCACTTTCATATACTAGTGGGAATTTTCATTATAGAACTTGTCTTGTATATTCCAACAATGGGCCTCCTCAAGTGCCCTAGGTCTTCATGAGCAAGCAAGTTGGATGCACACCCACTTAGTTTCTTTTGTTGAGCTTTCATACATTTATAGCTCTAGTGCATCCGTTGCATGGCAATCCCTACTCCTTGCATTAACATCAATCGGTGGGCATCTCCATAGCCCATTGATTAGCCTCATTGATGTGAGACTTTCTCCTTTTTTGTCTTCTCCGCATAACCCCCTCATTATATTCTATTCCACCCATAGTGCTATGTCCATGGCTCGCGCTCATATATTGCGTGAAAGTTTATAGGTTTGAGATTACTAAAGTATGAAACAATTGCTTGGCTTGTCGTCGGGGTTTTGCATAATGAGAGCATTCTTGTGTGACGAAAATGGAGCATGACTAAACTATATGATTTCGTAGGGATGAACTTTCTTTGGCCATGTTATTTTGAGAAGACATAATTGCTTAGTTAGTATGCTTGAAGTATTATTATTTTTATGTCAATATGAACTTTTGTCTTGAATCTTTCGGATCTTAATATTCATACCACAATTAAGAAGAATTACATTAAAATTATGCCAAGTAGCACTCCGCATCGAAATCCTGTTTTTATCATTTACCTACTCGAGGACGAGGAGGAATTAAGCTTGGGGATGCTTGATATGTCTCCAACGTATCTATAATTTCTAATTGCTCCATGCTATATTATCTACTGTTTTGGACATTATTCGGCTTTATTATCCACTTTTATATTATTTTTGGGACTAACCTATTAACCAGAGGCCCAACGTAGAATTGCTGTTTTTTTTGCCTGTTTTAGGGTTTCGAAGAAAAGGAATATCAAACGGAGTCCAATGGAATGAAACCTTCGGGAACGTGATTTTCTCAACGAACAAGACCCAAGAGACTTGGAACCTATGTCAAGACACAAAAGAGGAGGCTACGAGGTAGGGGGGTGCGCCTACCCCCAGGCGCGCCCTCCACTCTCGTGGGCCCCCTGTTGCTCCACCGACGTACTCCTTCCTCCGATATATACCTACGTACCCCCAAACGATCAGATACGGAGCCAAAACCCTAATTCCACCGCCGTAACTTTCTGTATCCACGAGATCCCATCTTGGGGCCTGTTCCGGAGCTCCACCGGAGGGGGCATCAATCACGGAGGGCTTCTACATCAACACCATAGCCCCTCCGATGAAGTGTGAGTAGTTTACCTCTGGCCTACGGGTCCATAGTTAGTAGCTAGATGGCTTCTTCTCTCTTTTTGGATCTTAATAGAATGTTCTCCCCCTCTCTTGTGGAGAACTATTCGATGTAATCTTCTTTTTGCGGTGTGTTTGTTGAGACCGATGAATTGTGGGTTTATGATCAAGTCTATCTATGAACAATATTTGAATCTTCTCTGAATTCTTTTATGTATGATTGGTTATCTTTGCAAGTCTCTTCGAATTATCAGTTTGGTTTGGCCTACTAGATTGATCTTTCTTGCAATGGGAGAAGTGCTTAGCTTTGGGTTCAATCTTGCGGTGTCCTTTCCCAGTGACAGTAGGGGCAGCAAGGCACGTATTGTATTGTTGCCATCGAGGATAAAAAGATGGGGTTTTCATCATATTGGATGAGTTTATCCCTCTACATCATGTCATCTTGCTTAAGGCGTTACTCCGTTTTCATTAACTTAATACTCTAGGTGCATGCTGGATAGCGGTCGATGAGTGGAGTAATAGTAGTAGATACAGGCAGGAGTCGGTCTACTTGTCTCAGACGTGATGCCTATATACATGATCATACCTAGATATTCTCATAACTATGCTCAATTCTGTCAATTGCTCAATAGTAATTTGGTCACCCACCGTAGAATACTTATGCTGTCGAGAGAAGCCACTAGTGAAACCTATGGCCCCCGGTTCTATCTTCATCATATTGATCTCCCAATACTTAGTTATTTCCTTTGCTTTTATTTTACTTTGCATATTTATCACAAAAGTACCAAAAATATTATCTTATCATATCTATCAGATCGCACTCGCGTAAGTGGCCGTGTAGGGATTGACAACCCCTTATCGCGTTGGTTGCGAGGATTTATTTGTTTTGTGCAGGTACGAGGGACTGGCGCGTAGCCTCCTACTGGATTGATACCTTGGTTCTCAAAAACTGAGGGAAATACTTACGCTACTTTGTTGCATCATCCCTTCCTCTTCGGGGAAAACCAACGCAGTGCTCAAGAGGTAGCAATGAGCGAGTTGGCCGCCGCTCCGCTGGACGGGACGGACGCCGCGTTGGCCTCCGCACGGGTTGGCAGGCTGGCCCGAGCGTGACTCACGAGTGAGCAAGCCGTCGCGCTGGCCTTTGCTCTTAGCTAGATGGCTTGCCTTAGCACGGCGCGCACGAGCAAGCCACCGTGCCACCATGCCAATCTAGCTAGCAAACCTTGCAGACAAGCAGCTGGACGGAACTATCTTGGCTAGCTAGCGGCTGCGAGCGCCGGACGGAGCTGGCATCCGGGCTGCCACAAGATGGGCTCCGCACCGCCGGCGGTTTTGACCTCGCCTTCTGCCGGCGGCGATAGCTGCGTCCCATGGCCGAGGATGACTAGGTGGATGGGCCGGAGGTAGGAGGTCACTCGGGGATTTTTGTGCAGACTGACATGTAGGTCCCACAAGTCATAACGCCCGGTCGAATAGAAGGTGTTGACTTAATGGGCGACATGGGCCCTGTTTGGATACTCTAAGTCAGAGGTTAGATTCTAACCCTGAACTAACTCTAACCAAAGTGGTGTTTGGATGGCAGGGTTAGATTGACAACAAATGTATCCAAACAGGGCCATGGGTTGAAACGTGCCTACAACGGCACTTTGTAGAGTAGTCGTTTCTTGGTAGGGTTGGTTGGTAAGAGCATGTACAATGGTCGATAAGGTAGTCTTATCTTAAGTCTGCCATGTATGCAAGTGGTAGTAGTTTCTTGGCATTATTAGTGGTTTCTTGCATTATTAGGGGTGTCTTGTAAGGAACAATGTACTACTAGCGACAAAAGGCGATTCTAGGTTGCGTTGTACTCCAACGAGTACTACTAGTGGTCGCTAGAGTGTATACCTCGTTTTGTGGGTTCGATCCCGGCCGAACGCATGACGGCCTTTTTTAAAAAATAGTAACTTCATTGTGAGCCAATATTTTACTTGGGTACTTTGAGTTTTGAAGCCAAACAGACATGCAGCACCACAATTTGAGTGCACTGGATAGCCTAGCCACGTGAACGGGTTTTCCTTCCCAGCATCGTGGCTCGCGTGCTCTCCCTAGCCGTGCCTTGCTTGCAACTTCCTCATCAGCTAGTACTAGCATATTTAAACTAGTGCCTCCCAATTAAGCCCGAGGAGCCGGAAAATCCTGGCGGGCCATTGGGAACTGTGCAATATGGCTCTATACGTAAAGTGCTCTACTACTCTGTAGCTTGTGGCGTTGCACGCATAGACTTCACTCCATTATCGGCAAAAGAAATTCCTCTTGACGTGTTTTTTTGAAACGGAGGCAAAAGCTTTGCTTCATCTCATTCATAAAGAAGGAACTACTAACAAAGTTCGACGAGATCCATTACACCTCCACAAATGGAAGCGAAAAGCCTAGTCTCGCTGTATCAAATAACTCAAATGTTCTGCCCCCGCAGCAACCGTCGCTGATAAACAGGCTGCTAGTGTGTGCATGAGAGGAGCGGCTAAGTAGGCCAGCTACATGAGAGGAGCGGCTAAATAGAGGACCAAGATTACCCACTAGGCCACTACGCAGGTGTAGTTTCCCTACATTGATAGTACAACGATGGTTCTCGAGAACAGTACGTAGTACCCTCCACTTCCAACAGTAGCTCCTTGGCCGTGAGATTCAAGAGTTCAAAACTGGTGCACTATACTAGAAGTACAGTACATCGCACTACTAGTTGAGAAAGTAGTACTAGTACTGCTACAGTATGAGTGCGTACTCCTCCGTCATATAATGCAAGACGTTTTTTGAAACTAGTTGGCTGATACGCCTCCAACGTATCTATAATTTTTGATTGCTCCATGCTATATTATCTACTGTTTTGTACTATATTGGGCTTTATTTTCCACTTTTATATTATTTTTGGGACTAACCTATTAACCGGAGGCCCAGCCCAGAATTGTTGTTTTTTTGCCTATTTCAGTGTTTCGGATAAACAGAATATCAAACGGAGTCCAAACGGAATAAAATCTTCGGAAACATGATTTTCTCACCGAACGTGATCCAGGAGACTTGGACCCTACTGCAAGGGATCAAAGAGGTGGATCCTCATCCGCTTGCCAATCTTTTTAAGAGATCCAATTATGATGAACCAATTCCTAGTGATTTGGATGCACTAGATTATCTTTATAAGCTTTTTCCTGAAATCCGTAAATCTGAAAATTGTGATGAAGTGCTTCACGATAGATCTTTGAATGAAAAGCATGATTGCAATGATTTTATTATAAATTCTCTTGATGTCAATTGTGCTGATAATATGCAAAACCCTAAGCTTGGGGATGCTAATTTTGCTATGTCCTCTACTTGTTGCAATGATCATGATTGGGGTGATTCTTCTTTTGATATTGAAAATTTATTTAAACCCCATGATGAATATGAGATTGATTATAATGTTTGCAATAATATTGAAAGTGGGTTTGGAAAGGTCATGACTTTAGTTAATGTTAATCCCACTATTTTGGAAGAGTGTCAACTTTGCATGCATGTGGATTGTGTTGAAAATATTTTATGTGATAGCTATTTTGTTGAATTTACTTATGATCCTACATATAATTATTATGAGAGAGGAAAATATGGTGTTAGAAATTTTCATGTTACTAGATTACCTCTCGTTATGTTGAGATTGCTATTGTCTCCTTCCGCTTCCTTGCATATGCTAGTTTTCGCTTGCCTTGATAATTTGTTTGCTTATAAAATGCCTATGCATAGGAAGTATGTTAGACTTATATGTGTTTTTCACGTGTTTTATGATGCTCTATTTGTGCTTCAATTCTTGTCTTTCATGTGAGCATCATTAAAATTATCAACGCCTAGCTTTAAGGATTTAAAGAAAAGAGCTTGTTGGGAGTCAACCCAATATTTATATTTGCTGTTATCTAATAAATAAATTATTTAGCCTCTGTTTTTTTGTGTTTTTTGTGTTTAATTAGTGTTTGTGCCAAGTAGAACCATTGGGAAGACTTGGGGAAAGTCTTGTTGAACTTGCTGTAAAAAACAGAAACTTTAGCGCTCATGAGAACTGCTGTCATTTTAATTTGAAGAGTTCTATTTAGTTAATTCTTTTTGCATATGATTAATAGATAAATTCCTCACGTTCAGCAATTTATTTTAGAATTTTTGGGGTTCCGGATTTTGCACTAGATACTGATTACTACATACTGTTCTGTTTTTGACAGATTCTGTTTTTCGTGTGTTGTTTGCTTATTTTGATGAATCTATGACTAGTAAAATAGTTTATAATCCATAGAGAAGTTGGAATACAGTAGGTTTAACACCAATATAAATAAAGAATAAGTTCATTACAGTACCTTGAAGTGGTCTTTTGTTTTCTTTCGCTAACGGAGCTCACGAGTTTTCTATTTTGAGTTTTGTGTTGTGAAGTTCTCAAGTTTTGGGTGAATTCTTTTGATGGATTATGGAACAAGGAGTGGCAAGAGCCTAAGCTTGGGGATGCCCATGGCACCCCCAAGATAATCCAAGGACACCAAAAAGTCAAAGCTTGGGGATGCCCCGGAAGGCATCCCCTCTTTCGTCCACTTCCATCGGTAATTTACTTGGAGCTATATTTTTATTCACCAACATGATATGTGTTTTGCTTGGAGCGTCTTGTATTATTTGTGTCTTTGTTTGTTAGTATACCACAATCATCCTTGCTGTACACACCTTTTGAGAGAGCCATACATGAATTAAAATTTGATAGAATACTCTATGTGCTTCACTTATATCTTTTGAGCTAGATAATTTCTCTCTATGTGCTTCACTTATATCTTTTGAGCTAGATAATTTTGCTCTATGTGCTTCACTTATATCTTTTGAGATAGATAATTTTGCTCTGTGTGCTTCACTTATATCTTTTGAGCGTTATAATTTTGCTCTATGTGCTTCACTTAGATCTTTTAGAGCACGGTGGTGGATTCGTTTTAAAGAAACTATTGATCTCTCATGCTTCACTTAAATTAATTTTAGAGTCTCTTAATAGCATGGTAATTTGCCTAATAATAATATGCTTGGTATTCAAGATTTGTGAAACTTTCTTTTGAGTGTCTTGAATACTAATAAAAGATTGAAGCATGATAATTGTTTTGAGATATGGAGGTGATAATATTAAAGTCATGCTAGTTGAGTAGTTGTGAATTTAAAGAATACTTGTGTTGAAGTTTGTGATTCCCGTAGCATGCACGTATGGTGAACCGTTATGTGATGAAGTCGGAGCATGATTTATTTATTGATTGTCTTCCTTATGAGTGGCGGTCGGGGACGAGCGATGGTCTTTTCCTACCAATCTATCCCCCTAGGAGCATGCGCGTAATACTTTGCTTTGATAGCTTCTAAAATTTTGCAATAAGTATATGAGTTCTTTATGACTAATATTGAGTCCATGGATTATACGCACTCTCACCCTTCCACCCTTGCTAGCCTCTCTAATACCGCGCACCTTTAGCCGATATCATACACCTACCATATACCTTCCTCAAAACAGCCACCATACCTACCTATTATGGCATTTCCATAGCCATTCCGAGATATATTGCCATGCAACTTTCCACCATCTAGTTCGTCATGACACATCCATCATTATCATATTGCTTAGCATGATCATGTAGTTGACATAGTATTTGTGGCAAAGCCACCATTCATAATTCTTTCATACTTTTCACTCTTGATTCATTGCATATCCTGGTACACCGCTGGAGGCATTCATATAGAGTCATACTTTGTTTTAGTATCGAGTTGTAATCATTGAGTTGTAAATAAATAGAAGTAGCACCATGCTTTGCTTTGATCATCATTCAATAGAGCATTGTCCCAAAAAAAAGAGAAAGGCCAAAGAAAAAAAAGAAGGCCCAAAAAAATAATATAAATGCATAAAAAAGGGGCAATGCTACTATCCTTTTTTCCACACTTGTGCTTCAAAGTAGCACCATGATATAGCAAGTCTCATATATTGTGCTTCAAAGTAGCACCATGTTCTTCATATAGAGAGTTTCATATGTTGTCACTTTCATATACTAGTGGGAATTTTACGTTATAGAACTTGGCTTGTATATTCCAATGATGGGCTTCCTCGAATTGCCCTAGGTCTTCGTGAGCAAGCAAGTTGGATGCACACCCACTAGTTTCTTTTGTTGAGCTTTCATACATTTATAGCTCTAGTGCATCCGCTGAATGGCAATCCCTACTCACTCACATTGATATCTATTGATGGGCATCTCCATAGCCCGTTGATACGCCTAGTTGATGTGAGACTATCTTCTCCTTTTTATCTTCTCCACAACCACCATTCTATTCCACCTATAGTGCTATATCCATGGCTCACGCTCATGTATTGCGTGAAGATTGAAAAAGTTAGAGTATGAAACAATTGCTTGGCTTGTCATCGGGGTTGTGCATGATTTAAATACTTTGTGTGGGGAAGATGGAGCATAGCCAGACTATATGATTTTGTAGGGATAACTTTCTTTGGCCATGTTATTTTGAGAAGACATAATTGCTTTGTTAGTGTGCTTGAAGTATTATTATTTTCTATGTCAATATAAACTTTTGTCTTGAATCTTTCTAATATGAATATTCATACCACAATTAAGAAGATTTGCATTGAAATTATGCCAAGTAGCACTCCGCATCAAAAATTCTCTTTTCATCATTTACCTACTCGAGCACGAGCAGGAATTAAGCTTGGGGATGCCTGATACGTCTCCAACGTATCTATAATTTTTGATTGCTCCATGCTATATTATCTACTATTTTGGACTATATTGGGCTTTATTTTCCACTTTTATATTATTTTTGGGACTAACCCATTAACCGAAGACCCAGCCCAGAATTGCTGTTTTTTGCCTATTTCAGTGTTTCGGATAAACAGAATATCAAACGGAGTCCAAACGGAATAAAATCTTCGGAAACGTGATTTTCTCACCGAACGTAATCCAGGAGACTTGGACCCTACTCCAAAGGATCAAAGAGGTGGTCACGAGGGTAGGGGGCGCCTCCCCCTAGGGCGCGCCCCCCTGCCTCGTGGGCCCCTCGGTGCTCCACCGATGTACTTCTTCCTCTTATATATACACACGTACCCCCAAACGATCAGAACAGGAGCCAAAAACCTAATTCCACCGCCGCAACTTTCTGTATCCACGAGATCCCATCTTGGGGCCTGTTCCAGAGCTCCACCGGAAGAGGGCCGTCATCACGGAAGGCTTCTACATCATCCTAGCCCCTCCGATGAAGTGTGAGTAGTTTACCTCAGACCTTTGGGTCCATAGTTAGTAGCTAGATGGCTTCTTCTCTCTCTTTGAATCTCAATACAAAGTTCTCCCCCTCTCTTATGGAGATCTATTCGATGTAATCTTCTTTTTGCGGTGTGTTTGTTGAGACCGATGAATTGTGGGTTTATGATCAAGTCTATCTATGAATAATAGTTGAATCTTCTCTGAATTATTTTATGCATGATTGGTTATCTTTGCAGGTCTCTTCGAATTACCCGTTTGGCTTGGCCAACTAGATTGGTAGTTCTTGCCATGGGAGAAGTGCTTAGCTTTGGGTTCGATCTTGCGGTGTCCATACCCAGTGACAGAAGGGGCAGCAAGGCACGTATTGTATCATTGCCATCGAGGATAACAAGATGGGGTTTATTTCATATTGCATGAATTTATCTCTCTACATCATGTCATCTTGCTTAAGGCATTACTCAGTTTTTAACTTAATACTCTAGATGTATGCTGGATAGCGGTCGATGAGTGGAGTAATAGTAGTAGATGCAGAATCGTTTCGATCTACTTGTCACGGACGTGATGCCTATATACATGATCATGCCTAGATATTCTCATAATTATGCTCAATTCTATCAATTGCTCAACAGTAATTTGTTCACCCACCATAGAATACTTATGCTCTTGAGAGAAGCCACTAGTGAAACCTATGGCCCCCGGGTCTATTCTTATCATATCAATCTCTATCACTTTTATATTGTTTTGCTATTTACTTTGCTTTTACTTTTTACTTTGCATCTTTATATCAAAAATACCAAAAATATTCTATCTATCAGATCTCACTCTCGTAAGTGACCGTGAAGGGCTTGACAACCCCTAATCACGTTGGTTGTGAGTAGCTATCGCTTTGTGCAGGTACGAGGGACTTGAGCGTGGGATCCTACTGGATTGATACCTTGGTTCTCAAAAACTAAGGGAAATACTTACGCTACTCTACTGCATCATCCCTTCCTCTTTGGGGAAAACCAACGCAAGCTCAAGACGTAGCATTGGCGTGTACAAAAAATAGCAAAAACATACCCAAAATTTCTTAATCCACGCCAAAAACTACTAGCTAGTGCCAAAAATTTCTTACTAGTGCTATTATTTACAGTATAATGCAATCCCATAACGTCCTATAATGCTAGTACTAGTAGTAAATAATAGCCTCACCCCTTTGCTAAGGAACGATCTACAGTTGGACGGGACGATGCCATGTGGTTACTACGCTCTTATCTCCTCCTCGCCAGTTCCCCTCCCTCTGAACAGAAGGCAGTTTGTCGCTGCTCCCATGGATTCGCCAGGCGGTTCTCCTCCTCGTCGAGGCTGGGAGACCTTGGACGACGATCCTCTAGGAGAAATCGCACGCCGCTCCGACATCCTCACCACCGCAAGACTCGGTGCTTCCTGCCCCAACTTTTTCAAGATGATGCTTAAAAAGGCTTGGGAAAAGGCCATGCTTGTTGATCTTCCATGCTTCGTCAAGGAGAAGTTTCTTCTATGGGACAATCCTTCGAACAGTCCACCGCTCCCTGGCCATGGTTGCACGTTGACTCTGCTAGAGTTGCCGACGTTGAGAGGTAGTCGGATTTTGTCCGATGAGCAGGTCAGTAATGGAGTTTGATCATGTAGTACTTAGTTATTCCATTTCCATCCCGTAATTTCTCTGCTGCCCACCATCTTATATAGGTCTGGGTCGGTGCAAATGAAGATTGGATTGCATACCTCCAGCCGGATACCACCATCATTTTGCACAACATCCACAGCAGTGCGGCCGTTCGGGTAGACCCCTTATCCACCATTGGGATCGGCCTTCCGGACTGGCTGGGCTTGAATACGTATGATGATGCCAACATGAGATTGAAGAAGATAGCAATTGCGGACCCTCGACAAAGCAACACAGCTACGGCGATTACTATCTCATCACGGTGTTCCACATAAGGATTGCCATCAATGCAAGAGGCAGTAACGGCAGAGGCTGGCGCATGTTGGCGGCAGCAGATTTGTACCCCTACATGTTCGAAGACACCGTGCGCCATCTAGGCCGCATCTTTGCGGTGACAAGCCAGGGGACTTGTTTCATCTGGTTGCCATCCTATCGTACGGGAGATTACAAACGGAATGCACAAACCATCATTTGCATCCCTAACGGTACTCCATTAATTTGCAAGGACCAGTCATCCTGCGATCAAAATAAGATCGCCGATCCTGGATGTGCATTTGCATCCACAATTCGGTCGAACCTGGAACCTTGTAGCTGACTTTGGCATATTGGGATCAACTATCTTAGTAGTCGTTACCCATGGTACCACTGATGTGCAACATGGTCACACAATCTACCACGATCGGATAGTCACCATCTACCCAGGTATTCCATTTTTAACCCTCTCGCCTTCTATTTCATTGTTGTACTAGTACTCTACTTACGTACTAGTAGGAGTACTTTTTACCTTGGAGTACTTTTTACCCACTAGCTGCCACCATTTTTGTTTTTCCATGTCTTACTATATCATCCATGTAGCCAAGAGTGGCTATATATAATAAGCCGGTTATTTTACTTCCTCTATATCAGAGTAGTACTATTTGCTGCACAGTATTATTGACTGTCGGTGTCAAAACTGGCGGATCTCGGGTAGGGGGTCCCGAACTGTGCGTCTAGGCCGGATGGTAACAGGAGACAAGGGACACGTTGTTTTTTACCCAGGTTCGGGCCCTCTCGATGGAGGTAATACCCTACTCCTGCTTGATTAATATTGATGAGATGGGTAGTACAAGAGTAGATCTACCACGAGATCAAGGAGGCTAAACCCTAGAAGCTAGCCTATGGTATGATTGTTGTGTATGGAGTTTATTGCCTACGGACTACAACCCTCCGGTTTATATAGACACCGGATAGGGTTAGGGTTACATAAAGTCGGTTACAATGGTAGGAGATCTTGAATATCCGCATCACCAAGCTTTCCTTCCACGCCAAGGAAAGTTCCATCCGGACACGGGACGAAGTCTTCAATCTTGTATCTTCATAGTCTAGGAGTCCGGCTGAAGGTATAGTCTGGCTACCCGAACACCCCCTAATCCAGGACTCCCTCAGTAGCCCCTGAACTAGGCTTCAATGACGACGAGTCCGGCGCGCAAATTGTCTTCGGCATGGCAAGGCGGGTTCCTCCTCCAAGTCCTTCATAGAATATTGTAAACACCAATAGTAGTGTCCGGCTCTGCTAAATAAACTTCCACATATTTCCATAGAGAGAATAATATTAACACAAATCAAATCTGCTGACGTATTCCGCAGTGCGTCATCACACTACAGCCAAGTCCTTCACTCGAATAGTTTTCACTTTTCCACCTCAGCGTGTTTTGCGAGGCGGTTTCCTTGGCACGTCTTGTCAAAGCAGAGATCGTGTGCCCCCCTTTTACGGGATTCTCATCAATACGGACGTGAGTAACCCAATCGTGCCCGTTAGCATGTTTTCTCGATTAAAAGCGAGTCCTAAACGGTTACGGGGAGGGCTCCTAGTATTCAACCTCTTATAAAGAGACCAAGGCCTTACTCCTTTTTCCAATCTCAAACGAGTTCGCCCGTCGCCTCGAGTTCCAACACCCTAGGCTCCAGATTCCAGGCGCTTCGGACCTTCGACAATGTCCGGTTCCGACCTTCAAGGCCGATGGATGCCCTCCTCCATCACGGAGGAGGACGTGCTAAAGTTGAGAGTGGCTAAGTTCTTGACTGCCGAAATTTCGCATAGGTTTCCTGCTCAAAGGCAGGCTATCCCAGTCCCCAGCCCGGTGAGAGCGTAGTGTTCATGTCTCACTTCCTTCGGGGGTTAGGCTTCCCGATGGATCCCTTCGTGAGGGGGCTGCTGTTTTATTACAGGCTGGAATTTCATGACTTAGCTCCGGAGTCCATCCTCCACATTTCCTCATTCATCGTTGTGTGTGAAGCGTTCCTCCGTGTTACTCCTCACTTTGGATTATGGCTCAAGACTTTTGGAGTGGAGCCGAAGATGATCGAGGGACGGCACGCAGAGTGTGGAGGCGCTGTCATAAGTAAGAATGCTGATGCTCCATGGCCGAAGGGCTCCTTTCAAGAGGAGCTCGGCTTGTAGCAACGAGAATGGTTCTATATCACCGCTCCCAGGAGCACCAAGTGGGCGGCGCCTCCTGCCTTTCGCTCGGGTCCCCCATCACGGCTAGCTTCATGGGTCAACAAAGGATTAGATTGGGGGTTATCCAAAGACGTGCCCTTATTGCAGGGCCGCATCAGGGATCTCTTAGAAAGAGACCTCGTCCTGGTCAAGGTGACGTAGGTCATGCTGATTCGCTGAACACTGCCCGACAAACGTCGCTCCCTTCGTCTGTGGGAGTTTAATCCGGAGGGACCACGAGCTCTCCATCATTTTATGGGTGCAACGCCCGTGGAGATGTATAAACTGTTCTTCGGATCACAAATGATGTGTCCGAATTTGACCGAGGACGCAGACCTAAGCTGCAATCGCCCGGATACCGAAGTAAGTAACCTTGTGCCCGGACCTACTATCCATATAATCATCATAAACTTGCCCCTAAAAGAGTTGTCCTTTTAAACAGGAGTGGATAGCGAAGTCAAAGCTGATCAGGTGTCCGGCTCCCCTTCCCGAAACCAGGCCGGATCCCGTGCTTATCAGGATGTTGAAGATAATGCCTTTGGAGGGAAGTAAGGGGAAGGACAAGGGAACTATGGCCTCCTCGAAGGAGGCTGCTTCGAAGGAAGGAACCGACAATTCCTCTCCCAAGGGGAAGAAGAGGGCCGCCTCTGATGACCCGGAGACCATGGCCCTGAAGCGGGGGAGAAAATCCTCGCCAGAGGGTCTGACGCTGGGGAGTTCCTCTACCGAACTACGCCCTCAAAGGGATCAGCCCTCCAGCGAGTCGTAAGTAGAGAGAGGTTTTCCTTTTGAGGGGTGAGAGAAATCATTGATTTATATCTGAGAAGATTAACCGAAATTTTACCTTGTAGCTCGGACCTTAGCCCCTCTCAGTAGAGCTCGTCTTCGGGGGATCTTCTTCCGGAGATGATGGAGAGCGGGACGCCTCCCCCTTCCGTACCGCCTAGCGAGGCGGGCGACCCTGTGGTGTCGTCGCGGAGGGTTTCTCTGAATCCGGAAGGGGCGGAAGATAGCTATGTGGCCCCCCAAGGCTCTCTGCGTCCGGCCTTCGAAAGAGGCCATAGGACAGGTCCGGCACCGTCTGGTGTTCAGCCGGAGGAGCTAAAGATTCTGCTGGGGCGAGCTTCTATCTTAGAGGAGCACCGTGCATTGATGGGCACGGTGATTGAAAGGATTTCATCCGCAGAAAGCGGATTGCATGAGGCCGTCAAAAGTTTACTGACGGGTTTTGAGGTACGTTAGATAATGTACACTTTTGTCAGTTGCACATAAGTAAGGTGCGCCCTGTGTAGATAGTAGCCCCTGAGACTCTGCGCGCTGTCAAGAAATGACGGCACGTAGAGGATCATAATCCCAGGTCTAAGATGTCGCCTTTGAATGTAGGTGGCGAGGTGTCCGGAATCAAGCCGAACTGACGATGTGGCCTAACTAAAGCGGCAACTGGACGTGGCAGATGCCGACATCGCGCTTGTCAACAAGCGGCTTGATGAGGCTCAAGGTATGTAATTCTTCAGGCGGCATCAGGTAAGAGGAGCTTCATGCTAGTGTCTTACAATGTGTGTGCTTGACGCAGATGGTATGGCCGCCGTGGAGAATCTTAGGGCAGAACTTGCCCGAGCTAAGGAGCAAGCCAGAAAAGCGATGCGGCTGCCGAGAAGGCCCTTGAAGAGCTGAGAGCCAAACAGGCTGCTCATTGCCGAAGCAAGGAGGAGATGGCCGAAAAGTTAAAAAGCGCTACCGATCGTTGCAGACTTCTTGAAGAAGAAGACCAGGTGAAACAGACAGACTTAGAGAAGGCCGTTGCCAATGCCAAGGACGCGCGCTTTGCGATGAGAGCTGCGAAGGAGGAGCTGCGTCAGGCCGAACAGATTGCGGCTCGAAAGCCCTTTATGCTGTGAATGAAATTTTGCGATCCGAAGTTTGCTCCATTGGACCGGATGTGGAGTGTGGAGGATACCTATCTGGACTTGGTAGTGAGTGCTGCTGATGCGACCGAACACTTTCAAGATCAGAAAGATCACGAAGTGGAAAAGCTTTTCAGGTCACAGTTTCACAATCCAGAGCGTCCACTGGCGGTGGATGATCGTTTGGCTCAATGGGCCAAACTGAATAGGTTGTCTGGACTCGCCATGAAGTACGTCATGGGTCACCTGTGGCCGGGGAGATCGGAGCCGAAGAGTTATTTCAGCTTGGTGCAGCAATTCCTTGACGCGGTGCCGCGTATAAATGCAATGAAGAGGTCAGCATGCATAGAGGGCGCTAGGATGGCTCTTGCCCGTGTTAAGACATACTGGGCAGAGATGGAGACCACCATTGTTGTGCCCCGAGATTCGGACAAAAGCCGAGTACCCTCCGAGCACTATTTTCAGAAAGTTCTTGAAGGCGCTCATGTAATAGAGACTCAGTGCCAAAAAGATGCTATGTTATGATAGCATATGTAATTATAAAGTAATACTTTGATAAACTGTAGTGGCCTTTTTTATACTTGTGCCTCCAAGTATTGGGAACATCTCCTATGTGGCCGTTTTAAGATATATATATAGAATCTAAAAGATGGCAGTCGTTGGCTTCAGCCCCCACGCACATAGTGCGGGGGTGCTCGCAGAAGACGCATTTTCACACTTAACCCAAAGTCTTGGTCCTACAAAGGAGGTGATAGCGCAGTGGGCCAGGAAACCGGACTATAATGCTTTAACACTTTCACTTAGCCATAGGAGTTTGACAATGAGACTCTTTAGGTAGCTCCTTGGTGGCAACTACGCTCGTCCGAATTCGGGGCGCGTATGTGCCTGACCGGGAAGCGGCCCTTCGTTAAAGCGGAGGAATCCGATAGATTCCGATAGGTCATCGAGTGGCTGACCAGTCTCACGCTACATCATGTTAGTCAGTTTTCGGCTTTCTCTACTGAGGTGCTCGCCCGGCCGAACCGGGGGCACAATCGCAGTAGTTCTCCTGGTGCTACCTTAGCCGATAGAGCGGAACGTAAGGTAGCCGAACTCAGGAGCCGGGCAACCCAACATTTGACCAAAGACATGATTCGGAGCTGATGCATATAATGCCAAAACTCGCGATGCCGAACACTCCCTAAGGTGTTCGGTCTTTATGAGTGCGGGCGAAACAACACTCTTTATTAAAAAATCCCCTAGTGTCCAGGTACGTGCAAAAATTCTGACGTGGCCACATGCCAAGACGCCAGCCTCCTCCTTGGTTATATCAGAAAGAAAAAACCAGGGGATGTGTAGCAACAAGAGACAGTAAAAAAGGTTTACGCAGGGTCTTAATCTAAAAAGAATCCTTTAGGACGGGTCCCTACTGCACGTCTGCGCGTGTGTCTTCGTTGTGCCGTATCCTGGACGGGTGCCGCACGACGTTCATCTGTAAAAGAGAGGAACTGAGTTGAAAATGGGTCGTGCCGAAAAAGTTTAAAATAAGCAAAGTATAAAGTAAGATATATAAGATTGAGCTTTATTGTCTCTTATTGTATATGCGTGGAGCCCCTAGTGCGGGGGTATATGGCTTCTAGGCCTGCATCAATGATGATTTTGCACCGAACTCGTCTATCCGCGTTCGTGGTCTTGAATGACCTATTTCGAAGTTTCTTTTGGCCGGTGAGGCCATTTTGCTGTGGGGCTGTCAAAGCAGCCACACAGTCCTCCGCTTGGGGAGGCGCACTTTAGTGCTTCCCCTTCAAAGATATGATGCCTCGTGGACTGGGCATCTTAAGCATAAGAGATGCATAATGCAGTATTGCGTTAAAGCGAGCGAAAGCTTCGCGTCCCAGTAATGCTTGATAGCGACTTGAGAACGGGACGATATGGAAGGTCAGCTTTTCATGGCGGAGGTTATCGGCAGAGCCGAATATGACTTCGAGCCAGAGAAAACCCATATAATGGGTGTCCGGACCAGGTATTACCCCTTGAAAGGAGGTTTTGCTGCGGCGGATTCTTGCTGGGTTTATCCCCATGTGCTGGATTGTATCCTGATATATCAGGTTTAGTCCACTGCCGCCGTCCATAAGGACATTTGAAACTGGAGTCCGCCAATTATTGGATCGAGTATCAAGGCAGTCCAGCCTACATTCTTGATATTCCTAGAATAATCTAGCTGATCGAAGATGATCGGTTTTGACAACCAGTGGCAGGACCCTTTGGGCCGTGTGGTGCGTACCTTTACGGGCGCCGCACGTTTTGTTATGTGAAGTGAGTTCACTGTTTTTACTTCTTGTGGGAAGTTCTTTTGTTTCCTGGTGCTCTGCTTTTGGGGTTCGTCCTCGTCTTCGCTTGGTGTGTCGAGCCCCTTGTGTTCGGCATTGAGTCTGCCGGATTGTTTGAAAACCCAACAGTCTCTGTGGGTATGGTTAGCAGGCTTCCCGGGAGTACTGTGTATCTGACATATCCTGTCCAGGATTTTACTTAGGTTGGATGGATCGTCCCTGTTATCCCGGGGGGCGATTTTTCCTGATTTTGTCGTGAGCCTTTGAATCCGGCATTGACTGCCGTGCTCTTCGGACTTTTGTCCTTAGTCCGGCGACGGTCCTTGTTGTGTCGTGGTTTTCCGTTTCCATCCCTAGTTTTGGATGTACTTGGGTCGCTGGGGCTGCACCTTGCCAACCAGCTGTCCTCCCCTGCACAAAAGCGGGTCATGAGGCTTGTTAGTGCGGCCATTGTTCTTGGCTTTTCTTGGCCGAGGTGTCTGGCGAGCCATTCGTCTCGGACGTTATGCCTGAAAGCTGCTAAGGCTTCGACGTCCGGACAGTCGACTATCTGATTCTTTTTAGTGAGGAATCTATTCCAGAACTGCCGAGCAAATTCTCCGGGTTGTTGAGTTATGTGACTAAGATCGTCTGCATCCGGAGGGCGGACATAGGTCCCTTGAAAGTTTGCTCGGAAAGCATCCTCGAGCTCTTCCCAGCTTCCAATTGTGTTTTCGGGAAGGCTTTTAAGCCAATGCCGTGCTGGCCCTTAAGCTTAAGGGGTAGATATTTTATGGCGTGGAGATCATCTCCTCTAGCCATGTGTATGTGGAGGATATAATCCTCGATCCAGAATCCAGGGTTTATTGTTCCATCATATGCCTCTATGTTTACGGGTTTGAATCCCTCTAGGAATTCATAGTCCAGGACCTCATCGGTGAAACATAGGGGGTGTGCGGCGCCCCTGTATTTGGGTGTGCCGGACTCTGATGATGGCTTCATAGCGTTGCTTATGAGAGCTTGCTTTCTTGGCCCATAAATGGACCTGACTGGGCCATGATGCGAATCCTTAAGTGGGTCGCATGCCGATTTAGGTGCGGCGCCGCTTGCCGCTTTATGGGTTCGTCTACCGTGTGGCTTTTTCATTTTTTGAATGCGAGGGCTCTAGGGCCTCTTCATCGAATTCAGGCAGTAGCTTTCTTTTCGGATAGCTTTTAGTGCGGCGACTATCACCGTACTTATCTGTGGTATTGATTACTTTTCTCCATCTAATCCAGAGTGCGTCTTCCGCTGTTTTTAGCTTCCGCTTCTACTTCTTTAGGCTGCGTGTAGTTGCAACCAGCCTCTCGTGGAGATTCTTTTGCTCCATAGGTTTATTCGGCATGAGGTCGTCCGGAATGCCGTTTTCGCCGGAGGAGGGATGTTCGGTTTCTCTATCCGTGTTTGCCTGTTTGGACGGTTGCTCTAAGGCCTGCTCGTCATCTACCGGCTCGTCCTGCTCTATGGCTTGGTTTTTGTTGAGGTGGGGCTTGGGTCGGCATTTACGCCGATGCTTTGATTGCTTTTCGGGGGGTCGATCTCCCGTCCCATCCCCTTTTTCCTCTTTGTCGCTTCCTTTAGGGGTATCCACCATGTACACATCGTGAGATGAGGTGGCTGTCCAATGCCCTATGGGCGTTGGTTCGTTGGTATCTCCTGCATCGTCATCCATGCTGTCGATGTCTCCGGAGTCGAAGTTGAGCACGTCGTTTAAATTGTCGACAGTGGCTACCAAGTGGGTGGTGGGTGGGCTTTGAATTTCTTCATCGTCCGTATCCCATCCTCACTGACCGTAGTTCGGCCAGGGCTCTCTTGATAAGGATAGAGTCTTGAGAGAGTTCAGGATATCGCCACAAGGCGAGTGCTGAAAGATGTCTGCGGCGGTGAACTCCATTATCGGCGCCCAATCGGATTCGATTGGCAGGAGCGCGGGGGGTTTGGAGTCCGGGGAGGAGTCCGGATCCTCGGAGTCACGGGTCGTGCAGAGTGCGGGGCTATCGTTCGGCTCGATCGCTTTCGGGATCGCAGCCCCCGAGGTGACGTCCAACCGCTCATCCTCGATTGGCGCAATAGTCTCCGAGTTAGGGGTTGGAACCGATGCGTGTGCGGCCTCCAGGACACTGTCCGGAGGTAGAGCTAGATCATGCCCCTCGAGATAGTGCGCCGCGCATGGCCGTGGCTCAAACCCGTCGAAGATCAAGTCTCCGCGGATGTCAGTCGTGTAGTTTATGTTCGGGTGGGCGGGTGTCGTTGAATCTGAAACCTCAACCAATCCAAGATTTAGAGGCCGAAGAGTTTCCGAACTCTGACGTTCGGATTCTTGGATGTTGTCCAACGAATCTAGCTCGTTGCCTGATCCTAAGCTCAGGTCTTGAGTTACATCCTCCTCTCCGCAGGTATCCAGCTTGGAGAAGTCGGGAATTCGGACGTAGCTAGTCCTTAAAATAGATGAAGGGTCGCTGCACTGCGCCTGTACCACGGCAACGTGGTGGGTGACTTGGGGAGAGTTAATTTCTCTTAGATCGGTTTAAGCCCAACCTGGTCATAGTCCGTAGGGACCCCCAGGGCGGTGATGCGATCCTAGAGCTCGTTTACGGAAGAGAGCTCCATTGGATCTAGCTGCTCGACAAGCTCCGAGCTGACGTGTAGGTTGCTTTTGATGACCCGAGAGGTCACTGTCGGCACAACAGCCGAACAGGCGGTCATGAGGAAACCACCTAACCGGAGGGTTTGGCCGACAACCAAGGCTCCCTTAGCAACGGCGCCGTCTTTAAAGACGGGAGGAGGCATCCTTCCTGATTGCGACGGCACAGAGGAACTCTAAATGAAAGCACCAATGTCGGTGTCAAAGCCGGAGGATCTCGGGTAGGGGGTCCCGAACTGTGCGTCTAGGCCGGATGGTAACAGGAGACAAGGGACACGATGTTTTTTACCCAGGTTCGGGCCCTCTCGATGGAGGTAATACCCTACTCCTGCTTGATTAATATTGATGATATGGGTAGTACAAGAGTAGATCTACCACGAGATCAAGGAGGCTAAACCCTAGAAGCTAGCCTATGGTATGATTGTTGTGTATGGAGTTTATTGCCTACGAACTACAACCCTCCGGTTTATATAGACACCGGATAGGGTTAGGGTTACATAAAGTCGGTTACAATGGTAGGAGATCTTGAATATCCGCATCACCAAGCTTGCCTTCCACGCCAAGGAAAGTCCCATCCGGACACGGGACGAAGTCTTCAATCTTGTATCTTCATAGTCCAGGAGTCCGGCTGACGGTATAGTCCGGCTACCCGAACACCCCCTAATCCAGGACTCCCTCACTGACCGCCATATTTGAGCACAACATTATTATGCATGGACCTTGACTATGTACGTCACCATGTGTCCAGATCTGAGATGCCGCGTGGACCAGATGAACGGCGCCGAGTTCGACCCCCGTGATGCTACGTGGGTGCCGAGGAACACTCTTGGAGAGTACTCGCTTTTCATTGGGGACAGGTACCCGATTGTGCAGCAGATGCCACCTTCCGTGCACGACACGGAAGGCCTACCGTTCATGAAGCATGGTTGTGTCTTCAGCGCGCACTGCCGGATGAACGACATGCTGGGACACGCTATCCCTGATTTATGCCGCTTCAGCTTGGATGAGTCTCCATCGTGTGGAACCGGACTAGAAAGCTGCGACAATGATTCCCATTGCCCACCGCTATGGATCGTGCCATCCATGAAGAACACCTGGGACTAGAACCTGGAGGAGGACATGTAGCCCATCTATAACGTGTAAGTGGAGTACGGTAAATTGTGAACGTTAGCGCTGTGAATATATGTAGACTAGTCGTTTACAAATTTATCACATGAATTGGAGATGAACTTGTGTGGCATACTGGCATTTGTCCTTTAGAATTTATTACTAGTAAATGTGTTATGTGTACGTGCAACTTGTGTGGTTGTTGCACGGGCTCCAACGTGCTCCTTGAGAAAAAAAGGTGGCATAGCTTTGGATATACGTGACGTGGCGGCATCATACAGTAGCATCGTTCGCTATAGTTGTAGTACGCTCCTACTAGGATGACAACTCCTATAAAACCTTGCGCTTGGCTCTTTGCCTCTTCGGGAGGTTCAACAGTTCGTACTCGTGTGAACCTTGCACTTGTCTCTTCGCCTCTTCGGAAGGTCCAACAATGATGATACTACAGTACACATTATGCTTCTGGCAATCTGACACCGATTGAACTGCTGCACGTCCACCGCGAAGGCGAGGGTGAGGGAGAGGGCGGTATAGTCAAAACCCTCTCCTCGTCCTGCCAATCACCGCGCGCATGGGCGAGGGAGAGGCGTAGTAAGCAAGCTTCTCCTCGTTCGGTGAGTTCACGGGACACATCAAAGCAGTACTAGTACTTGTCCATACTGTGTCCTTTCCGGTTAATATGGCTTAATTTGAAACGGGAAAAATACACTGGCGGTCAATGTATGTAAACTAGCTCATCGTAGAGCACTGTATTGCACCCTACTGACCGGCCAGATAGTCGACGTGGCACTTTGTTGACTGGTTAAATTGTCACCTGGTTTCTGGTTCCCACCTGTCAGTTGGCAGAGCAAAGAAATTAGTTAAAAAACAAAGAGCGTAGTACATCTACACTTCCAATGCATTTAGCCTTTAATATAAATCGATATTAATTGACTAATGCACCAACTTTTGCTCTAGGTATAGGCTACATGTCTATCCTTAATTACAGCATGCAACAACCTTCATTTAATCTTGTTCTCTCAATGGTCGCATGCACACATAAGTTTGCTACTTTTGGGCGTTAATTATGCCCTGGTCAATGTATAAATCTCTAAATGTACAATCTTTCACGGACGTAGGGAGTAGGTTGAGCACTTGAGTGTGAGCATGTGTGTTGCGTCGTGTGCTGTGTGCCGCATGGGTGCGTGAGTGTTGCGTGCGTCCATGTGTACGTGTGAGTGTTGCATGTTGCATGCATGCATGGGGCTTACTCCCTCCCATTGACATGTTCATATTTCAAGCTTCCTCTATTCCCTCCATATGGTGATACTCCCTCTGTTCCCAAATACGGAGTAAAATCCTCCCTCTGTTCCCAAATACGGAGTATTTGTCTTTCTAGAGATTTCAACAAGTGACTACGTACGAAGCAAAATGAGTGAAGTGAACGTAGAGGCATAGGGATAATGTAGAAAGGAAGTCTTCGCGATCCATTATTCCCCATCTCGGTCAGAGAGAACTATTCAACTAGTCTTCGCAGTGAAGTGACAATACATGCTGCAGCAGATGGGACACTTAATTAATAAGCTGAACCAACGTGTTGGTGTTACTAAATCAGCCTTAACCAGTACTGCCATCATGTTTGCCAGTAGAGCACACTTCTGTCCTCCATTAACTGGCATATGGACCCTCTTGTGGTAGATACATATGTCATCGGTGTAACTATTTACACTCCGAAGGACGGTATATCCTTGTAGTAGTAGTATTAGTAGTAGTAGTAGTAGTAGTAGTAGTAGTAGTAGTAGTAGTAGTAGTAGTAGTAGTAGTAGTAGTAGTAGTACTATTAGTAGTATTAGTAGTAGTAGTAGTAGAATTGAGATTTATTGCACTTTCTTCCCCGTCTTCCACTCTTCTTCCTCCTCTCTTCCCCATCGTCGGCCGCACACCATTTCCCCTCGCTCTCTGCTCGCCCGCCCGCGCTATCTTCCTTGGTAGCTCGCACGTACCATATCCCCCCGCTCACTACTCGGTCACACGAGGAGAAGCTTCTTCGCTCGCCCAGCCGAATCCACTTCCCCGCTGGCTCGCAGGCACCGAAAACCCCAATGGCAGAACCGACTGACATGCAGAGCCGCGATTGGATTTCCCTCCCCGATGTTCTCTTGGAGCAGATCTATAATCGTATGGACCTACTCAGCACTGTCTGTCTGGCCGCATGCTCGGTGTCTTTGTACCGTCTACTCGTCTACAACCGGTCGGCTCTTTTCAAGAAACCCTGCTTGCTGATGCCCGATCCTAGCAGGTGGCCCAGCCACCGACTTGACGATCCTACGGAGGTTGCCGTGGTGCCCCTCAACATGCTACCAGTACCCATCCACCTGTCCTTCATTCACGACCACTACTTGGCGGGCATGAAGGCCAACTAGATCGTCCTCATCCACCAATCCGGTAGTCCATGGTGTCTCGTGGATATCTACACCGGCCTTAGTGACCATATGATGTCTATCCAACGGCCTTAGTGCTTCTTCAACCTCTGGTCTTCTTGCTCCAGCCGCCCAAAGCAGCGCTGGTCATGCCACCTGCTCCTGCCTCCCATGGCCGGCTATGTTGCCGCGGAGGCCTCACCGCCCCATACTACTCCCACCGCTGGCCAGGTCATCCCTCCACTCACCCACACCCTATGTTATTCTGCGGCGACGGCAGCCTCACACCGCAGCCGAACCAGTGAACCCTCGTACTCCTCTCCGTGTGGGCATCCACTGCTGCGTCTTCCCCGGCTCCGTGTCGTCCCCTTCTTAGGCCTCGCCGTCGTCCACCGCCTTGGCGCGGCGTGGTCAATGTGTTCAACGACCGACTTCCATCGGAAGAGTACTGTACGTGGAGAGGCTGACAGCTGGGTCCATGGCCACAGCCCAGTTTTTTTGTGATTTGCCAAGTATGTCACTTTGTCAGGCCTGTTGGGCTGCAAATCTTTCAAGACGAGGAGAGCTTTATTCGGCTGGCCAAGAAAATGGCCTATCAGTAATGAGAAATGGGTCATACATTTTTTAAAACACATCAAACCGGCAATTAGTTTCAAATTTCATTTTTTCATTTCGAGATTTTTAATTGCATTGATTTTTATGCATGGACAATTTGTTGAATTTTAAATTGATATACATTTATTTTTAAAATCAGTTTGAATGTGACTCGAAATTTCGGGATTAAAAATAGTTCAGACCGAACCGAAATATGCAAAATTTCGTATAATTTTTCAACTGTGGCCATAATATGGGCTGTAATGCTAACAAAAAGAATATGGGCTTAAAAAACCTTAAGAATTATCAAATGGGATGTAAATTATTAGAAATAATGGCAGATGGGTTTTATGATGTTTTCCACAGATTTGAGGCTTTCCTAAAAAAAGGTTGACGCACAAGCAGTGACTGTTGGATGTCCATCCAACGGCCATCGTGCTTCTTCAATCTCTGCTCTTCCCGCTCCAGCCACTCAAACAAGCACCGGCGGGACTGCCTGCTCCCTCCTCCCCGCGGCCGGTTGTGCTGCCGCGCAGGCCTCACCGCCCCACCATACTCCCATCGCTGGCCTAGCCATCCCTCTACTCACCCACATCTGCTGTTATTCTCCGGTGACAGCAGACGAACCAGTAAACCCTCGTACAGTCGTACTCCCCTCTGCGTGGGAAACAACTGCTGAGTCTTCCCTGCCTCCGTGTCGTTCCCTTCCTAGGTCTCGCCGTCGTCCACCGCCCTGGTGCTCTCGGCGTGGCCTGGTCAACGTGGTCAATGACCGACATGCATCTGAAGTGGACTGTACGTGGAGAGGCCGACAGCTGGGTCCACGGCCGCACGCAAGGAAATGCCTCCTTATTACGCGCAAAATAATGATTCCTCCACCTGACATCTGGGAACCACCGAAAGGGCCTCTGTATTTCGCAAACAAACATTACCGCCGCTGACAGCTTGGACCCACCAGCTATATCTTCGCATGCAAGGAAGTGCCTTCTTATTACGCACAAAAAAATGAATACTCCCCCTGCTAGCTGGGACCCATTATAGTTGTAGGCTGACTTCTGGGCCTACTAAGTTGACGGGGACGGAGGGCTTTGTTAACTTAGTCAATATGCACAATTCTAGATCTAGTGACCGTATGATGTCCATCCAACGGCCGTAGTGCTTCTTCAACCTCTGGTCTTCTTGCTCCAGTCGCCCAAACCAGCGCCGGTCGTGCCTCATGCTCCTGCCTCTCGTGGCCGGCTGCGATAAGGCGGAGGCCTCACCGCCCCCGAATACTCCCACCGCTGGCCAGGCCATCCCTCTACTCATCCACACCCTCTGTAATTCTGTGGGGATGGCAGCCTCACACCACAGCGAACCAGTGAACCCTCATACTCCTCTACGCGTGGGCATCCACTACCGCATCTTCCCAGGCTCCGCGTCGTCCCCTTCCTAGGCCTCGCCATCGTCCACCGCTCTGGTGCTCTCGGCGCGGCGTGGTCAACGTGGTCAAGGAACGCCTTCCATCGAACGTGGACTGTACATGGAGAGGCTGATAGCTGGGACCACGGCCGCAACAAGGAAGTGCCTCCTTATTATGCGCAAAATAATTATTCCTCCACCTGACAGCGGGGACCCACCGGACGGGCCACCGTATTTTGCAAAAAAAAAACTTTTCCCCTTGGCTGTTGGGACCCACCAGCTACATCTTCGCACACAAGGAAGTGCGTCCGGGCAAAAAAATAATTCGCCCCCCCTGACTGCTGGGACCCACCAGCTACATCTTCGCACGCAAGGAAGTGCCTGACAGTCGGGACCCACCTGGTCAAAGCATACGTAGCGTTATCATTCTGGCCACGAACGTGTATGTACATATTGGTCGATCTAGAGGCGCGCACGTGTCGTAGTAGAGGCGCGCACGTAGCATGTACATGTACGTACAATGGCCAGTGTGCAAGAAAGAAAATACAGCCACGTACGTACATACATGCAGGGTCTCGAACGCCTACTAGCGCTTACGTACGGCCAGGGCTCGTGTACATGGCTGGGTCAGAGCGGAGGAACAGCGTCATCGTCGTGTTCATGCGGAGCCAACCGGCTGGGTCGGAACGGAATGCATCGTCGTGTTCATCGGGAGGGCTTGGACGGAACAACCGATGGAAACGAGGCCTGGCCTATAGCAGAACGGAGGAAACGGCCTTGTGTTCGACCGGCCACATTCGAAACGGGATCCTATTCATCAGGAGAGGTCTAGCGTACCACAAATGGAGGAAACAGACCTCCTACGGTCGAAATGGGGGTCATGTTGATCGGGAGGGGTGTGGCGTATCGCAGAATGGAGGAAACAGACTTGTGTTGGAGCGCTACGGTTGAAACGGGGGTAATGTTCATCGGGAGGGGTGTGGCGTACCACAAAATGGGACTCCACGGGATACTGTTCATCTGCATCGTCGCCCCCTTCAGCCTCCACGGGCTACTGTTCATCCACCATCGACCTCCTCCAGCCTCCACCTATGATTGTTCATCCACGGGCTCCTGTTCATCTAGCCTCCACCGCGTGCTACTCCACTGGCTACTGTTCAACCAGCCCTCTCCACGGCCTCCTATTCAACTACCCCTCCACGGGCTACTGTTCATCCAGCCCTCCACCGTCTACTGTTCATCCTGCCCTCCATCGGGTGGTCATGTTCATCCAGCCCTCCACGAGGTCCTGTTCATCCAGCCCCAACCGGCTCGATCGATCGGGGTCCTGTTCATCCAGAGGCAACACCATGGGGTCCTATTCATCCACCCCCACCGGGAACTATTCATCCAAACCCCCCAGCAACGCTCACTGTTCATCCAGAGGCAACACCACGGGGTCCTGTTCATCCACCCCACCGGGAACTGTTCATCCAAACCCCCAGCAACGCTCACTGTTCATCCAGAGGCAACATCGATCGGCTTCAGTTAGCAGCAGTAGTGAAGGAATTGCTCGATCAGGTTCAGTTAACACTCATCGATCGATCGCTCGGGTTTATTAACGCGTAGCCTGCAGTGCAATCGCTTGGGTTCAGTTAGAGCCCAATTCCTTGCTCGGGTTCAGTTAGAGCCCAACGCCTTGCACCCATGCGCGTGCGTGTACGAGAGAAACGCGCATCGCTCGGCCCCGACCACCCACCGTCACCGGGAACACCCCGATATTTTCCTCGCCCTCGCTTCTACCATCGTTTTTTCCGTCATGGACAGACAAAGAATGTCATGCAGCTGCGTCTCCGGCCCGCCTAGGATGAAAAGCCCATTTTTTGTCATGATTTTTTGTCATAGAAATAGGACCCCACCACATCTATGATGATATCGTGTTTTGTCACAATTATTGTCACAGAAGTGTCATAAGTATGACAGAAGAAAATTTCGTTCGGCCCAAAATGTCACGGATGTGTCTTTTTTTCTAGTGATAACAAATTTTCTTTCTCTTAAAATAATTTAAGTGAAGCAAGAGAGAAATTCTTCAAAATTTTACTAACTCTCAATTAAATCTAAGTGAAGCAAGAGAGCAATTTCTTCAAAAATAACAAAGCACACCGTGCTCAAAAAGATATAAGTGAATCACTAGAGCAAGTCCTAGCTCATAAAAGATTTAAGTGAAGCATAGAGAGCAATTCTAACAAATCATGACATAATTTTGGCTCTCTCAAATAGGTGTGTCCAAAAAGGATTGATGACTTAAAACACAAAATAAAACAAGCATAGACTCATATCATACAAGACGCTCCAAGCAAAACACATATCATGTGACGAATAAAAATATAGTATCGAGTAAAATACCGATAGTTGTTGGAAGAAAGCGGAGATGCCACTCGGGGGCATCCCCAAGCTTAGTTGGTTCCTCATTCTTGGATAATACCTTGGGATGCCGGGGCATCCCCATGCTTAGGTTCTTACATCCTTCCTTCATCCATTGTAAGATAACCCAAAACTTGAAAACTCACAGAAGACTCAACAAAGCCTTCGTGAGATCCGTTAGTATAAGAATAATAAACCACTACTATAAGTGAGTATCAAACCAATTCATATTTTGTTTTTTGCATTATATCTACTGTATTCCAACTTTTCTACGGCAAAAACTCATCAAAGAAAACCATAGATCCATCAAAATAAGCACACAACACAAAGAAAACAGAATCTTTCAAAATAGAACAGTTTGTAGCAATCTGACTATTTCGAATACTTCTGTAACTAAAAAACTCTGAAAATTCGGACAACCTGAGAAATTTGTATATTGATCTACTGCGATTCTAATGGGTATTTTCAGGAAAAAACGAAAATTAATTTGGTGAGCGCAAAACTTTCTGTTTTTCAGGAAGATACAAAACTATTACCCAAGAAGATCCTAAAGGCTTTACTTGGCACAAACACTAAAAAAACACAAAAAACACAATCATAACAGTATCATAATTATGCTAACAATCAAGAACAGGAAGCAAAAAGCAAAAATAAATTTTATTCATTGGGTTGCCTCCCACCAAGTGCTATAGTTTTACGCCTTTAGCTAGGCATAAAATTTCATTGATGCTCACATGAAAGATAATAATTGAAACACAAAGAGGAGCATCATGAAACATGTGGAAAACACATTTAAGTCTAACATACTTCCTATGCATAGGAATTTTATAAGCAAACAAATTATCAAGACAAGCAAAATCTAGCATATGTAAGGAACAAGAATAAAACATAGACAATATCAACATGAAGAGAGGTAATTTAGTAACATGAAAATTTCTACAACCATATTTCTCTTACTCATAATAATAACATGTGTGATCGTAATCAAATTCAACAATATAACTATCACATGAAATATTCTCTTCATGATCCACATGCATGCAAAGTTGACACTCTTCCAAAATAGTGGGATTATCATCAAATAAAGTCATGACCTGTCCACGCCCACTTTTATCAAAAGTTTCATAAGATTGAACACTCTCCAAATTTGTGGGATTGTTTTTAGCTGAAGTTGAGACTTCCAAACCCACTTTCAATATAATTGCAAACATATTCATCATGAGGCTTAAATAAATTTTCAAGATCATAAGAGAAATCACCCAAATCATGATCATTGCAACAAGTAGTAGACATAGAAAAATAAGCATCCCCAAGCTTGGGGTTTTGCAAAGTGTTAGCACAATTGACATTAATAGAATTTATAACAACATCATTGCAATCATGCTTTTCATTCAAGGAGGTATCATGATTCACTTTATAAATTCCTTCGTTTAACAATTCATCACAATTTTTAGATTCACGAATCTCAAGAAAAACTCCATAAAGATAATCTAGTGAACTCAATTCACTAGCAACGGGTTCATCATAATTGGATCTCTTGAAAAGATTAGCAAGTGGATGAGGATCCATATCAATTGATTTTTAGCAAGCGAAGATGCAAGCAAATAGAAGACACATGACAACACAAGAAAACATGGGATCTGACAAGAAAAAGGCGAACCCAAAAGAGGGCGAATAAAACAACAAAATTTTGTGAAGTGGGGGAGAGGAAAACGAGAGGCAAATGGAAAATAATGTAAATTGCGAGGAGATGAGATTCATGATTTGGAACCTGGTTTATGTTGAAGATCCGCCCCAGCAACTGCGCCAGAAATTCTCCTTGATGGTAGCTGGAACTACACCGGTATTTCCCTGGAGAGGGAGGGATGGTGTAGCACATCGACGGTAGGTATTTCCCTCAGTTATGAAACCAAGGTTATTGAACCAGTAGGAGAACCAAGCAACACAACGTAAATAGCCCCTGCACACAAATAAAAACACCTCGCAACCCGACGTGTTAATGAAGGAAATATGCCCTAGAGGCAATAATAAAGTTATTATTTATTTCCTTATTTCATGATAAATGTTTATTATTCATGCTAGAATTGTATTAACCGGAAACATGTTACATGTGTGAATACATAGACAAACAGAGTGTCACTAGTATGCCTCTACTTGACTAGCTCGTTGATCAAAGATGGTTATGTTTCCTAGCCATAGACAAAGAGTTGCCATTTGATTAATGGGATCACATCATTAGGAGAATGATGTGATTGACTTGACCCATTTCATTAGCTTAGCACTCGATCGTTTAGTATGTTGCTATTGCTTTCTTCATGACTTATACATGTTCCTATGACTATGAGATTATGCAACTCCCATTTACCAGAGGAACACTTTGTGTGCTACCAAACGTCACAACGTAACTGGGTGATTATAAAGGTGCTCTACAGGTGTCTCCAAAGGTACTTGTTGGGTTGGTGTATTTCGAGATTAGGATTTATCACTTCGATTGTCGGAGAGGTATCTCTGGGCACACTCTGTAATGCACATCACTATAAGCCTTGCAAGCATTGCAACTAACGAGTTAGTTGCGGGATGATGTATTACAGAACGAGTAAAGAGACTTGCCGGTAACGGGATTGAACTAGGTATTGAGATACCGATGATCGAATCTCGGGCAAGTAACATACCGATGACAAAGGGAACAACGTATGTTGTTATGCGGTCTGACCGATAAAGATCTTCGTAGAATATGTGGGAGCCAATATGAGCATCTAGGTTCCGCTATTGGTTATTGACCGGAGATGTGTCTCGGTCATGTCTACATAGTTCTCGAACCCGTAGGGTCCGCACGCTTAAAGTTTCGATGACAGCTATATTATGAGTTTATGAGTTTTGATGTACCGAAGGAGTTCGGAATCCCGGATGAGATCGGGAACATGACGGGGAGTCTCTAAATGGTCAAGACATAAAAATTGATATATTGGACGACTATATTCGGACATCGGAAAGGTTCCGAGTGATTTCGGTATTTTCGGGAGTACCGGAGAGTTACGAGAATTCGTATTGGGCCTTAATGGGCCATACAGGAAAGGAGAGAAAGGCCTCAAAGGGTGGCCGCACCCCTCCCCATGGGCTGGTCCGAATTGGATTAGGGAGGGGGGGGGCGCCCCCTTCCTTCCTTCTCCTTTTCCCTTCCCTTTCCTTCCCTCCTACTCCTACTACTTGGAAGGGCTCCTAGTTCTACTAGGAAAGGAGGAATCCTACTCCCGGTGGGAGTAGGACTCCCCTAGGGCGCGCCATAGAGAGGGTCGGCCCTCCCCTCCTCCACTCCTTTATATACAGGGGCAGGGGGGCACCCCATAGAGACAACAATTGATCTGTTTGATCTTTTAGTCGTGTGCGGTGCCCCCCTTCACCATAGTCCACCTCGATAATACTATAGCGGTGCTTAGGCGAAGCCCTGCGTCGGTAGAACATCAACATCGTCACCACGTCGTCGTGTTGACGAAACTCTCCCTCAACACTCGGCTGGATAGGAGTTCGAGGGACGTCATCGGGATGAACGTGTGCGGAACTCAGAGGTGCCGTGCGTTCGGTACTTGATCGATCGGATCGTGAAGATGCACGACTACATCAACCGCATTGTGCTAACGCTTCCGCTTTCGGTCTACGAGGGTACGTGGACAACACTCTCCCCTCTCGTTGCTATGCATCACCATGATCTTGCGTGTGCGTAGGAATTTTTTTGAAATTACTACGTTCCCCAACAGTTAAAGGGGTTGTCAATCCCTTTCGGGTAACGGCGCCAGAAACTGCGTGTGAAGAGAGATAAAGTTGTAATAGATCTGAATAAAATAAATTGCAGCAAGGTATTTTTGGATTTTTGGTTTAATAGATCTGAATAAAAACGCAAAGGAAAAGTAGATCGCAAGGCAAATATATGAGAAAGAAGACCCGGGGGCCGTAGGTTTCCCTAGTGGCTTCTCTCAAGAAAAATAGCAAACAGTGGGTAAACAAATTACTGTTGGGCAATTGATAGAACTTCAAATAATTATGACGGTATCTAGGCAATGATCATTACATAGCATCACGTCCAAGATTAGTAGACCGACTCTTGCCTGCATCTACTACTATTACTCCGCACATCGACCGCTATCCAGCATCCACCTAGTGTATTAAGTTCATGGAAAACAGAGTAATGCAATAAGAACGATGACATGATGTAGACAAGATCCGTTTATCTATATGGCGGTAGATATAGATCTCGTCTTTTTATCCTTTGTAGCAACGATACATACGTGTCGGTTCCCTTTCTGTCACTGGGATCAAGCACCGTAAGATCGAACCCACTACCGGGCACCCCTTCCCATTGCAAGATAAATAGATAAAGTTGGCCAAACAAAACCCAAATATCGGAGAAGAAATACGAGGCTATAAGAGATCATGCATAAAAGATGTCAAAGAAACTCAAATACGTTCATGGATATAAAAACATAGATTTGATCATAAACTCGAAGTTCATCGATCCCAACAAACACACCGCAAAAGAGTTACATCATATGGATCTCCAAGAGACCATTGTATTGAGAATCAAGAGAGAGAGAGATGAATCCATTTAGCTACTAACTACGGACCCGAAGGTCTACAGAGAACTACTCACGCATCATTGGAGAGGCGCCAATGGAGGTGGTGAACCCCATCCGAGATGGTGTTTAGATTGGATCTAGTGATTCTGGACTCTGCGGCAGCTGGATGAATATTTCATCGACTCCCCAAGGGTTCTAGTATTTTTGGGGTATTTATAGAGCAAAGAGGCGGTCCGGGGGGCACCCAAGGTGGGCACAACCCACCAGGGCACGCCTGGGCCTCCTGGCGCGCCCTGGTGGGTTGTGCCCCCCTCGGTGCACCCCCTAGGTGCAACCAAGGCCCATTGCCTTCCTTCAAGCCCATGAAAAATCTCCATAAAGTTCGTGGAATTTGGACTCCATTTGATATTGATTTTCTACGATGTAAAAAACATGGAAAAACAGCAACTGGCACTTGGCAGTATGTCAGTAGGTTAGTACCAAAAAATGATATAAAATGGCTATAAAATTATCATAAAACATCCAAGATTGATAATAAAATGGCATGGAACAATCAAAAATTATATATACGTTGGAGACGTATCAACGACCAAGAGGCCAGGCGGGCGCCAGCGGGCATAGTGTACCTGTTTCATCTTTCGTGCTAAAGAGGCAGGCGCAGGTGAGGAGTCCTGAGGCATCAGGAAAAGGTCTCCATATTGGTGGAATAGGACCAAGACCAGCAGGACGGCTGGACGGAGGTCACCATGGAGCCCACAGTAGCATCACCACCAGAGGCTTTGGCACGCGAAGACCACCTTTTGTTATGACAGCTTGTACTAGTTGTCTCTCTTCAAACTTGGTCATTGTGGGATCCCTTCCCGCCTAACATTTGGGAAGAGGACAAGGGCCTCTATAAATAGGACTAGACACCACCGTATGGGGGGATCGACTCATCTTGGATCGGATCCATTCCATCCTCACATCCACCAGCGAGCCAAAATCAAGAACACCTCTTCTCATGTGGTTGTTCACCCATTGTACTAGTTCATCCTTAGCCCGTGAGGCAATCCACCAACACCACACTGGAATAGGGTATTACACCGCAAGGTGGCCCGAACCAATATAAGCCCTTGTGTCTCTTGTTCCTTGGCTTCATCGAGCTAGGCCGTGAGATCATTGAGCGAGCTAGGGAGAGAGTGTTCTTCTGATATGTCCATTTTGCATCATGCTTTTATATCAATATTTATTGCATTATGGGCTGTTATTACACATTATGTCATAATACTTATGCCTATTCTCTCTTATTTTACAAGGTTTACATCAAGAGGGAGAATGCCGGCAGCTGGAATTCTGGGCTGGAAAAGGAGGAAATATTAGAGACCTATTCCGCACAACTCCAAAAGTCCTGAAACTTCATGGGAGCTAGTTTTGGAATATATAAAAAATACTGGCGAAAGAATTAACCAGAGGGGGCCCACACCCTGGCCATGAGGGTGGGGGCGCGCCCTACCCCCCCCCCCACCCTAGGCGTGCCCCTGTCTCGTGGGCCCCCTAGCAGGCCTCCGGTGCCCATCTTCTGCTATATGAAGTCTTTCGTTTGAGAAAAAATCATAAGCAAGCTTACGGGACGATACTCCGCTTCCACGAGGCGGAACCTTGGCGGAACCAATCTAGGGCTCCGGCGGAGCTGTTCTGTCGAGGAAACATCCCTCCGAGAGGGGGAAATCATCACCATCGTCATCACCATCGATCCTCTCAGCGGGAGGGGGTCAATCTCCATCAACATCTTGACCAGCACCATCTCATCTCAAACCCTAGTTCATCTCTTGTATCCAATCTTTGTCTCAAAACCTCAGATTGGTACTTGTGGGTTGCTAGTAGTGATGATTATTCCTTGTAGTTGATGCTAGTTGGTTTACTTGGTGGAAGATCGTATGTTCAGATCCTTTATGCATATTAATACCCCTCTAATTATGAACATGAATATGATTTGTGAGTAGTTATGTTTGTTCCTGAGGACATTGGAGAAGTCTTGCTATAAGTAGTCATGTGAATTTGGTATTCATTCGATAGTTTGATGAGATGTATGTTGTCTTTCCTCTAGTGGTGTCATGTGAATGTAGACTACATGACACTTGTAACATCCCAAATTTTCAATTTGGAATGTTATACAATAGATCATCATTGCATATCATATCTTATTGCTTTCTGGTTGATCCTAGAAATTCTACACAACTCAAGGACCCTCGGAGAGAGTTGGGGATTTCATTATTTTCATATTTGAGTTTTTCTCAAATTTTGAAAATAGGATCATTTGATTTTATTTATTTTATCTTCAATTATTTCTATTACCAAAATATGAGAGAGGGAATAAAATGACTTTCCCAAAAATAAAGAAATATTGAGGATTTAATAAAAAAATCAAATAAGGTTTTATTTTGGTTTTATTTGCTATTTTATTTGAATTTAGGAAAAATTGCACGTTTTCAAAAATTGCATTTAGAGCCAAAAAAATGTTCATCCTGTTCTAAATATTTTATTTGGACGGAGAAAATTTGTTTTGGCATTTTTAGATTTTTATTTATTTTTCTAGATTTTTTTAGGCTCAGCGAAATTGTTTAAAAAAAGAGAGAGAGACCCGCGCCCGACTGGGCCAAGGGCCCAACCGAGCCAGGTCAGCCCAGCCGCCGCCGCCTTCCCCGCCGAACTCGGGAGGAGTCTGAGCTGGAGCCACCTCGCGCCGCCGACCCCCTCCACAAGTCAACCCCCCTCCTTTAAATAGCCACCTCGGGGCCCCCCTGGAGCCCCGAGTCGCCGCCGCTGCACGCCGCCTGCCGCCGCCCCGCGCCGCACACCGCCACCGCCCCGTGTCGCTGTTGCCGCCGCCCCGCCGCCCCGCATAGCTGCCGACCCGCCAGAGCCCCGCCGGACCGAGCCGAGGTAGCCGCCCCACCGCTCGGTTTTCTGAGAAAAATGATCCGGTTTTTTGAAAACCCTAGTTTTCGTTTTTTAAATAGATCGGTTTTTTCCGGGTTTTTTATTTAGCAAGCACCCACTCGTCCGTTCGTTTTAACGAACGCGTTTTTCGTTTAGTTTCTGTTAACGAACGTTCGTTCGTTAACTTGTTCGTCGTTTTTCTTTTCTCGGATTAAATCTGCGGTTTTTCTGATCGCGATCTCTGATCAGATGTTCGTTCTAGTTTAACTTTTTGCTCGTTTATCGGAATCAGGCTATTCAAGCGCCTGGAGTTTCGTCTCGAAACCCTCTTTCCTTTTAACCAACTCAAACAAGTTTTTGCCACTGTAAAAATTGCCCTAGGTCCGGAATAGTAAACAAAGCTTGTTTCTTTTGCCGTTTGTCTTTCGTTGCTTCGTTCGTTTTGATTGTTTTTGCCAACCGGAGTTCTTAAGTTGAACTTTCTGGTTAGATCTCTTGTTTGAAGTTTTACCTATGCATTAGTTGAGTACTTATTGTATGCTTGTTTGTTTGTGATAGAGTACCCGGAGTGCGCTGCTTGCTACTTCGAATCGCTAGGTTTCTCGGATCATCAGCAAGGCAAGTAACACTTTGATCATATCTCCTACTACCCAGTTTTATTGCATTAGATCAATCCTCACACATTGCATGATTAGGATCTAATTAAATTGTGGGTTTGGGGAGTAGTTGAGGGAGAACCTATTACCTATTTATTATCAAACCTTTGGGAGTTACTCTACGTTTTCTTATTATTGCTATGCTATGCTAGTAGACGTGGATTGGGTGAGTGTATCCATGACAGATGTGAGATTGTTAATTAATGGTTTATTTAAGGTGGCAACCTAAACACACATCTGGGTGGATTGAGGCACCTGGGTATTCCAGCGATTGCATGTTTTCTTTTGGACCGCCACCCAGGCTCAAAGGGATCATGAGATTATTCATGCTAGAAACTTCCGTGTGCAGCCACAAGCTACTACGGCTCTAGCATAGTTGACTAAGTCATGCGAACTCTTACAGTGGTAGACTAGCAGATGTAGGGGATGTAGGTTGGTACGGTCTACCCGTTCGTAAGGTGCTAGCGCTTCTGAAAGACTATGTCTCGGTCATCCGATTCTCAAACACCTTGTAGTGCGAGAAATCCAACAGAGGAGATCGGGTCTTGTGGGGAAAAGTGCGCAAACCTCTGCAGAGTGTATAAACTAATCATGGTTAGCCGTGTCCCCGGTTGTGGACAACTTGAGTATCTAGTGCTTGGATTATCATGTGAATCTCATCATGTTACTCTACTTAATTTTGTTGGGTTTTTAATGATGTTGCTTAATTGGGATTGAGAATGCTATCAACCATTCTCAATGTTTAACAACTACCATGATAGTTAAATAAAATTTATTCCTTTGTAGTAGGGAAAATTTGGCTTTACGCAAAACTGTAACCATAGAGCTTTCCACAAGCCATATATGCATATAGAATAGCCATATTCTTTTATTACTCTCTATGTGTTACATTGGCAGCATATTCCATGTGCTGACCCGTTTCGGGCTACAACGTTAATGTTGCAGACTTTTCAGATGATGATTAAGGTTCCTTAGGTCGTGGTTCTATACTCAGTGATGCGGTTGGAGTTGATGGACTCACTTATCTTCCAAGCCTTCCGATGTTATCGTTATTAGATGGCCTTAAGCCATATTTATTGTAATAAGTTCTGTTTTGAGACACTCGATGTAACAAGTGTGTGATTGCTACTTTGTTATAAATCCTTCAAGTACTGTGTGGTGTCAGCTTTCTTGATCCAGGGATGACACCTGAGCATAGAGATTGGACCGTTTGAGGTCTGGTCGCTACAACACTTCAGCATTGTTTGGGCCTGTGGGAAGGCATTGGGAAGTAATAAGTAGATGATGGGTTGCTAGGGTGACAGAAGCTTAAACCCTAGTTTATGAGTTGCTTCGTAAGGGGCTGATTTGGATCCATATGTTTCATGCTATGGTCAGGTTTACCTTAATACTTCTTTTGTAGTTGCGGATGCTTGCAAGAGGGGGTTAATCATAAATGGGATGCTTGTACAAGGAAGGGCAGTACCCAAGCACCGGTCCACCCACATATCAAATTATCAAAGTACCGAAGGTGAATCATATGAATGTGATGGAAACTAGCTTGATGATAATTCCCATGTGTCCTCAGAAGCGCTTTCCTTTATATAAGAGTTCGTCTAGGCTTGTCCTTTGCCACAAAAAGGATTAGGCCATCTTGTCCCTAGTTCATCTCTTGTATCCGATCATTGTCTCAACACCTCAGATTGGTACCTGTGGGTTGCTAGTAGTGTTGATTACTCTTTGTAGTTGAAGCTAGTTGGTTTATTCGGTGGAAGATTATATATTCAGATCCTTTATGCACATTAATACCCCTTTGATTATGAACATGAATATTATTTGTGAGTAGTTACATTTGTTCTTGAGGACATGGGAGAAGTCATGTTATAAGTAGTCATGTGAATTTGGTATTCATTCGATATTTTGATGAGATGTATGTTGTCTTTCCTCTAGTGGTGATATGTGAACGTAGACTACATGACACTTCTCCATTGTTTGGGCCTAGGGGAAGGAATTGGGAACTAATAAGTAGATGATGGGTTGCTAGAGTGACAAAAGCTTAAACCCTAGTGTATGCGTTGCTTCGTAAGGGGCTGATTTGGATCCATATGTTTCATGCTATGGTTAGGTTTACCTTAATTCTTCTTTCGTAGTTGTGGATGCTTGCGAGGGGGTTTAATCATAAGTGGGATGCTTGTCCAAGGATGGGCAGTACCCAAGCACCGGTCCATCCACATATCAAATTATCAAACTAACGAACGCGAATCATTTGAGCATGATGAAAACTATCTTCATGATAATTCACATGTGTCCTCGGGAGCACTTTCCTTTATATAAGAGTTTGTCCATGCTTTTCCTTTGCTACAAAAAGGATTGGGCCACCTTGCTGCACCTTGTTTACTTTTGTTACTTGTTACTCGTTATGAATTACCTTATCACAAAACTATCTGTTACCTGATACGTCTCCGTCGTATCTACTTTTCCAAACACTTTCGCCCTTGTTTTGGACTCTAACTTGTATGATTTGAATGGAACTAACCCGGACTGACGCTGTTTTTAGCAGAATTGGCATGGTGTCGTTTTATGTGTAGAAAACAAATATTCTCGGAATGACCTAAAACTCCACGGAACATCTTAGAAAAAATAATAAAAAATCCTCGCCAAAGATGAAGACCAGGAGGCCCACACCCTGTCCACGAGGGTGCCCCCTCTAGGGCGCGCCCCCCTACCTCGTGGGCCCCCTGGATTCCGCCCGACGGCAACTCCAACTCTATGTATTTGCTTTCAGAGAGAAAAAAATCAGAGAGAAGAAATCATCGTGTTTTACGATACGGAGCCGCTGCCAAGCCCTATAATCTCTTGGGAGGGCTGATCTGGAGTCCGTTCGGGGCTTCGGAGAGGGGGATCCATCGCCGTCGTCATCATCAACCATCATCCATCACCAATTTCATGATGCTCACCACCGTGCGTGAGTAATTCCATCGTAGGCTTGCTGGACGATGATGGGTTGGATGAGATTTATCATGTAATCAAGTTAGTTTTGTTAGGGTTTGATCCCTAGTATCCATTATGTTCTGAGATTGATGTTGCTATGACTTTGCTATGCTTAATGCTTATCACTAGGGCCGAGTGCCATGATTTTAGATCTGAACCTATTATGTTTTCATGAATATATGTGAGTTCTTGATCCTATCTTGCAAGTCTATAGTCACCTACTATGTGTTATGATCCGGCAACCCCGAAGTGACAATAATCGGGACCACTCCCGGTGATGACCATAGTTTGAGGAGTTCATGTATTCACTATGTGCTAATGCTTTGTTCCGGTTCTCTATTAAAAGGGGGCCTTAATATCCCTTAGTTTCCAATAGGACCCCGCTGCCACAGGAGGGTAGGACAAAAGATGTCATGCAAGTTCTTTTCCATAAGCATGTATGACTATATACGGAATACATGCCTACATTGCATTGATGAATTGGAGCTAGTTCTGTGTCACCTTATGTTATGATTGATACATGATGAACCGCATCCGGCATAATTATCCATCACTGATCTAGTGCCTACGAGTTTTCCATATACTGGTTTACGCTTATTTACTTTCCTGTTGCTACTGTTACAATCACTACAAAATACCAAAAACATTACTTTTGATGTCTTTACTTTTGTTGCCGCTATCACCACTATCATATTACTTTGCTACTAAACACTTTGTTGCAGATACTAAGTTTCCAGGTGTGGCTGAATTGACAACTCAACTGCTAATACTTGAGAATATTTTTTGGCTCCCCTTGTGTCGAATCAATAAATTTGGGTTGAATACTCTACCCTCGAAAGCTATTGCGATCCCCTATACTTGTGGGTTATCAAGACTAATTTCTGGCGCCGTTGCCGGGGATCATAGCTCCATTCTTTGATTCACTTGGGATTTATATCTGCTGGACATTATGAAGAACTTGAAAGACGCTAAGACAACAATTTATCCCTCAACTACGAGGGGAGGTAAGAAACTGCCATCTAGCTCTGCACTTGATTCACCTTCTGTTATGAGTAGGCTAGCGACACCTAAACCTGCTTCTGCTATTCGTTCCAATATGTCGCATGTTATTGATGATGCCACTTCTGCTATGCATGATACTTATGATGAAACTGCTTCTATGCCTGATACTACTATGCCCCTTGGTGAATTTCTTGATGAACAAATTGCTAGGGCTAGAGAAAAAGAAATTATTGAATCTGAATACGATGATGATAGTGATGATAAAAATATGCCTGTTATTCCTGAGGGTTATCTTTTTGATATTGAATCTTCTGCCACTATTTTAGCTTGCAGGGATAGATATGAGCTTAAGAGGTTATTAGTTAAATGGAACAAAGAATCACTTAGAGATAAAATGAAACCCGACCCTGCTTTTGCTACTTCACCTATATGTATTCCTGATAAGGATTATGAATTCTATGTTGATCCTGATATAATTACTTTGGTTGAATCTGATCTGTTTTATGGTTATGAATCTAAAACTATTGTGGCACATCTTACCAAGTTAAATGTTGTAGCCGCCCTGTTTACTAATGATGAGAGATCGCGTTACTTTTATATACTCAAAATATTTCCGTTCTCATTAAAGGGTGATGCTAAGATCTGGATTGATTCTCTTGATCCTGGTTGTGTGTGTAGTCCCCAGGATATGATTTATTGCTTCTCTGCTAAATATTTCCCTGCTCATAAGAAACAAGCTGCTTTGAGGGAAATATACAACTTTGTGCAAATTAAAGAAGAAAGTCTCCCACAAGCTTGGGGGAGGCTTCTCAAGTTACTTAATGCTTTGCCTGATCACCCTCTTAGGAAACCTAAAATACTTGATATCTTTTATAATGGACTAACCGATGCTTCCAGAGATTACCTGGATAGTTGTGCCGGTTCACTTTTCAGGGAAAGAACACCGGATGAAGCTGAAATTCTATTGAATAATATGTTGACAAATGAAAATAATTGGGCACCTCCTGAGGCAGCTCCTCTTCCAATTACTGAGTCTATTCCTAAATCAACTCCAAAGAAGAGAGGTGTTCTATTCCTCAGTCCTGAAGATATGCAAGAGGCAAAGAAATCTATGAAAGAAGAAGGTATTAAAGCTGAAGATGCTAAGAATTTACCTCCTATTTAAGAAATACATGGCCTTATTATACCGCCTGTTGAAGAAACATATGATCTCAATTCTTTATTTACTAAAGAACCTCCTGATCCCGATATCCCGACACAAGTAGTAAAGGTAAATTCTCTCTATAGATATGATAAAGCTGAAGTCCCTCCTACTAAAATTGCTAGTCAGTGCTTGGATGAGTTTGATAACTTTATGTTTAAGCAAGACAACTTCAATGCTTATTTTGGTAGAAAATTAAAAGAAAATGCTTATATGATTAGACGCTTGGGTGATTATATGGATAATATTAAAGGTGAACTTAAACTTGTTAGCAAACATGCTTCTATGGTTACCACTCAAGTAGAACAAGTACTTAAGGCTCAAAAAGAAGTTCTTGATGAAATGAATAGTAAGAAAAATGATTATGCTGTTAGAGTGGCTACTAGAACTGGTAGAATGACTCAGGAACCTTTGTATCCTGAAGGCCACCCTAAGAGAATCGAGCAAGATTCTCAGAGAAATAATATTGATGTTCCTAGTTCTTCTAAAAAGAAGAAGAAGAAAAATGATAGAACTGTGCAAACTTCTAGTGAACCTATTGCTGAACCACCTGATAATCCAAATGATATATCTATGTCTGATGCTGAAACACAATCTGGTAATGAACATGAACCTAGTGAAAATATTAATGATGATGTTCATGATGATGCTCAACCTAGTAATGACAATGATGTAGAAATTGAACCTGCTGTTGATCTTGATAACCCACAATCAAAGAATCAACGTTATGATAAAAGAGACTTTGTTGCTAGGAAACATGGTAAAGAAAGGGAACCTTGGGTTCAGAAACCCATGCCTTTTCCTCCAAAACCATCCAAGAAAAAGGATGATGAGGATTTTGAGCGCTTTGCTAAAATGATTAGGCCTATCTTTTTGCATATGCGATTAACTGATGTGCTCAAAACAAATCATCATGCTAAATATATGAAGGATATCATTACTAATAAAAGAAAGATACCAAAAGCTGAGATTTCCACCATGCTTGCTAACTATACTTTTAAGGGTGGGATACCAAAGAAACTTGGAGACCCCGGAGTACCTACTATACCTTGCTCCATTAAAAGAAATTATATCAAAACTGCTTTATGTGATCTTGGAGCCGGTGTTAGTGTTATGACTCTCTCTTTATATCGTAGACTTGACTTGAATAAGTTGACACCTACTAAAATATCTTTGCAAATGGATGATAAATCAACTGCTATACCTGTCGGTATTTGTGAGAATGTGCCTGTTGTGGTTGCAAACGTTACTAGTTTAACGGACTTTGTTATACTTGATATTCCCGAGGATGATAGTATGTCTATTATTCTTGGAAGACCTTTTCTTAATACTGCAGGGGCTGTTATTAATTGCAACAAAGGCAATGTCACTTTTCATGTTAATGGTAATGAGCATACGGTACACTTTCCGAGGAAACAACCTGAAGTTCATAGTATCAACTCCATTGGAAAAATTCCATCGATTATAATTGGAGGTTTTGAATTTCCTCTTCCTACTGTCAAAAAGAAATATGATATACTTATTATAGGGGATGTGCATATCCCCGTTGAGGTAACTTAGTGTTATTCAAAATTTCTTTAGTTTCATGATTATCGGAATGAGTTTGTTAACAAGACTTGATCAACCTTGTTAGTGGATTCTTTTTTATGAGCATGAGATGGATGAAACTAGAAGCACAATCTTCTGTACCGTCTCTATATTTTCTATTAATTAGTAGAAATAAAGTAAAAATAGTATTTTTCTGTCTATTTCTTGACTTATCCGTGCAATATAAAAATATCCCAAAAATAAAAGTCCTCGGAATGACATGCCAATTTAATATGTTTTTTATCGGGAATATTTGAGGATTTACTATGCAAAAATTACCGCGGGAGGAGCTGCCACCTGGCCACGAGGGTGGTGGGCGCCCCCCCTCTAGGGCGCGCCCCCTGCCTCATGGGCCCACGGTGGCCCTCCTCCACTTATCCCAGCACCCATCTTCTTCCTCTGTCTCACACAAACCCCCTAAACAAACTCAAGCACGAGTTCCTGCCACTTTTGCTGTTATTTTCGATCTCCTTGCTCAAAGCACCTCTCGCAAAACTGCTTGGGGAGATTGTTCCTTGGTATGTGACTCCTCCATTGGTCCAATTAGTTTTTGTTCTAGTGCTTTATTCTTTGCAAATTTGTGCTGCATAGGTGACCATGTTCTTGAGCTTGCATGTCAAATTTATATGGTTCCAAGTAGTTCTAATGCTTGACATAGGCTCTAGGCACTTGTAGGAGTAGTTGCTATCAGTTTTATTGAAGTTGGTTCACTTTTGTTTGAAGTTACTAAAAATTTCAGATTATTTTAGAAAAATAATGAGGAGACTTTTGAGGGGTTCATCGAGCCGAAGCTCAAAGGATAAACAAAATGAAGAACCTCAGAGGCCCAAATGTAATTTGCCTCGTACCGCGGAGATCCGGCCGTGTGAATGGCCTTCTGATAATTTCTTGCGAGAGGCCAGGATTTATGAGGATTTCTATTCATTGATTAAGAATGTTGGCCTCACCAACTTCCTCCACGACCAATGCGATCAGTATCTCTTACTCACAAATACCTTTCTGCAAAACTTTCATTTCCATTCTAGGAACTCGCCACCTACGGTGGAGTTTCATTTATATGATGAGCATAAGGAGATGCCACTTTATGATTTCTTGTTGGATTTGTTTAGTCCCTTTTGGGGGCAAGACAGAAGAACCACATCATGATGATGTGGAGGGATTTATTAATACTATCACTGTAGGGGAAACTAGGAAGGTTTCTGATGCACGAATCACTAGCATACATTTTCCTGTCTTACGTTACTTTGCATCATTTGCTAGTTGTTGCTTAATTGGTCGCGGAAACTTTGGAAACTTTAGTATCCCTGATATTATTATTTTGCTCCAAGTTTTATACAGTGATAACACTTTTAGTATGGGCGACATTATTGCTAGACGGTTAAGTATGAACCGTACTAAGGGTCCCATCTTTGGAGGTATTTATGCTTCTCGCCTTGCTGCACACTTTAACATAGCTATTAGGCATTATGAGAAAGAAGAAAAATTGCTGCCTAATGCTTATCTAGACTATAAGAGCATGATAGCTCATGATTTTCTTGTTAAGGACAGGAATGGAGAGCTCAAATATAAGTTATACTTTGATAAACATTATCCTGAAACTATTACGTTGCCTTCTCCTTCTTTGTTTAATTTTGTAGGACCCTACCTCGTTATGTGGGCTGCCGTCCAAGCTTACAAGAATCTTGCACCAGCCCCGGAACAGGAACCACAAGATGAGCCTCCACGACAATCTGTTTATTCTTGGGATCCAGAGATGACTGTCAGCTAGTGGCAGTCAGAGTCTTCTTCTTCATCACAGTATGATCCCAACTATTCTTCATCGCAGTACGACCCCAACTACACTTACGGGTATCCGCCAGGGTATCCCTGGCAAGAGACCAACTTAGCCCAAAAGCCTAAGCTTGGGGGAGTACGTATTTCTCACCGACATTACATTTATGTTCACACACACTCATTGCTAGATGTCGGTGCTCATACTCTTTCACTGTAATATCCATGCTAGTTTATTTTCTTTTTCCTGCTTTCTTCTTGTGTGTTTGTTAAACCTTAAGAAAAACCAAAAAAAAATAGTAGTAGTTTATTTTTCTGCTGTAGTAGTAATAATTAAAAAGAAAACCCAAAAATATTTCCCATTCTTCTTTTGCTTGTTGGGAGCTTTCCCGTGTAAATAGTTTTATTTCGTTTCTTTTCTTTGGGGGTCAGTAGGAGAAGACTAGAATTAAATTGTTGAAGTGGCTCTTATATGCATTATTGTTGATTTAACCAAGAGCCCATATTGTCTTGTCTTCTCCTGTTTATTGAATGCTCGCAGATTCCAACTTAGTCCAATGCACGTACACTCTTATTATTATTCACATCGTTCGGTCATGCAAGTGAAAGGCAATTATGATTATATATGATGGGCTGACTGAGATGAGAAAAGTTGGTATGAACTCGACCTCTTTTGTTTCTGTAAATATGATGAGTCCCTCGTTTTTTATTCAGCTTATTATTAATAAACATGTTTGCAATGACAATTAGAGATCATAGTTTCTTGTGCCATGCTTGATTAGCTATGAGTTATAATGATTTACCTTGTGTGCCAACATGCTATTACGATGATTATGATGTGGTATGATGGGGTGGTATCCTCCTTTGAATGATTTAAGTGACTTGACTTGGCACATGTTCACGCATGTAGTTGAAACAAAATCAACATAGCCTTCACGATATTTATGTTCATGGTGGATTATATCCTACTCATGCTTGCATCCAGTGTTTATTAATTTTAATGCATGTACATGGCTATTGTCGCTCTCTAGTTGGTCGCTTCCCAGTCTTTTGCTAGCCTTAACCTGTACTAAGCGGGAATACTGCTTGTGCATCCAATCCCTTAAACCCCAAAGTTACTCCAGATGAGTCCGCCATACCTTCCTATATGCGGTATCTACCTGCCGTTCCAAGTAAATTTGTATGTGCCAAACTCTAAACCTTCAAATAAACATTCTGTTTTGTATGCTTGAATAGCTCATGTATCAACCAAGGTTGTCCTTATCTTCCATGTTAGGCGGGTTATTCTCAAGAGGAGTGGACTCCGCTCCTCACTCATGAGAAAATGGCTGGTCACCGGGATGCCCAGTCCCATGCTTTATGCAAACTAAATAAAAATTAATTGCAAAAAAAACTGCCCCTGGGACCTGATGTATGTTGGAGACACTCGTTGTTTCGAGCAAGTCATGGATTGATGCTTGTTGGTGGAGGGGGAGTATAAACTTTACCATTTGTTTGGGAACCGCCTATAATGTGTTTAGCATGGAAGATATCGCCATCTCTTAGTTGCTATGTTGACAATGAAAGTATACCGCTCAAAATACAATTTATCTCTATTTCAAAACCGAGCTCTGGCACCTCTACAAATCCCTGCTTCCCTCTGCGAAGGGCTTATCCATTACTTTTATGTTGAGTCATCACCCTCTTATTAAAAAGCACTAGCTGGAGAGCACAGCTGTCACTTGCATTCATCACTATTAATCTATGTTGGGTGTGACTATGATTGGATCTCTTTTACCATGAATTACAATGTCTAGTCAGTCCTTGATCTTTAAAGGTGCTCTGCGTTTATGTTTTGCGGTCTTAGAAAGGGCTAGCGAGATACCATCTTGTTATATCATATTATGATTGTTTTGAGAAAGTGTTGTCATCCGAGATTTATTATTATGACTTGCTAGTTGATTATGCTATTGATATGAGTAATTATGAGACCTGATAATTATTGCAAATGTGGTTAGTTATGATCTATGTTGAAAACTTGAATGCTGGCTTGACATAGTTACAACAACAAGAGCAAACAGAGTTTGTAAATTTTTTTCTTTCTTTCAGTTTGTCAACTGAATTGCTTGAGGACAAGCAAGGGTTTAAGCTTGGGGGAGTTGATACGTCTCCCTCGTATCTACTTTTTCCAAACACTTTTGCCCTTGTTTTGGACTAACTTGTATGATTTGAATGGAACTAACCCGAACTGACGCTGTTTTCAGCAGAATTGCCATGGTGTTGTTTTATGTGCAGAAAACAAATATTCTCAGAATGACCTGAAACTCCACGGAACATCTTAGAAAAAATAATAAAAAATCCTCGCCAAAGATGAAGACCAGGGGGCCCACACCCTGTCCACGAGGGTGGGGGGCGCCCCCCCTCTAGGGCGTGCCCCCCTACCTTGTGGGCCCCCTGGATGCCCTCCGATGCCAACTCCAACTCTATATATTTTCTTTCGGAGAGAAAAAAATCAGAGAGAAGAAATCATCACGTTTTACGATACGGAGCCGCCGCCAAGCCCTGAAACCTCTTGGGAGGGCTGATCTGGAGTCCGTTCGGGGCTCCGGAGAGGGGGATTCATCACCGTCGTCATCATCAACCATCCTCCATCACCAATTTCATGATGCTCACCGCCGTGCTTGAGTAATTCCATCGTAGGCTTGCTGGACGGTGATGGGTTGGATGAGATTTATCATGTAATCGAGTTAGTTTTGTTAGGGTTTGATCCCTAGTATCCATTATGTTCTAAGATTGATGTTGCTATGACTTTGCTATGCTTAATGCTTGTCACTACGGTCGAGTGCCATGATTTCAGATCTGAACCTATTATGTTTTCATGAATATATGTGAGTTCTTGATCCTATCTTGCAAGTCTATAGTCACCTACTATGTGTTATGATCCGGCAACCCCGAAGTGACAATAATCGGGACCACTCCCGGTGATGACCATAGTTTGAGGAGTTCATGTATTCACTATGTGCTAATGCTTTGTTCCGGTTCTCTATTAAAAGGAGGCCTTAATATCCCTTAGTTTCCAATAGGACCCCGCTGCCACGGGAGGGTAGGACAAAAGATGTCATGCAAGTTCTTTTCCATAAGCACGTATGACTATATACGGAGTACATGCCTACATTACATTGATGAATTGGAGCTAGTTCTATGTCACCTTATGTTATGACTGATACATGATGAACCGCATCCGGCATAATTACCCATCACTGATCCGGTGTCTACGAGTTTTCCATATACTGGTTTACGCTTATTTACTTTCCCGTTGCTACTGTTACAATCACTACAAAATACCAAAAACATTACCTTTGCTGTCTTTACTTTTGTTGCCGCTATCACCACTATCATATTACTTTGCTACTAAACACTTTGCTGCAGATACTATGTTTCCAGGTGTGGCTGAATTGACAACTCAGCTGCTAATACTTGAGAATATTCTTTGGCTCCCCTTGTGTCGAATCAATAAATTTGGGATGAATACTCTACCCTTGAAAGTTGTTGCGATCCCCTATACTTGTGGGTTATCATTACTGATAACTTCAGTGCTTGCAGAGAATACCTTACTAAAAAATACTTGTCATTTCCTTTTGCTCCTCGTTGGGTTTGACACTCTTACTTATCGAAAGGACTACGATAGATCCCCTATACTTGTGGGTCATCAAGACTCTTTTCTGGCGCCGTCGCCGGGGAGTGAAGCGCCTTTGGTAAGGAAAAATTTATATAGTGTGCTGAAATTTACTGTCACTTGTTACTATGGAAAGTAACCCTTTAAGGGGCTTGTTCGGGGTATCTTCACCGTGACCAGTAGAGAAAAGAGTTACTCCTCAACCTACTGAACCTACTAAAATGTTTACTTTGGAATTCCTTCGGGTATGATAGAGAAACTGCTAGCTAATCCTTTCACAGGTGATGGAACCTTACATCTTGATTTGCACCTAATCTATGTGGATGAAGTTTGTGGATTGTTTAAGCTTGCAGGTATGCCCGAGGATGTTATAAAGAAGAAGGTCTTCCCTTTATCTTTGAAGGGAAAGGCATTGACATGGTTTAGGCTATGTGATGATATGGGATCATGGAACTACAACCGATTAAAATTGGAATTTCATCAGAAGTTTTATCCTATGCATCTGGTTCATCGTGATCGTAATTATGTATATAATTTTTGGCCTCTCAAAGGAGAAAGCATCGCTCAAGCTTGGGGGAGGCTTAAGTCAATGTTATACTAATGCCCCAATCATGAGCTCTCAAGAGAAATTATTATTCAAATTTTTTAGGCTCGGCTTTCTCTCAATAATCGCTCCATGCTCGATACTTCTTGTACTGGTTCTTTTATGATGAAGACTATTGAATTCAACTGGGATTTATTGGAAAGAATTAAACGTAACTTTGAAGATTGGGATCTCGACGAAGGTAAGGAGTCAGGTATAACACCTAAGTTTGATTGTGTTAAATGTTTTATGGACACTGATGGTTTCCATGAATTTAGCATATATATGGACTTGAGTTTGAGATAGTAGCTTCTTTCCGTGAATCCTTTGGTACTCATGTTGATCTCCCTAAGGAGAAGTGGTTTAAATATAATCCTCCCATTGAAGTAAAAGTAGTTGCACCTATTAAAGTTGAAGAAAAGACTATCACTTATAATGTCAATCATGTTGTTCCTACTGCTTATACTGAGAAACCACCTTTCCCTATTAGAATAAATGTCATGCTAAAGCTTCAACTGTGGTTCGTAAGAGTAATACTAGAACACCTACACCCTCTGAGCAAATTAAAGTTGAACCTAGTATTGCTATGGTTAAAGATCTCTTGTCTGATAATATTGATGGGCATGTTATTTACTTTTGTGATGAAGCTACTAGAATTGCTAGACCCGATACTAAAAATAAACATAGACCTGTTGTAGGCATGCCTATTTTTCTGTTAAAATAGGAGATCATTCCTATCATGGCTTATGTGATATGGGTGCTAGTGCAAGTGCAATACCTCATTCCTTATACAAAGAAATTATGCATGATATTGCACTTGCTGCGATAGAGGAAATTGATGTTACAATTAAGCTTGGTAATAGAGACACTATTTCACCAGTTGGGATTGTTAGAGATGTTGAAGTCTTTTGTGGGAAAGTTAAATATCCGGCTGATTTTCTTGTTCTTGGTTCCCCACAAGATAACTTTTGTCCCATTATATTTGGAAGACCCTTCTTGAATACTGTTAATGCTAGGATAGATTGCAAAAAGGATGTTGTTACTATTGGTTTGGGGGATATGTCTCGTGAGTTTAACTTTGCTAAATTTCGTAGACAACCCCATGATAAAGAATTGCCTAGTAAAGATGAAATTGTTGGTCTTGCTTTTATTGCCATGCCTCCTAATGATCCTTTAGAACAATATTTGCTCAACCATGAAAATGATATGTTTATGAATGAAAGAAGGGAAATAGATGAAGTATTCTTTAAACAGGGGCCTATTTTGAAACACAACTTGCCTGTTGAAATCCTAGGGGGTCCTCCTCCACCCAAGGGTGATCCCATGTTTGAGCTTAAACCATTACCTGATACTCTAAAATATGCTTATCTTGATGAGAAAAAGATATATCCTGTTATTATTAGTGCTAACCTTTCAGAGCATGAAGAAAAGAAATTATTGAAAACTCTGAAGAAGCATCGTGCTGCTATTGGATATACTCTTGATGATCTTAAGGGCATTAGTCCCACTCTATGCCAACACAAAATAAAATTGGAGAAAGACGCGAAATCGGTTGTTGATCACTAACGACGTTTAGATTCTAAGATGAAAGAAGTGGTAAGAAAAGAAATACTAAAGCTTCTGGAGGCAGGTATAATTTATCCCGTCGCTGATAGTCAGTGGGTAAGTCATGTCCATTGTGTCCCTAAGAAGGGAGGTATTACTGTTGTTCCTAATGATAAAGATGAATTGATCCCACAAAGAATTGTTACAGGTTATAGAATGGTAATTGATTTCCGCAAATTAAATAAAGCCACTAAAAAGGATCATTACCATTTACCTTTTATTGATCAAATGCTAGAAAGATTATCCAAACATACACATTTTTGCTTTCTAGATGGTTATTCTGGTTTCTCTCAAATACCTGTGTAAACGGAGGATCAAGAAAAGACCACCGTTACTTTCCCTTTCGATACCTTTGCTTATAGATGTATGCCTTTTGGTTTATGTAATGCACCCGCTACCTTTCAAAGATGTATGACTGCTATATTCTCTGACTTTTTTGAAAAGATTATTGAGGTTTTCATGGATGATTTCTCCGTTTATGGAACTTCTTTTGATGATTTCTTGAGCAACCTTGACCGAGTTTTGCAGAGATGTGAAGAAACTAATCTTGTCTTGAATTGGGAGAAATGACACTTTATGGTTAATGAAGGTATTGTCTTGGGGCATAAAATTTCAGAAAGAGGTATTGAAGTTGATAAAGCTAAAGTTGATGCTATTGAAAAGATGTCGTGTCCTAAGGACATCAAAGGTATAACAAGTTTCCTTGGTCATGCTAGTTTTTATAGGAGGTTCATTAAAGACTTCTCCAAAATTTCTAGGCCTCTGACTAATCTCTTACAAAAATATGTTCCATTTGTCTTTGATGATGATTGTGTAGAAGCATTTGAAATACTTAAGAAAGCCTTGATTTCTGCACCCATTGTTCAACCTCCTGATTGGAATTTACCATTTGAAATTATGTGTGATGATAGTGATTATGTTGTAGGTGCTGTTCTAGGACAAAGAGTTGATAAGAAATTAAATTTTATCCAATATGTTAGTAAAACTCTAGATAGTGCCCAGAGAAATTATGCTACTACTGAAAAGGAATTTTTAGTAGTTGTATTTGCTTGTGATAAGTTCAGACCTTATATGGTTGATTCTAAGGTAACTGTTCACACTGATCATGCTACTATTAAATATCTTATGGAAAAGAAAGATGCCAAACCTAGACTTATTAGATGGGTTCTCCTACTACAAGAATTTGATTTGCATATTATTGATAGAAAGGGAGCTAAGAACCCCGTTGCAGACAACTTGTCTAGGTTAGAGAATGTTCTTGATGACCCACTACCTATTTATGATAGCTTTCCTGATGAACAATTAGCTATCATAAATGCTTCTCGTACTGCTCCATGGTATGCTGATTATGCTAATTATATTGTTGCTAAATTTATACCACCTAGTTTCACCTACCAGCAAAAGAAAAAAATCTATGATTTAAGGCATTACTTCTGGGACGACCCACACCTTTATAAAGAAGGAGTAGATGGTGTTATTAGATGTTGTGTACATGAGCATGAACAGGAACAGATACTACACAAGTGTCACTCCGAGGCTTATGGAAGACACCACGCTGGAGATAGAACTGCACATAAGGTATTGCAATCCAGTTTTTATTGGCCTACTCTCTTCAAGGATGCCCGTAAGTTTGTCTTGTCTTGTGATGAATGTCAAATAATTGGTAATATTAGTAGACGTCAAGAAATGCCTATGAATTATTCACTTGTTGTTGACCATTTGATGTTTGGGGCTTTGATTATATTGGACCGTTTCCTTCCTCTAATGGGTATACACATATTTTTGTTGGTGTTGATTACGTTACTAAGTGGGTAGAAGCTATTCCAACTAGTAGTGCTGATCATAACACCTCTATTAAGATACTTAAAGAAGTTATTTTTCTGAGGTTTGGAGTCCCTAGATACTTAATGACTGATTGTGGTTCACATTTTATTGAGAGAAGTGCATATTTCAACCCCAAACTTTTGCCCTAGTCTAAATTACAACCCCCAACTCTCAAAACCGGTCAGGATTCAACACTTCTCCCTTTGTTGACCGGTTTTGACACATTGACTAGTGAACAGTAAATTAAAATAAAATTAAATTAAAGTTGAAAAAATCAAAAAATAATTTCGTTTTCCCACAAGGTGAACAATAAATTCAAAAAAATTAATAAGTGGAACAAAAGTAAAATTTCAAAAAAATACCAAAAAGTCAAAAAAAATCCAAATATTTTTTGCATGGAAGATGTATCAATGCATGAGGTCCATGACAATTTTCATCACGTTCGGACATCTGAGTAGCTCTCAGCCAAAAAAAACAAAATAAGCCCAAACAGTGCATGAATGCTTCATAGACCCCACAGTTGTCTTTTTTGCTGAGTGCTACTCAAATATCCAAACAAGCTAAAAACCCTTGTAACCTTTTTGAAATTACTATTCACCTGATGGAAAATTTATATTTTTAACTTACTGTTCACCTAGTCGACGGGTCAAAACCGGTCAACTTGGTCAAAAGGTACAGAAGGGTTGAATCCTGACCGGTTTTGAGAGTTGGGGGTTGTAATTTAGACAGTATTGAAGTTCGGGGTTGTAAATTAGACTAGGGCAAGAGTTCGGGTTGAAATATGCACTTCTCTCCATTTTATTCATGGTGCTTTTCGTAAAATGCTTGCTAAGTATGATGTTAATCATAGAATTGCACCTCCATATCATCCACAGTCTAGTGGTCAAGTAGAGTTGAGTAATATAGAGCTTAAATTAATTTTGCAAAAGACTGTTAATAGATCTAGACAGAATTGGTCTAAGAAACTTGATGATGCATTATGGGCTTATAGAACTGCATATAAAATTCCTATGGGTATGTCTCCGTATAAAATGGTTTATGGAAAAGCATGTCACTTAACTCTCGAACTAGAACATAAGGCATATTGGGCCATTAAAGAGCTCAATTATGATTTCAAACTTGATGGTGAGAAGAGGCTTTTTGACATTAGCTCACTTGATGAATGGAGAACCCAGGCCTATGAGAATGCCAAACTGTTTAAAGAAAAAGTTAAAAGATGGCATGACAAAAGGATACAAAAGCGTGAGTTTAATGTAGGTGATTATGTTTTGCTATACAACTCTCATTTAAGATTTTTTGCAGGCAAACTCCTCTCTAAATGGGAAGGTCCTTACATTATCGAGGAGGTCTATCATTCCGGTGCCATAAAAATCAACAACTAGGAAGGCACAAATCCAAGGGTGGTGAACGACCAAAGAATCAAACATTATATCTCAGGTAATCCTATAAATGTTGAACTAATATTATTGAAACCGTAACCCCAGAGGAATACATAAGGGACACTTTCCAGAACGTTTCAGACTCCGAAAATGAATAGGTATGTGGTACAGTAAGTAAACCGACTCCAAAACAGTTCTAATAGCAATTTTTCTCCGTTTTGGAATATTTAGGAAAATAGGAAAATAAGAAGTAATCCTGGAAGGACACAGGGCATCCACGAGGGTGGAGGGTGCGCCCTACCCCCTGGGTGCGCCCCCTGCCTCGTGGGAACCTCGTGTGCTCTCCGGACTCTGTTTTCTTGAATGATACTTCTTTTGGTCGGTAAAAATTCATTATATAATCTCCCGGAGGTTTTGACCACCGTACCACGCAAATATCATTTGTTTTTGTTTCGAGCTGTTTTTCTGATAGATCTAGATCACCATGACGTCTCCAAGTACCCCCAAGGACAAGTTCTTCGAGAAGGTCACCAACCCCTACCTCGTGGAAGTGCTGCAACATCCTCAAACCGTTCAGATGCGTGAGGGGTTGCTGCACGTCCGTGATGTTGAGGGACCAAGGAGGACCGGAAGCGTGGAGACAAGACTCGAAGCAGTGGATCAACAAGTCTTCAAGTGCTAGGAGGCGGTGGAACGTGGACTCGATGCCAACCACATAATGATCACGGAGTTCACCAACAACACCAAGCTAGATGCCAGGAACATCGGGGAGACCATCTTCAAGCTTCATGAGAAAATCGAGCATCTCCAAGCCCAGATCTATGACCTGCAAACCCAAAACTGTGAGTATGAATATAGATTCAAGCGGATGAGTCTGGCTGCAGATTCGAGGATCCCGGAGACTCGATCATCCTTCTATGATGGTGAGCCTATGCCTTGGAAGATGGACGACAAGCCTACATCATCAACAACTACATCATCAACAACTACATCATCACCACCTCCGAGGAAGGAGACATAAACACACGGGTATGGGCACTCCCCTTGGCAACTGCCAAGCGGGGGGAGTGCGTCGGTATCGTATCACCCTCACACTCCTATCTTTACCTTTTTCTTAGTTCGATCCTTTTAGTGATATTTTGATCTAGTAGAATAAAGTTTTAGTATGATTTAGTTTTAGGTTTTGCTCTATGATCCTTCTATGTAATCGAGTCCGTGAGCTATATATAGTAAAGATTAGTTATGAGTCAATGGCCTGATTATCTTCCCATGACCTGGAGGGAATAAAAATAAAAGAGAAGAGAAAGAATAAAAAGAAATAAAGAGATCATATGGATCTTATGGAGAGTAATGACTTCACATATAAAGAGTATGATGAATAAAAGTTGTTGAGAGTTGACAAACATAGTTTTGGTCATCGTTGCAATTAATAGTAAGTAATAAATAAAGAGAGGTTTTCACATATATGTATACTATCTTGGACATCTTTTATGATTATGAGCACTCATTAAAATATGACATGCTAAAGAGTTGATGTTGAACAAGGAAGACAACGTAATGGGTTATGTTTTCTCACATTTGAAATAAATTATATTGTCATGGATCATCCAACATGTTGAGCTTGCCTTTCCCTCTCATGCTAGCCAAATTCTTTGCACCAAGTAGAGATACTACTTGTGCTTCCAAATATCCTTAAACCTAGTTTTGCCATGAGAGTCCACCATACCTACCTATGGATTGAGTAAGATCCTTCAAGTAAGTTGTCATTGTTGCAAGCAATAAAAATTGCTCTTTTAAATATGTATGATTTATTAGTGTGGAGAAAATAAGCTTTATATGATCTTGTGATGTGGAAGAAATAAAAGCGACGGACTGCGTAATAAAGGTCCATATCACAAGTGGCAATATAAAGTGGCATTCTTTTGCATTAAGATTCCGTGCATCCAACCATAAAAGCACATGACAACCTCTGCTCCCCTCTGCAAAGGGCCTATCTTTTATTCTTATCTTATAATTCATGCAAGAGTCATCGTGATCTTCACCTCTCCTTTTTACATTTTATCCTTTGGAAAGCACGGTGTGTTGGAAAAACCCTGATATATATAGCTAATTGGATGTGAGTTTTCATGAATTATTATTGTTGACATTACCCTTGAGGTAAAATATTGGGAGGCAAAACTATAAGCCCCTATCTTACTCTGTGTCCGATTAAAACTTCATACCCATAAATATTGCGTGAGTGTTAGCAATTGTGAAAGACTAAATGATAGTTGAGTATGTGGACTTGCTGAAAAGCTCTTATATTGACTCTTTCTGATGTTATGATAAATTTCAATTGCTTCAATGACTGAGACTATAGTTTGTTAGTTTTCAATGAAGTTTCTGATTCATACTTGAAATTGTGAATGAATTGTTACTTTAGCATAAGAAATCATATGACAATATATATGTTGCTTTTCTAAGAATGATCATGATGCCCTCATGTCCATATTTTATTTTATCGACACCTCTATCTCTGAACATGTGGACATATTTTTCGATATCGGCTTCCGCTTGAGGACAAGCGAGGTCTAAGCTTGGGGGAGTTGATACGTCCATTTTGAATCATGCTTTTATATCAATATTTATTGCATTATGGGCTGTTATTACACATTATGGCATAATACTTATGCCTATTCTCTCTTATTTTACAAGGTTTACATGAAGAGGGAGAATGCCAGCAGCTGGAATTCTGGGCTAGAAAAGGAGCAAATATTAGAGACCTATTCCGCACAACTCCAAAAGTCCTGAAACTTCACAGGAGCACGTTTTGGAATGTGTAAAAAATAATGGCGAAAGAATTAACCAGAGGGGGCCCACACCCTGGCCACGAGGTTGGGGGCGCGCCCTACCCCCTGGGCGCGCCCCCTATCTCGTGGGCCCCGTGATAGGCCTCCAGTGCCCATCTTCTGCTATATGAAGTCTTTCGCCCGAGAACAAAATCATAAGCAAGCTTACGGGACGAAACTCCGCCGCCACGAGGCGGAACCTTGGCGGAACCAATCTAGGGCTCCGACGGAGGTGTTCTGCCGGGGAAACATCCCTCCGGGAGGGGGAAATAATCACCATCGATCCTCTCAGTGGGAGGGGGTCAATCTCCATCAACATCTTCACCAGCACCATCTCATCTCAAACCCTAGTTCATCTCTTGTATCCAATCTTTGTCTCAAAACCTTAGATTGGTTCATGTGGGTTGCTAGTAGTGTTGATTACTCCTTGTAGTTGATGCTAGTTGGTTTACTTGGTGGAAGATCATATGTTCAGATCCTTTATGCATATTAATACCCCTCTGATTATGAACATGAATATGATTTATGAGTAGTTACGTTTGTTCCTGAGGACATGGGAGAAGTCTTGCTATAAGTAGTCATGTGAATTTGGTATTCGTTCGATATTTTGATGAGATGTATGTTGTCTTCCTCTAGTGGTGTCATGTGAACGTCGACTACATGACGCTTCACCATTGTTTGGGCCTAGGGGAAGGCATTGGGAAGTAATAAGTAGATGATGGGTTGCTAGAGTGACAGAAGATTAAACCCTAGTTTATGAGTTGCTTCGTAAGGGGCTGATTTGGATCCATATGTTTCATGCTATGGTTAGGTTTACCTTATTACTTATTTTGTAGTTCTAGATGCTTGCAAGAGGGGTTAATCATAAGTGGGATGCTTGTCCAAGGAAGGGCGGTACCGAAGCACCGGTTCACCCACATATCAAATTATGAAAGTACCGAATGCGAATCATATGAACGTGATGAAAACTAGCTTGACGATAATTCCCATGTGTCCTCGGGAGCGCTTTCCCTTATATAAGAGTTTGTCTAGGCTTGTGCTTTGCTACAAAAAGGATTGGGCCATCTTTTTGCACCCTATTTACTTCTGTTACTTGTTACCTGTTACAAATAACCTTATCACAAAACTACCTGTTACCGATAATTTTAGTGCTTGCAGAGAATACCTTACTAAAAACTGCTTATCATTTCCTTCTGCTCCTCATTGGGTTCGACAGTCTTACTTATCGAAAGGACTACGATAGATCCCCTATACTTGTGGGTCATCATCTTCGTGCGCACCCTAGCACTACTAGGGAAAAGCCTATACATAGAATTTTACCAGTAGCACTGTACAAAATCAAGCGCTGCTACTACTTAGTAGCAGCGGGCGTGAATAAACCGCGCTACTGCTATGACTTTAGCAGTAGCGCGTACTAGCGAAAAGCGCTGCTGCTACGTTCGAACTGGGCGCACATGGCTAGCCCAACCTAGCAGTAGCGTGTATAACGGCCCAGCGCTACTACTAATCTCCTTAGCTGCAGCGCGCTTACGTGTAAAGCGTTGCTGCTAACAAAAATAAAATAAAGTGAAAAACAAGTAGAAAAGTAAATGAAAATGAAAGAAATAGAAAAAGGAGAAAGGGAAAAAATAAAATGTAAAGAAAAATAAAAGAAAAAAGGGAAAAAAGGAGAAAGGAATAGAAGTAGCGGGTTTCAGTAAACGCGCTATAGCTAACTTAGCTATAGCGCATTTCCGGAAACGCGCTACCGTTACGTTTCAATTAAACAGCGGTTTCCCCCCACCCCACCCCGACCACCAATTCTTCCCCAAATCATCCCTCGCCCTCACCGACGTCTCCTCACCACCGCCGCCCGAGGCCACCCTCAGCCTCACCGCCGCCGCCCGAGGCCGCCCGAGGCCTCACCGCCGCTGCCCGAGGCTGCCCTCAGCCTCACAGCCGCCGCCCAAGGCTGCCCTCCACATCACCGTCGGCGCCCTCCACCTCACCGCCGCCCGAGCCCGCCCAGGACTGCCCTTGCCCGTGCCCGAGCCCGCCCTCTCCGCCCCTGCCTCTGTCACCGAGCACCTCCCCGCCACCTTCTCTCCCCTCTCTGTAAGTCCCCCACCCCTCCCCCTCACTCATCTCTCTCTGTATTTTAGAGAAAAAATTAGATGTTAATTAGATGTTTTTCAGTTAGGGCACTAGAGTTTTGCTAGGTTAATTAGGTTAGTAGTGCTGCTAGTAGTATTGGTACAGTAGGTTAATTAGGTGATGTTAAATGAATAACCTAAATGAATGAAATTAGTAGTTAACTGAATTTTTTTCCTTTCATCATTATAGAGCACTAAAGTTAACTGAATTTTGTTCTATTAGTAGTTAAATGAATTTTCTTCTACACTGTTTGCACATGTGGTTGCTCGTGTATATTTGGACACTGTTTGCAGGGAATGATGCTTAGTGGCCTATGTTTTGCCGGAATGTTGATTCATTTCTTTTCCGGCAAATTTCAGGTTCTCGATTTGTCCACTTTTTAGCAAAGCTCATGCCGAAATTTTCCGTGAATTTCGGCATGACTTGTGCTACAAACTAGGACATATCGAGTGCCCGTGATTTGCCGCACCAGGAAGGAGTCAACATTCCTGCAAAACAATAGGCCTTTTTTATGTCATTATTCATTTTATTAGGTCTAGAATTAATTGACTAGATTTAATCATAGGAAACATGGCTAGCAACGATGAAGGACAGGGTTCTGGTGATTGCGACGACGCCTACCGGGCGGCAGACGAATTTTTTAGCCTTACCGATGATCAACCGATGTTATTGTTGGGCCCACCGGTGGCATCGGGGACTGAGACCAACACGCAGACCGGTGCTGAGACTGAGACCGGCGCTCAGACTAAGACCGACATCGAGACCGGAGCTGAGACTGAGACCGGCGCTGCCTCGGGGAGCGGAGCCAGTGTAGAACCGAAAGCAAAGAGGCAACGTGTTCCTAACAAACTCAGGACTACTAGAGTGGTGGTCACGGAGGTGGACGACGGCAATTTTGAGCCAACGGTGCCCAAGGAAGCGCGTCGATGCTACGACAATCAAATAGGCGGCATCGTACGGACAACCGCCACCATCAACGATGAGAAACTACAGAAGATAGAAAATATGAGGATCTCCCTCCTAAAGAAGTTTCACTAGATATTCTTGTTCCCGGGCCGGAATGAGAAGGATTATAAAGATCCAGTTGAGGACCCGGCAATGAAGAAGATAAACAAACACGCCATGACCAAGTTTAGCGACGCGTTGGCCGCCTGGAAAAATCGAGTGAAAGCAAGGATCATCGACAAGAAGGAACCCTACTCTGAGATTGTAAAGGATAATCCGACAATCACGGAAGAGCAGTTTCAAATATTCAAGGAGGCTTGCGAGGCCGAAGATGCCAAAAAAAGTCTAAGTACATGAAGGGGCTTCAAGAGAGGAACATTGGGAGCCACCACCTCGGAAGCCGTGGTTACGGCGGAAAGAGGTCCAAATGGGCCAAGGAGGACGCGGAAGCCGCGAGTCTGGGCATCCCAGACCCCTTGGCGGAGTTCACCGTCCCGCAGGAGTGTGACGTCCTCAGGGCCCGGCACCGTTGGGACCCAATGAAAAAGGTTTACGAGACAACACCGGTCATTACGGAGTTCATGAGACTGCTGGTAATTTTAGTTTCTGATCAATTCGACTGCACACGTTAGTCATATTTGTAAACGATCGTTGTGCCTTTTGCAGAGAGAGCAGCACAGGATTGCGGCCGAAAGCGACTCGCCGTCTGAGGCATTGGCGAGGCCCAAGTGGGACACTCCATTCAACCGGGCGTTGAACATATTGAAACAACAACCGGTGGATACTCGACCGTCGTATGGACGCGTGCACGGTGTCGGAGACGGCGCCACGTGGAAGAAGTACTACCTTGAGACCACGGAGGAGAGAAAGGAAAGACGGAGGTTAAATGAAGAAAACATCGACAAGAGGGTTGAGATTGCGGTTGAGAAGAAATCAACTGAGACAGTCGCAACAGCGGTAGCTGCCGCAAAACAGGTGGCTTTAGATATTTCTACTACCTTGGTTCCGGCCGTTTTCAATTGGACCAGGCAAAATCCAAAAAAAGATGCAGCGGACTTTCCCCTTGCTGACTTCTTGGCGGGGAGCAGCTCGACTAGCGTTGCACCAGCACCTGCAGCTGCACCTGCTCCCGCACCGGCTCCCGCACCGGACGTGCTAGGCGGTGCTTCGTCTTTGGCTGAGCTCGACGCCCTCACGGTATCTGTCACACCGGCCCCCTTCAATATAAATGTATAATCTCCCGTTTTCGTTGCCTTTCGGATGTCTCACGTCGCAGACTTTTCTTTGCAGGCCGACGAAACCCCGTGCACCATATTGTACACCATCGGCGACCAGAAGGTGGACGTGGGGAAGGCGACGATAATGGAGCCGAAGGAACCATTGTTCCACAGCCGGCCGATCCCCCCGAACGTCTTCAAGGTTTCCGTGGCCAGTGTCAAACCGGGCCACGAGAATTTGCCTCCTCCAGTACTACTGGGGGATGACGACGAGACACCGCGGCGGCTTGGTGATTGTTGCAATGCTGGGTGGGTCCTGTTGTGGCCAAAGAGTCTGCTTCGTCTGGAGGCGGCCGGGAGCACACCCACGAGCACGCAGCCTCAGCAAGGTATGAACATCAACACCCCACCTACCCAATTATCGTCGGGTGTCGGGTTGGGTGATAGCGGACGGGGTAAGGAGGAGGCTCCATTAGTCGCTGATGACGTCGCCATGGATGAGGATGAGGACGACGATGGCGCTGCTGAACAGTATGTCTATACTGGCGCCTCCTCAGGGTTTGAGCGTCATGAGTCGGTGCCTGAATTGCCGTCTCAACATATTATGGACGACCTTCCGGTAGTAAAGAAGTTTAGGAAGAGAGCGAGGAAAGGCAAAAAAGCTGTTTCTATGATCCAGCCGCCTCAGCAGCCTCGGCTTCAGGACCGTATAGATATCCCCGGTGCGGATAAATGGCATATCCCCGGTCAACCAATCCTACCTGCAACAGTGCTACGGGCCAGATTCGGCGATCTAAAGAGACTTCATGACGATGTGCTGCGGGTAGAGAAAGACCTCATCGCCTCGAAAGATCCAGGATACCCACTCTACGTGGTTAACGTTCCGCGGCAAATGTCGTACGTCGACAGCTTCCCCGCGGATAAGTTCTTCCTCCGATTCGATTACATATTCGACATGTTTCACGTGAAGAAGCTGGATTTTACGTTTGTCCGCCTTTATGCCTTGCACATGAACTACATCATCGGGGTTGAGCAGATATCTCATATCTGTGTCGCTGACCCGTACTACATGCACGAGGGCTTCTTGGGAGTCTGCGCAAATCACCGTGAATACGCGAGGGATTACATCGTCAATTTCATGCTCACCAATAAGGACAAGGAGGCGATTCTCGTGCCTTATCATCCCGTGTAAGTCATCCGCGCTGCTATCCTTCCTTCGATTTCAATCATTCATTTGCACGGTGGAGGCTAATTAATTTGAGGACTTATTTTGCGCAGCGGCGGGCGCGCCGTCCTCATCATCCTCTACCCCCGATTCTCCCACGCTCTTTACTTGGACTCGTCGAAGAACATTCACAAAAAGGATTACACCCACATCAAGGATGTTCTCGACAGTGCTATGTTTTACTACCAAGCAAGGGGTGGAGAGGTCAGGGACAAGAAGAGAAGGGGCGGCAGGGTCGCCTTCGGCCATAAGACCGACTTCTGCTGCATCCAGCAACCGAACGATTCTCTTAATGATGGATTCTATGTCCTACACCACATGCTGGAGTACAGACGGGATCACCAGAACCTTCGCATGTCACCTAGATCCGGCGATGCCCATATTCTGCAATGGGCAAAGGACATAGGAGATATCGAGGATCATCGACTTCGAGCTGAGTTCTATAACATCCAGCGCGAACTTGCCCAAATCATCATGAAGGAGGTCGTCGGAAAAACAGGGATGTTCTACGGAGAAGGACAAATGTCGCGGGAAGACGTCCGAACATGGATAGCCTCTCAGCGTCTCGACCTGAAGCCTTTCACTAGGCTCGGGGACTATCTCCCTGACTTGGATGGATGGAACGACATGTTGGAGTGATTGTCGATATATGACAATGTGTCCGTTTAGTCCATACTTTCTGTATGACAAAACTTTGAGTTATGCACGGTGAAACTTTATTTGTGATGTAATTAAACCGTCCTCCTCCTCGACTAGCGAAAATCACTCTAGTTAGGGCATTTTGGGGTAGGATGAACTTTGTTATTTATGCTTATGATATGTTGTTTTTATTTTTGCCAAGTCTGTCTCTTTCTGTTGCTCAACTATATATGTTGCATATCATCGACTCATGTGATGATGCAGGTGCATAGATCATAGATGGCGAAGAAGTGATATGCCAGGAGTATATATACGACAAGTGGCCGGAGTGTCAGGCCCTTCCGGTTTCCGAGCGACAGGCAGTAGTTAGTTTAGAGGTTCACGCTAATGCGAAAGAGGGATACGAACTCATGTTCTCAAAGTGATAGCTCTTCTCGCGTATATCATTGTTTAGATGGATGACGATGTATTTGCATATCATTCGAGACTTGTATCGCTATTTTCGAGATGTTGACGAGAGACCACTTTGTGTTGGATGATGATTATGATGATGACAAGATTTGATGAGACTAATTGTATGTATATGCTATGATTACATTTGTATGTGTATGATATGCTAAAGATTATTGTATAAAGCCTATTCAAATACAAAACAAATATGCAGGAAAAAACTAATAAATAAACTAGTAGTAGCGAGGGGGGAAATTTAGCAGTAGCGCCGCATTGTCAGTAGCGCGTCCCAGCAAACAGCACTGCAGATAATATTAGTAGCGCCCTTTCCCAAAGAGCGCTACAGCTATTCATGTATAGCAGTAGTGTGGGACAACCGGCGCTACTGCTATACGTTAGCTGTAGCGCCTTATTAGTAGCGCTGGTGCCCGCGCTACTGAGAGGTCCAAAACCCTCGCTGCTAGTAGGCTTTTCCCAAGTAGTAGAGTTCCAACCTCAAGGGTTAGCCGGAACCCACAATCTGACAACCATATCACATCACAACACGCCTTGCAAAAACAAGTTAGAAGCCCTCTACTTTGTTGATGCAAGTTTTACGTGGCTTCTATGGGCTTCTAGCCAGAACCGTTCTTACCTATGCATCAAAACCACAATGACTTTTCGTCAAGTGTGATGTTTAAACTTCAACAAGGACTGGCCATAGTCAAACTCAATTCAACTAAAGTTGGAGAAACAGACACCCGCCAGCCACCTATGTGCAAAGCACGTTGCTAGAACCAGTCTCATGAACGCGGTCATGTAATGTCGGTCCGGGCCGCTTCATCCAACAATACCACCAAATCAAAGTAAGACGTTGGTGGTAAGCAGTATGACTATTATCACCCACAACTCTTTGTGTTCTACTCGTGCATATAACATCTACGCATACACCTGGCTCTAATGCCACTGTTGGGGAACGCAGTATTTAAAAAAAATTAACTACGATCATGCAAGATCTATCTAGGATATGCATAACAATAATACGGAAGAGTGTGTCCATGTACCCTCATAGACCGAAAGCGAAAGCGTTTAGTAATGTGGTTGATGTAGTCGAACGTCTTCACGATCCAACCGATCCATGTACCGAACGTACGGCACCTCACTGTTCAGTACACGTTCATCACGATGACGTCCCTCGAGCTCTCGATCCAGGTGAGGAAGAGGGAGAGTTCCCTCAGCACGACGGCATGGCGACGGTGATGATGAAGTTACCAGCGCGGGGCTTCACCTAAGCACTACAACGATATGACCGAAGTGTTGAACTGTGGAGGGGGGCACCGCACACGGCTAAGAGATTGTCTGTTGGGTGTTCCAGCGGTGCCCCCTACATATATATAGGTGGGAGGGGGAGGGAGCAGTAGGAGGCGCGCCCCAAGAAGGAGGAATCCTACTTGGGGCCTAATCCTATTCGGCCTCCCCCTTTCCATGTTTTCCGGAGGGAGAAGGAAAGAGGAGGGGTGAGAAGGAAAGGGGAGGCCGAATTGCCCCCCTTCCTTTCTCTCCTCTCCATTTCCTTTCTCCCCCCTATTCGGCCATGTATGGGGCGCACCAACCCACTAGGGGCTGGTCTGTCCTACACTAGGCCCAATAAGGCCCATATCTTGGCTGGGGGGGTGCCCCGAACCCCTTTCTGGTGACCCGATACGTACCCGGTACCTCCGAAACACTTCCGATGTCCAAATACGATCGCCCTATATATGAACCTTTACCTCTCGACCATTTTGAGACTCCTCGTCATGTCTGTGATCTCATCCGAGACTCCGAACAACATTCGGTCATTAAATCACATAACTCATACAATATAAAATCGTCATCGAATGTAAAGCGTGCGGACCCTATGGGTTCGAGAACTATGTAGAAATGACCGAGACACCTCTCCGGTCGATAACCAATAGCGGAACCTGGATGATCATATTGGCTCCCACATATTCTACAAGATCTTTATCGATCAAACCGCATAACAAAATACGTTGTTCCCTTTGTCATCGGTATGTTACTTGCCTGAGATTCGATCATCGGTATCATCATACCTAGTTCAATCTTGTTACCGGAAAGTCTCTTTACTCGTTCCATAATGCAACATCCCACAACTAACTCATAGTCAAATTGCTTGCAAGGCTCATAGTGATGTGCATTACCGAGAGGGCCCAGAGATACCTCTCAGATACACAGAGTGACAAATCCTAATCTCAATCTATGGCAACCCAACAAACACCTTTGGAGACACCTGTAGAGCATCTTTATAATCACCCAGTTATGTTGTGACGTTTGATAGCACACAAGGTGTTCCTCCGGTATTCGGGAGTTGCATAATCTCATAGCCAGAGGAACATGTATAAGTCATGAAGAAAGGAATAGCAATAAAACTAAATGTTCATGATGCTAACCTAACGGATGGGTCTTGTCCATCACACCCATTCATCAAATGACAACACATGTCTATGGTCAGGAAACATAACTATATTTGATTAACGAGCTAGTCAAGTAGAGGCATACTAGGGACATTCTGTTTTGTCTAGGTATTCACACATGTACTAAGTTTCCGGTTAATACAATTCTAGCATGAATAATAAGCATTTATCATGATATAAGGAAATATAAATAACAACTTCATTATTGCCTCTAGGGCATATTTCCTTCAGGTATGGGCTATATGAGTACACGGTCATGTATTTTGGTTTAACTAATGCCCTAGCCTACTTTATGAGTATGATGAATAAGGTGTTCATGGAGTTCTTGGATAAGTTTGTCGTGGTGTTCATTGACGATATATTGGTGTACTCGAAGAATGAAGAAGAACACAAGGACCATTTGCGCTTAGTTCTTGAGAAGTTCAGGGAACATTAGCTATATGCCAAGTTTAGGAAATGTGAGTTTTGGTTAAAGGAAGTCAGATTCCTCGGACATGTTATATCAGGAGAAGGTATAGTAGTAGACCCTTCCAAGGTCCAGTCCGTCACCGAATGGATGGCACCCACCTTAGTGAGAGAGATACACAGTTTCCTTGGACTCGCAGGATATTATCGGAGATTCATTGAGAACTTTTCCAAGATTGCGAAGCCCATGACTGAGTTATTGAAGAAGGCCACCAAGTTCAAATGGATAGAGGATTGTGAGGCCAGTTTTCAAGAGTTGAAGAAATGTTTGGTTACAGCCCCAGTGCTAATTCTTCCAAATATACACATGGATTTCTAGGTATATTGTGACGCTTCACGACAGGGACTTGGAGGCGGTCTTATGCAAGAAGGAAGAGTTTTTTCATATGCCTCACGTCAGCTTCGACCTCATGAGTTGAATTATTCCACGCATGATTTGGAGTTAGAAGCCGCAGTGCATTCACTCAATACCTAGAGACATTTTCTTAACGGAAATCATTGTGACGTTTACACGGAACATAAGAGTTTGAAGTATATTTTCACGCAGAAGGATTTGAACCTCAGGCAGAGTTGATGGTTGGAGCTCATAAATGATTATGACATGAAACTACATTATCATCCAGGAAAGGCCAATGTTGTGGCAGATGCTTTGAGCCGCAAGAGTTATGTCAATACTCTTATAACCAGAGGATTACCTCAGGAGTTAGCCGACGATCTCCGAGAACTTCGCTTGGAGATAGTTCCGAGAGGTTTTGTTGCAGCATTGGAATTCAATCCACTTTGTTGGAAAAAATAAATGAAGCCCACAAGATTGATAAGGAAATTTCAAAGATAAAAGAAAAGATGAGTAAAGGAAAGGCAAAAGGTTTTCCTGAGGATGAACATAGAACTGTATGGTTTGAGGATCGCATCTATATGCCCCATGACCCAGATATCAGGAAGTTAATTCTTCAGGAGGCACATGATTCGCCTTACTCGATTCACCCAAGCAACACCAAGATGTATCTGGATTTGAAGGAACGTTTCTGGTGGACAGGTATGAAGAAGGATATTGCCGAGTATGTAGCAGTATGTGGCGTATGTCAGAGAGTTAAGGCAGAGCATCAGAAACCAGCATGATTACTTCAGTCTTTGCCGATACTCGAATGGAAGTGGGATAAGCTTGGCATGGATTTCATCACCGGATTACCCAGGACTCGTTCAAGATACGACTCCATCTGGTTTGTAGTAGATCGCTTGACCAAGGTGGCTCACTTTATCCCCGTGAAGACCACTTATACGAGTGCTAAGTTGGCCAAGATATATATGACCAGGATCGTATGTCTGCATGGAGTTCCAAGGACCATAGTATCTGATAGAGGAACATAGTTTACTTCGAAGTTTTGGAATTAGTTACACCAAATTTGAGTACCAGGCTAGAGTTTAGTACAGCCTTTGATCCCCAGACAGATGGGCAGACCGAGAGAGTCAATCAGATTCTGGAGGACATGTTGAGAGCTTGTGCACTAGATTATGGATCTAGTTAGGATTATAATTTGCCTTACGTAGAGTCCTCGTATAACAACAGCTACCAAGCTAGTTTGAAGATGGCCCCTTTTGAAGCTTTGTATGGAAGGAGGTGCAGGACACCATTGATGTGGGATGAAGTTGGTGACCGACAATTGTTCGGACCAGATTTAATTAGAGAGTTTGAAGAGATGGTCTAGTTGATTCGTGATAGACTCAAGATAGCCCAGTCCAGGCATAAGAGTTATACCGATACTAAACGCAAGGAGGTAACTTATGAAGTCGGAGACAGAGCATATCTTCGTGTGTCGCCACTTTGAGGAGTTAAACAGTTTGGAGTCAAAGGAAAGTTGGCGCCACGATTTGTGGGACCATACAGAGTCTTGGAACGTATGGGTGAAGTTGCCTACAAGTTGGAATTACCCGAAGGTTTGTCAGGAGTTCATGATGTGTTTCACGTTTCCCAGTTGAAGAAGTGCCATGCAGAGATGGATGATATTCCTCTAAGAGATACAGTGCTCCTAGAAGTAATTCAGTTGGAGAGTGACCTAACCTATCAGGAGAAACCCGTCAAGATTCTCGAGTTTGCCAACTGAGTTACTCGCAGCAAGGTTATCAAGTTTTGCAAGGTTCGGTGGAGTCACCATACCGAGGAGGAAGCCACCTGGGAACGAGAAGAAGACCTCCGGAAGGACCACCCACACCTTTTTGCTAGCCAACCCGAATCTCGAGGGCGAGATCCATCTTAAGGGGGGTAGGTTTGTAACATCCCAATTTTCAATTTGGATGTTATTTAGATCATTCATATGCATTCATCGTTTGTGCATTTTTGAAATTCGTTTTATTTGAATTTTTGATCCTAGAAACCTTAAGCAGCTCAAGGACCAAATGAGAGAGTTGGAGGTTTTCTCAAAAATCCATTTCTGAATTTTCAAAATTGGCAAATTGGATCAAAGAGTTTTATTCAAAATGTTTTTTCAAAAATTTTAGATAAATAAAATAAAGAGGGAAGATAATATGACTTCTTCAAAAATAGTAAAGAAATGTTGGAATTTTTTTTGCATAAAAATATAGTTTATTTGATTTTATTTGCGTGTTTAATTATTAGTGCAAAAAGTTCATTTTATTTTTAGGCATTTAGGTCCAGAAAAATGTTCACCAAGACCATTTAAATAGGAGGGAATTGTAAGAATTTTTCCGGAATTTTTAAAAATATTTTTATTAGTTTTTTCCTATTTTTCGTCTTTGGAAAAAATCTTTGAAAAAATCTTTTGGAATAAACTGGGCTGAAGCCCAGCCAGCCCAAGCCGCCACCGCCTACCTCGCGTGCCCGAGCGGGACTCCTGCCAAAGTCTGGCACCGACGCGGCCGCCATCGCCCTCACGCAAGGAAGCCCCCTGTGCCTTTAAATAGCGGGCCTCAGACCCTCTCCTCGACTCACCCGCCGTGCCGCCACCGCTGTCCGCCGACGCCGATGCCGCGCCGCTGCCCCACCGTCATCTCGCCTCGCCATCGCCGGGAGCTGCCATCGCCGCCGATGACCAAACCGGTAAAAACCGCCTCGGTCCGGTTTATTTTTTGTCTACGGTTTTCCTCGGTTTTTCTTAAGAAAACCGATCGGTTTTATTTAACGAACGTTCGTTCCTTTAGGATCTATAGTGAACAGATTCGTTAGATTATTTTCTGTAGCGGACGTCCGTCTGATAGATTTTTCTTTTTCTGTTTATTTTTGGCCAGGGACCCATTCATAATTATTTTTCTTCGCAGATTAGTCCCTGTTCTTCAAACGATCACACCTTTTTGCTCGTTTATCCAAATCCAATGAAACCAACGCCAAATTCTTCGTTATGATCCCCTCTATCCAGATAACCTACTTAAACATGTTTTGGAACGTTTCAAACTTGGTTTCAAACAGATTTGAATTTGAATTTCTTTTGATCGTAACTTGAGTTTTGTAACTCTGAGTTAGTTGATTCTATTTGCAAATCGAAGTTCTTGACCTGAACTTTCTGCTAAGATCTTTTACTCTAGTTTTCTTTGCATCTTTATGCCTGAGTGCTTATGTATGCTATTGTTTGTCTATGATAGATTTTCCGGAGTGCTAAGCTTGCTACTACGAATCTCTAGGGTTTTCAGATCTTCAGCAAGGCAAGTTAGACTTTGATCATATCCTTTATTACCCAGTTTTTATGCATTAGTTTCAACCTCACACATTGCATGAGTAGGATTGGGAACATGTGGTTATTGGTATGTAGTTGATGAGGTAGGAACCTAATACCTTTGATCACCCCGAGAATATACGTTATGCTCATATTACTTAGCCATGCTCGTAGACGGGGATTGGTATGTGAGAATCATGCAAGTTATGAGAGATAATAACTAAGGGAAACATAAGGTGGCTACTTTAATACACATCCTGGTGGATTAGTTGTGGGCACCTGGGGAATACAGTGTTGTCCTAGGAGATCCCGGGGTACCCGTGTGATCCTCCTATGGAATGCCACCCAGGCTCAAAGGGATCATAAGATTATTCATGCTCAGAAATTTCCTTGTGCAGCCACAAGGCATTATGTGCTCCGGCATAGTTAAGTAAGTTTTGGAAACCTTTCCATGATGGGCTAGCAGATGTAGGGGAATTGTAGTTGTAACGGTCTATCTATCGGTTAAGGGGACCTCTTCAGAAAGGCTATGTCTCGATCTTTCAATCATGGATGCGGTCGAGTCTTGTGGGGAAAAGTGCACAAACCTTTGCAGAGTTTACAAACTAATCATTATTAGCCATGTGCCCGGTTATGGACAATCTTGAGTATCTGGTATTTGAGTTATTGGTTGGTCTCAACACTTTACTTAATAAATTTTGTTGGGATATTATTATTATTATTACTTGATAATTTTTGGGTTTGAGTTGGGGATACCTTCTCAATAATGGCATAAATTTGGTAGTAAATAAAATATATTCCTTCATTGTAGGAAAAAATTAGCTTTATGCAAATGTTAAACTTAGAGCCTCCTCCAACCAAATATGCATGTACTGATAGCTATTGTTCATCATTGCTCTATAGTGTGATCTTGCCAGCATATTCCATGTGCTGACCTACACAGCTGCAACATCTCATGTTGCCGAATTTTCAGATGAGGATTAAGGTGCGATAGGTCGTTATCTTGCACTCAGTTTTTCCGTGGAGTTGGATGGACTCATTTACCTTCGAAGCTTCCATAGTTATTTTATTAGATGGCCTTTAGCCATATTATTGTAATAATCACTCTTTATGAGGACCTCGATGTAATAAGTGTGTGATTGAACTCTGTCATTCTATTATAATTCCTCGAGTATTGTGTGTGTCAGCATACCGATCTAGGGATGACATTTAAGCACAGAGACTTCGATCCATTGGGACCGGATCGCTACAGTACAAGATTTGACTCCATGAAGTAGCTTTACCTCTAACAATAGAAAAAAAATTAGGTGACATTGGACCATCCGATCGAGAGGGGCTGAGAGGTGGAAAATGATGCACATGTAGTGATGTAGCGAGCTGGGGAAGTAGAGCTACGCCGGTTTCGAAGGAAGATATGCATGAAGGTCGTCGGGATGTGGATAGGTGGGCGGCGGGAGGCCGAATCCGCCCACACTACGACATCGACGAAGGGATAGAAGGACCTCCCACGCCGGCACTCGGCCAGAGATAACATTGCGGCCAGCAGTGGGTCTCATCCCTCGCTGTTGACGATAGCCTAAAAGCTGCCCCTCCTCCCCTTCACCGACGGAAGGGGATACATCCAGATTTGTAACTAGTACTAAGAATAAAAAGACAGTGTTACCACTGCTATCTTGTTTAGATCTGGAGAGGATGAGAGTGTGTGTGAATAGAGAAACCCTAGCAAGCAAGCGCATACACTCTGGACTATATATATACGTATAGTGGGCTAGTTTACTTTTTTCACTCCATCAAAACAATCGTTTAAAATTGTGTGTGTGCCAGGTCGCCGTTTTTTTGAGTTGTTGATTGTTTTTTGAGATAGCTACCGGCTTATTCCAAGTGGTGTTACAGTGTGCTAGGTCGCACTTTGTATTGTTCAAGTCTGGTACTAGACCCTCCATTAAGCAAACAACCACCGCCTCGTAAAATTTGTGTACAAGTCCACGGCTAAAAATATCAGAAATGTGGGCTGCCCCAACATGCATTATTATTTATATTTTCTATGTGGGAGTATCGTCAAAACAAAATGTGAGAGTACAATCTTTATTGGGCCCGTTTGTAATTTGTGCTAAATTTTTACCAAAAATTTAACTAGCAAAATGTTAGTGCATGTTAACAAAAATTATAACCTTTGATTCGTAATTGAACATAGTTTTCAATGATGTAATTTTCGTGACATGCATGAACATTTGGTTAGTTAAATTTATAGTCAAAATTTGGCACAGATTATCATAGGGACCAATAAACCAGGACGGAGCTCCTCCTCTGTCGTCCAAACTACTACTGTATATGACTAGCCGCTCTATCTACATGCGGGACATCAAAGCATCCGGGCTCGCGTGCCATCCACGAAATCACAGCGATGTGCTATAGTCGAGACTCACCGGTCACCCCGGTGTGGCCGTAATGACCCGTCATATCACAAAACCGACACCTTTACTAGCAGTGGTAAAGTGGCCTCGAAGTTGGACTAGACGAAGCAACCATCATTTCAATGGAACGCTCGTTGAAGCCCTTTCTGCCCTTGAAGAATACCTCACTCCAGGCTACTCACTTCTGCCATTTTTCTTCTACACCGATGAAGGAAAGGTGGGCGAATCAGTGATGCTACTGTATTTTCATTCCAAGAATTTTCTTTTTGTGAAGCACCAACTGATTCTCGCAGCTTATTCTTTTCCCGTTTGCATTGCGATTGTAGTTTCCTGTCAATTGCTTTTTGTTTGTCAGTTTATTGATGGATCCTAGAGCAATAGGCAAAGAGTTGTTGGCGGACAACCCGCTCGAGACAGAGATCTCTAGGAAGCGAGCACTAGCCAATGAGTTGGCCATGTTGGCGGGCCAACCCATGGAGACGAAGAACTCCAAGAAACAAGCACTGGCCAAAGAGTTGACGATGTTGGTAGACGAACTCCTCAAAGAAAGCTGGAAGAACAGCAAGGGCCCCACCATGCCTACCCTAGAAACTCTAATGGCCACCTATGAGAGGCTCATGGCCGAGTTTGAGGAGATAGTTGCTGTTGAGAAGTAGTATTTCCCTAGCAAGGCGATGGCCCCCTCGAGGCAAGGGATCCCCCAGTGAGCTGCACAAGGTAAAAAAAATGGCTCACTGTAGTTGTGGTTTTTGATTATTTGCAATGTGCTTGCTAATATGTTAGGGTTGTTGTCGGCGTTCTGGGAACAGGGGTCCCCAGACTTGCCTGCCTGCGGCCCATGGTGTGGCTTTGCTAGCAGGCCTGCACGGCCCATCTTCATCAACAAGACACTCAAGACCCTCGTGAGGGGCCAAGCCTCGCGAGGCGGACGATACAAGACTTCCTCAGGAGCGGCCTCACCAGGCTGGCTCGCGAGGGGCAGAGAGTTCAAGGCCAGGCCAACCTCGCGAGGTTCTAGTGATGTGAGTCATGACAACCAAGGCCAGGCGGGCACCAGCGCATGCAGCGTCCTTGTTTCCTCTTTGGTGCTAAGGGGGCAAGCGCGGGCGCGGAGTACCGAGGCATCAAGCAAAGGTTTCCATATCGGCGCAACGAGACCAAGACCAGCAGGACGGCAAGATGGAGGTCACCATGCAGCCCAAGGTAGCGTCACCACCAGCGCCTTTCGCAGGCGAAGACCACTTTTGTCAGGATAAGCTGTACTAGCTATCCCCTTTCAAATTGGCCGTTCTTGGCTCCCTTCTCGCTCAATATTTGGGGAGAGGACCAGGGCCTCTATAAATAGGACTAGCCACCTCAGTAGAGAAAAAAGGGGGGAACGGACCGAATCCTCACACACACAAGTTCGCCAAGCACAAGAACACCTCAACCTCAGGAGGCAGTTCTTCCCTTTGTACTGTTCATTCTCAGCCCGAGAGGCAATCCACCACCACTACACTGGAGTAGGGTATTACACCACAACGGTGGCTCGAACCAGTATAAATCTTGTGTCATTTGTGTTGCGAGTTGGTCGAGTTAGTTCGTAAGATCTTAGCTGAGTTAGCATGTGGATCGGTAGGGGGGAGATCTTCACGCGCACCCCAGAGTTCGAACCTTAAGGGTTTTGCCAGAACCCATGATCCTACATTTGGCGCACCAGGTAGGGGTTTGCCGAAGATTCCCTTCCGTCACTCCACATCATGTCGCTTCATCGTCTCCATGGCAGACGCACGCCGCGCCCGCGCCAGGCTGCCCTCGCCACCCGCGTTGCTCAGACGACCCCTGTTGGCGGGCCACCCCGTCGCTCTCCGTCGCCTGCCGCCACCGGCCCTGCGGGGAACGAGCAACCAGCATCCTCGCTGCACCCCTCGGTGCGACAGGACGGCCGCACCACCACTCCATCATTTACTCCCGCTGGTTCCTCGTCTCACGCTCGTCGCGTTCCCATGGACGCACGGGCCGCGCTCCTCATGGCGCCCAAGATCTTGCGCTACCGCCCAGTCGACAACCTCTACGAGGACTGGCTTGACCGCATCGCCGAGCTTGTCCATGCCGAGGGGGCTCCCCTGCGCCGTCCCACTCTCTGCCTCGTCCTCCGCCCGCCACAGGCGACGCAGCTCACAAAGCACCTCCACCACCTCTGCACCAAGACGGCGCCCTAGCGCCAAGGAGCACGGCTCCACGGCGCGATCCACCATGTCCGGTGCCCGCGCGTGAAGAAATAAGTTGTCAAGATGTCCCTCGACCGCAAGAGAACGCTCTGCCACTCCTTGCACCGCCGCGCCAGGATCGTTTGCCGCAGCAAGGCCCCACGCCGCTTTCCGTAGCGGCGCGCGGGCGCCAAGACCAAGTTCCACCTCCAAGGCGGGCCCTGGTGACCACGGCCGGCTGCCGCGCCTTCACCCCCGAGCTCCGTAGCGTCGCTTGGCCGGGCAAGTTCAAGCCAGATCTGCGTCCTCGCTATGACGGCACCCCAGACCCCGCAGAGTTCCTGCAGATCTACGAGCTGAGCATCGAGGCGGCCAACGGTGACAAGAAAGTCATGGCGAACTGGTTTCCCATGGCCCTCAAGGATGGCGCCCGCTCCTGGCTCCTGAACCTGCCTCCAGGCTGGATCTCCTCCTGGGACGAGATGCGCGACCGCTTCGTCGCCAACTTCCAGGGCACTCGCGACTGCCCCCCGGCCACGGGTGACCTGCGTCGCATCAAGCAACAACCAGGAGAGACCCTCCAGGAGTACATCCAGCGCTTCAACAACATTCGTCCCAAGATTCCCAAGGTGACGGATGAGGCCATCATCTCTGTGTTCTCTGATGGCATCCGTGATGTCAAGATGAAGGAGGAGCTCGCCATCCACGAGGAGTTGTGCATGTCTCTGGAGTTGTTCAACTTGGCGACCAAGTGCGCCTGAGCTGAGGAGGGGCGCCTCTCTCCCTGCTGCGGACCCGGAGGAGAAGAAAGCCAAGGCCAAGGACGTGAAGCGCAAGGGAGCAGCCGTGCTCGCACGGAACTGGACACCTAGCGCGGCAGAGACCAGCCCGAGTCATCCAAGAGCAGCCGACCGTTCTATGCCTTCCATAACCTGCATACCCACAACACCAGTGACTGTCAAGTGCGCGTCGCCATTCGAGAAGGACGCCTCGGTCGATGCCCCGAGCGCAGCGACCGGGGTTACGACCGAGAAGGAGGACATGGTGGCGGATGCTGGGACAATCGTGGCCCGCGCCAGGAGTGGCGCAACCGGCCTCGTGAGGACCGCTGGCAGGATCAGCCTCGCGAGGGCGCCTGGAGGGACCAGCCTCGTGAGGATCGTCCTCAAGGCAACACTGGTCTTCCTCCACTACCGCCACCACCCACAAGGAATGACGACCACCATCAAGACGAGGGGGCTGGGGGCTTCCAGGAGCCACGCGCTATCGCCGGCATCTTCGGCGGAGCTCAAGCCCCAGCCTCACAGCGTATCTTGAAACAGTTTGCTCGTGAAGTGAATGCAGTCCTCCCCAAGCTTGAGGCCACGTGCCCACTCAGATGGTCCAAGTGCCCCATCATGTTCACTTCGGCAGATCAGCTCAAGTGCGCAGCTACTGCAGGCGAACTCCCAATGCTTTGTTCACCAGTCATCAGCAACGTGCAAGTTACCAAGACCCTCATTGACGGCGGCGTAGGGCTCAATGCCCTCTCCGCCGACACGTTCGACAACCTCCAAGTGCCATATGACCAAGTTCAGCCTACCAAGCCTTTTTCAGGAGTGACCGACGGCTCTACTATCCTGATCGGGCAGGTCCGCCTCCCTGTTACCTTCGGAGAACGCAACAACTACCGCACCGAACTCATCGACTTCGACGCCGCCTACATCCGCCTGCCATACAACACCATCCTCGGGTATCCAGCCCTGGCCAAGTTCATGGCGGTGACCCATCACGGTTACAATGTCCTCAAGATGCAGGGAAGCGGCGGAATCATCACAGTCCCATGCGAGGAAAGAGACGCGATGTGCTCCCTCGAGCGTGCCTTCCAAGCTGCAGCAATCGATGACCCCGATAGCCAGGGCGAGCGCCCTCCTGAGGCCAACCCGAAGAAGAAGAAGCAGTTGCGCCACGCAGGGCCTCAGGCAAGCGGTGCCTCGTCAGGATCGGCGCCCGCGCCTGGGGCGCCTCCCTCCATCGCATAATAAAGCGCGCCCAGCGCCCCTCTCGGGAAGGGCTCGAGGGCTCTTTTCTGGAGGGCCTCAGACTTTGCCAACATCACGAGGGAGGCGCTTGGGTACCACTTGAAGGCGTGCTTTGCGGCACGTTTCCCTCAGGAGAACACAGGGCAAGGAGTGTCCATCGCTCAGGAGTTCATCACCAAGACCACTCAGGAACTGCAAGATGCAAGGGCCATGCGCGGCGGCCGCCGCTCACTAGGCGCAGCTCCCCATCCAGGCGAGGATGCTGGGCTGCGCGTCTGCATCGACATCCCAGGGCTCAACCGGGCCGCCTCTCAGGAGCTTTTCTGGCCTTCGCGCGTGGGACACTTCAAGGGCCCACCACACAGCTACGTTCGCATGCCTTTTGGCCTATCGAGCATGGCGACCGCCTATCAGCGTGACCTGTAGAGCATCCTAGCGGCTCAGGAGGCCAGGCACCACGCTGCGCTGAGGGAGATGAAGACGGTCCTCAAGGAACCCCCTGGACCCCCAGAGCCTCCCGAGGCTCAGGGCCCTGGTGGCTCATGAGGAGAAGCCCCTTTGCCGCATACCTTCAGCTGCCCCAACTCTCTATCATCAACAGAACCAGGTGACATTTTCCAAGTTCATTCAGCTAGGAGCACCCCTAGGGCTGCATCATTCCTAGGCCGCGTGGGTCCGTCCCTGTGGCATGTATCTTTCCTTGTTTATGTTTTTATCTTACCTTGCTGGGGGCGCCCCTCGGGCTGCATCATCCCCAAGCCGCTCGGGCCGGACCCTGTGGCGCGTATCGTTATGCATTTACCTGAGCTAGGTTGCCTTTCATGCTTAATATATCTATGACTATCACCTACTTGATTGTCGCCCATCGTGAGAGCCGTGTGCCGGTCATCTTTCTTCAGGACCCTTCGCATGAGTAAGTTAAGCACGGTGTCTGTGCTTGGGCCCGTCACTGCAGCATCGATAAATCAGCGGCTGAGCTCTGTCTGGTGGGCCGGCCCCGTTCACGTCACCTCCTGGGGCTGTTGGTGCTTATCTTTCTCACATGATAACCTCAGGAGATTCGTTCGGCGCAGGTTGTCTAACCACCTCGCAGGACCAAGACAGCGAACAAGAACCAAGACCAGGTGCAACCCGCCTTGAGGTAGGGCCTCGTGAGTCCCGCGCTGGCTCACGAGTGCCCAGACACACCCCATCTAGCCTTGCCATGCAAGCCACGTGTCAGTGCGGGGCTGTACATGACCTGGGGGCACTCTGTGGTAGGGAGTCCCCTCTCACGCACCAGAAGTGAACCAGCAATCACCACGGCGACCGGTGCCCTTCCTCGTGCTGACTTGTAGGAACTTCCTGAGGGCCACAGTAGGCGGTACCGCGGACTCTCCCTCTTCTCTCATGCGATTCACTTGCGCGTTAAAAGGGGGGCTCCTGAGCACAGCGCCTCAGGAGCTCTTACTGGCTCTCCAGCCCTCACCCCTGGCCTTGACCACGACACGCGACCTGGCATACCAGCAGCGGCTGAACTCGCTCGAGGGCCGGGACCTGAGGACGTAGAGCACGAAGGAGAGCATGGGAGAGGGGGAGACTCATATGGGCCCGACCTAGCTACACTACGGAGGCCGATGTATGAGTTCGGCATGACTCGAGGAGCCGACCCCAGACAACCAAGATAAGTTCTTGCTCTGGATCCATCAGTCGCTATGGCATGAGACCCGCGCTCGCTCCCTTCGCTGCCCTGCTACGGCAACGTTCTCTTCCTTTCCCATCCTAAGACAGCTGCTTGCGCGCTAAAGGGGACCTCTTGAGCATCGCGCCTCAGGAGCTCTTACTGGACCTCGGGCCGCTCACCTCCTGGCCTTGACCATGGCATGTGACCTGGCATACCAGTGACGACTGCAGCCTACCTGGGGACCGGGACCTGTGAGCGTCGAGCACCAAGCTGCCGCAGGATTGGAAAGGGGAGGCAGAGCCTCGACAGGATATGCACACACAAATCTTCATAATGAGGGCTATGTTGACAAAAGGCATTACATACGCTTTACACGCCCCCATGGGGTCCATTTCTTGATTCCTCGCAGGGAACAAAAGGGAAGGAATTCCTAGGAGTTCTATCTACACGCACCAGATGTTGCCGACGGCATCATCAACAGTGGGCCACATGAGGTCGGCGCCAACCCCATCCAGATCAGCGGCGACGGCGGCTGGACGCCGCAGCCCTACTCCGGGCTCGGCGGGAGCTCGGGGGCACGTAGCTGTCATCGCTCGTCTCCGGAGAGTTGCTGGACCACTAGGAGTCACCGTTGTCGCTGGAGGAGCTGCAAGCGAGGCCTGCGGCGGGCCCAGCGCCCGTCACAGCATCGTCCTGCTGACCTCCTTCAGGGCAGCACTCCAGGCGGCGACCTTCCTCGTCCAAGACCTTGAAGAACAGCATGGAGGCGCCGTCGCACTCAAAGTGGATTGCGAGGGCACCCTCCGCGCGGCAGACTCGGGCAATCTCGCCCCAGCCTCGGGTCATGAAGATCTTCCTGGAGGCAACGGCTCCAATCTCTGCTCTAGTCGCTGGGGCGTCGCAGTCGGCGTGTTGGAGCCAAAGCTCACGAAGGCCCCTCGGCAGCATCTCAGCAGCGAAGAACTACGGGAGGCGAATCCAGGTGCTCGGGTGCATCACCGCCCACAGCACGAACTCGCGTGAGGAGTCCGCGGCATGGACCCCTGGGGCGATGGCGCGCGCCTTCGCGGCACGGCAACCACGGCCCTGGAGCGGGCGGCACCGCTCACCGCTCCTCCCTTCAGAATCGTCGATGTGAGCATATTAGGGCAGTGGGTACCCAGGAGGCGGCCTTTCATACCGAGGCCACGACACCACCGGCCTCACTTCCATCTCGCGGTGATGGGACCTCCTCTTCTTCGGCGGGAGTAGCTCGGGCTCAGTGAGGGGAGCCTTTCCCTTCTTGGTGGCCGAGAACCTCCGGATCGGTGCCATGTTTGCACAAGCAAGGAGTGGATCTAGGAAGGAGAAGAAGCGGGAGAGGCAGGGGAATAAATGGGCGATGGGGGCTCTGCCCCCCCTCCTCATTTATAGCAGGAGAAGGCCAACCAGCGCCCCCCATGATCACAGGTAATGATGGTTTTGAAGGAAATATGCCCTAGAGGCAATGATAAAGTTATTATTTATTTCCTTATATCATGATAAATGTTTATTATTCATGCTAGAATTGTATTAACCGGAAACATAATACTTGTGTGAATACATAAACAAACAAAGTGTCACTAGTATGCCTCTACTTGACTAGCTCGTTAAAAGATGGTTATGTTTCCTAACCATAGACATGAGTTGTGATTTGATTAACAAGATCACATCATTAGGAGAATGATGTGATTGACATGACCCATTCCATTAGCTTAGCACCCGATCGTTTAGTATGTTGCTATTGCTCTCTTCATGACTTATACATGTTCCTATGACTATGAGATTATGCAACTCCCATTTACCGGAGGAACACTTTGTGTGCTACCAAACGTCACAACGTAACTGGGTGATTATAAAGGTGCTCTACAGGTGTCTCCAAAGGTACATGTTGGGTTGGCGTATTTCGAGATTAGGATTTGTCACTCCGATTGTCGGAGAGGTATCTCTGGGCCCTCTCGGTAATGCACATCACTTAAGCCTTGAAAGCAATGCAACTAATAAGTTAGTTGCAAGATGATGTATTATAGAACGAGTAAAGAGACTTGTTGGTAATGAGATTGAACTAGGTATTGAGATACCAACGATCGAATCTCGGGCAAGTAACATACCGATGACAAAGGGAACAAATGTATGTTGTTATGCGGTCTGACCGATAAAGATCTTCGTAGAATATGTAGGAGCAAATATGAGCATCCAGGTTCCGCTATTGGTTATTGACCGGAGACGTGTCTCGGTCATGTCTACATTGTTCTTGAACCCGTAGGGTCCGCATGCTTAACGTTACGATGACAGTTTCATTATGAGTTTATATATTTAGATGTACCGAAGGTTGTTCGGAGTCCCGGATGTGATCATGGACTTGACGAGGAGTCTCGAAATGGTCGAGACATAAAGATCAATATATTGGATGACTATATTTGGACACCGGAAAGGTTCCGGGTGAGATTGGGACAATACCGGATCACCGGGAGGTTATCAGAACCCCCCGGGAGGTATATGGGCCTTATTGGGCCTTAGTGGAAAGGAGGGGAAAGGAGCAAGGGAAGGGGGGCGCCCCCCGAAGCCCAATCCTAATTGGGAAGGGGGCCAGCCCCCTTTCCTTCCTCCCTCCTTCCTCTTCCTTCCCTCTCCTACTCCTAATAGGAAAAAGGGGAGTCCTACTCCCTGTGGGAGTTGGACTCCCCCTTAGGGCGTGCCACCCTCCTTGGCCGCCCCCCTCCTCCACTCCTTTATATATGGGGGCAGGGGCACCCCATAGAGACACAAGTTGATCTTCGTGATCGTTCTCTTAGCCGTGTGCGGTGTCTCCCTCCACCATAATCCTCGATAATATTTGTAGCGGTGCTTAGGCGAAGCCCTGCGACGGTAGAACATCAAGATCATCACCACGCCGTCGTGCTGACGGAAATCTTCCCCGACACTTTGTTGGATCGGAGTCCGGGGATCGTCATCGAGCTGAACGTGTGCTAGAACCCGGAGGTGTCGTAGTTTCGGTGCTTGATCGGTCGGGCCGTGAAGACGTACGACTACATCAACCGCGTTGTGCTAACGCTTCCGCTTTCGGTCTACGAGGGTACGTAGACAACACTCTCCCCTCTCGTTGTTATGCATCACCATGATCTTGCGTGTGCGTAGGAAATTTTTTGAAATTACTATGTTCCCCAACAGGTTTTCCTTGCATGTCGCAGGGACTTGTCAAGTCAGGTAGTTGCCGAGGCAGCGTGGGGAAACGGAGACGCCCATGCCCAGTCAACCGCCACACGTCGACCAAGGCTGCAGGCTATTGGGGCCCGCGGCGCTTCACACTTGACCTTTGACTTCGCCTCGAAGCCAAGCCCGAGCGCGCCTTGGGCCGGGGTGCTACTCTTGGCGTTCTAGGAATGGGGGTCCCTAGACTTTCCTGCCTCCGGCCCACAACGTGGCTTTGGTAGCAGGCATGTACAGCCCATCTTCATCAACAAGACACTAAAGACCCTCGCGAGGGGCCAAGCCTCGTGAGGCGGATGATACAAGACCTCCTCAGGAGCGACCTCACCAGGCTGGCTCGCGAGGGGCGGGGAGTTCAAGGCCAGGCCAACCTCGTGAGGTTCCAGTGATGTGATCAATGACGACCAACGCCAGGCAGGCGCCAAGCGGGCACCAGCGTGCGCAGCGTACTTGTTTCCTCTTTGGTGCTAAGGGGACAAGCACAGGCGCGGAGTACCGAGGCATCAAGCAAAGGTTTCCATATCAGTGCAACGAGACCAAGAACAGCAGGACGGCAAGACGAAGGTCACCATGGAGCCCAAGGCGGCGTCACCACCAGAGCCTTTCGGAGGCGAAGACCACTTTTTTCAGGATAAGCTGTACTAGTTGTCCCCTTTCAAATTGGCCGTTGTTGGCTCCCTTCCCGCTCAATATTTGGGGAGAGGACCAGGGCCTCTATAAATAGTACTAGCCACCTCCGTAGAGAAAAAAGGGGGGAACAGACCGAATCCTCACACACACAAGTTCGCGAAGCACAAGAACACCTTAACCTCAGGAGGCCGTTCTTCCCTTTGTGCTGTTCATCCTCAGCCCGAGAGGCAATCCACCACCACCTCACTGGAGTAGGGTATTACACCACAACTGTGGCCCGAACCAGTATAAATCTTGTGTCCTTTGTGTTGCGAGTTGGTCGAGTTAGTTCGTAAGATCTTAGCTGAGTTAGGATGTGGATCAATAGGGGGAGATCTTCGCGCGCACCCTAGAGTTTGAACCTTAAGGGTTTTGCCGGAACCCGTGATCCGATAGTTGTGCAGGTGGCAGTGGATGTCCTTGATGTTTCCGATGTCGCGGTCTGTCCTATGGACAATGCCCCAGAGATCGTTTTCAATGTCGCGGTCTGTCTTGTGGAGATCGCCCCGGAGATCGATTCCGATGCCACTATCCATCCTGTGGACATCGCCCTAGAGATCAACTCTGATGTCGCGGTAAGTCTTGTGGACATCGCCCCAGCGATCGATTCCCATGCCGCTATCTGTGCTGTGGTCATTGCCCGAGAGATGATGACAAGAAATAGTTGGTCGCGCTAATCCTTCAAGGTAGTTTGTATTGTGTTTAATTACCAGAATGATGCGTGTTATCAAAATATCTTAGGGCTAGTGCACTGTCTTGTGTAGGTGGTACTTGCTACTTTCGTTTATAGTGAATCATGCAAACCCTCTCCGAGTTATGGAAACGGACGTATCCTCACCAGCTTTTGATGTAATATGTGGCATGCTTAGATGTAAGTTTGAACTGTTTATCATATCAGCATGGCTTGTTTGATGTTTCTTGGTGTTAGTAGGCTAGCTACTGTGCGAGCTGTAGTACTTGCAAAACACCCACCAAAGAGAAACATTGGTGCTGATGAGCTCGTGGTACGCTTATAAGTCTGATCCGTCGTCGATCGGCCAATAGCCCAAGCTCCTAAAATTGTAGGCTTAGAGATCAATCAGACAATAGTCCACAATTATACATTAATTCACATCAAACTCAAAGAGTTGGTTCACGGATACATTCAGGCCTCATTTGGTTCATAGGGTAGGAAAATCGTAGCAATAGGAAAGTCGTAGGAAATGAGATGACATGTATCTTAAATCCTATGAGTAGGAATAGGAAAGGAGATGCCCTTTGATTCACATCATAGGATTTTTTCCATCAAGTCTAGGCTAATGTTTATATTCCTATGAAATGTGGAGGATAGAAAGAATTCCTCCATAGGAATATGATTCCATTCCTATAAACCAAAGGGCTCTATAGAAATTTTTCCTATAGAAATCCTATCCTATGAAATTCCTATAATATTCCCCTAAACCAAAGGAGGCCTCACATTAGTAGCCAGCAAAATTGGCACATACTTGTAACATGCGTGAATGTGTAATTTTTTGTTGGAAGCGTGAATGTGTAGTGATGTCGTACTTTCGGAGTGGCTATAGAGAGTGCATACGTGTGCTAGAGGGGTTGCGGGATGGAGAGAGGTTTAGAGAGAAAAAGGCCCTCTTTCTACTCCTAATCGTTAAATTGACAAAGGATATTTTTTGAGAACAGAAAGTCATAGCAGTATAGAGACGTACTCCCTCCGTTCCAAAATAGATGACTCAACTTTGTACTAACTTTGAAACGCAGGGAGTACAAATCCTAGGTGCGCTGGTTTGGCCTAGTGCATTTGAGTGATATGACGTGCTACAGTGTCGTCCAGTAAGTTTTCTTAAAGAAGCGGAATTCAACGAAGTCATGATGGTTCCTTCATCCGAAAAACTTACAGTAGGAAAGGTTGGGCCTGCGCTACGGCTGGGGTGCACTAGGATAATTTTGTGCATGGCAGGTGGACCAAGATGGTCGATGTCCCACATGTTGGCGAATGAAAGTATTCTTTTAGATATTGAGGAAGAGCAACGAGTATTCGCTGTTTATTTTTTATGAAAGCTATTGTCTCCACTATTACGATGGAGGAGTGTGAAACACGGCAGCCCAGTGAACTTGGCATGTGCACAACTCCCTCCTTCCTCATGTACCATAGTGTTGACTATAATGTTGGCTATAAGGTTACAACTTTTTCTCACTTACTCTCTATCTATTTCATCTCAAATATTTTGTACCTTCTTTTTTTAGACACAAAAGCTTTTGTATACCTCTTTTTTTAGAATTAGTTTTTTATACCTACACTAGTACGAGTCGGTGCTATATAAACGGTTTTTAACCCCTTTCTGCGATGGCGTTTGGGACAGTCGCCAAGTGAGTGTGGGTGATATGGTGTCCTTCCGACACGACCCAGAAATCGTCGGGGATATGGAGCAGTGATCCAGAGGCCTTCCAAAATGTAATCGTGTGTGATGCAGCACACACTAAATTCTTTCGCATGTGTGATTTCGGTGATTAAACATTTCTAATGACGCAGTGAAACCATACTGTCTGTCGTAATGAACCGTTCGGGAAACAGTATGTAAGGCACACGGGTCAACATATGAACTGTGTGCGATTTGTGCCCCATCCCACACGAGTTTTCTGCATAACCCGTCTGCCATGCAAGACTCCATCGCACATGTTTCCCAACAATTACCGTCTGCGATAATGTTCTATCACAAATGGTTCAGGAGCCCCTTCACACATACAAGTGTTGTAGACCGTTTGTGATTTGTTGGATATCACCGACGGTTGCCACAAGAGTGACATGTGCTTTTCGTTTGGGATCCCACATGTTTCCTGAAAAAATTACGGCTGGGATTGTATTTTACATTGGGCATGGTTTACTCCAACCTCTCGTGTGCAATAACGCAATATCACAAATGGTTCCGGAGACCCTACGCACACGTAGTAGCGCTGCAAATTGTTTGCGATCTGCTGTGTATCACCGACGGTTCCGCTATGATTGACGTATGCTTTCCGACGTGGATCGCACACACTCATTTAGTTGAACCCTGTTCAGAGCAACTGCTAGGTTAAAAAAATATCCCATTTTGAATCGGCATGCAAAAAGCAAATTCGCCACAGTATTCAATTGAACAAATAAACAAAAATATCAAATTTTGAATCAGCACACAAAAAGCAAATTCACCACAATATTCAATTGAACAAATAAACAAAAATATCCCATTTTGAATCGGCACGCAAAAAGAAAATTCGCCACAATATTCAATTGAACAAATAGTGTCCACAGGAAGAACATTCATCAGATTTCGCAACAATTGCAATTGAACATATGGTAGCTAAATTCCAATGATTTGTCCACACATATGTGCATTACATAATCAATCATAGTGTATGAAATACGAAGACCATATCAGATGGAAAACAATGGATCCATGCGTTATATGTTTAGCGGCTAACTCTTACTCAATGTTTCAGGGTAAGGCATGCTGAAATATTCATTATCACCAGTGGGATTGATGTAGTGATCCAGGAAGAAGTCGCTGATAAATCTCCGAACCATCAACAATTCACCAGCCGGGAGCGGTTCAGGGGTCCTCGCTTTTAAGATGAGCTGCAATATTTTTAAGATCAGAATGTGCCATATGAGTGGAGTAGAAGATATTAATTAAGATAGACTTACTGGTACTAATTCACAAGGATCGTCACAACTATCCACAGATTTGCAGATGGAGATCATGTGTCTGCAAACATAGTATCCACAAAGGTTGGTCCCTGCTACTTGCTGAGGACACTAAATTTATTTTGCACAGAATTAGTCATGTATTTGTCCTATTAGGAACAACCTAACTGGTGTTAGATGTATTATTTTTTCATTGGACAAAATAGAAAGAGGTCTATTTAGAAGCTTGAACATTTGACTAGCATAAGGAAAGGTATTTGCAGACTGTTGGATAAATTTTCCGAAAATAACAGATTTCGGTGTGTTACCGGAGAAATGTTCTCATGCTGCAGAGGTAATTCCCTCTTGAACAGGTTCCATGGTTTAGTTTTCCACAATGCGAGCACACTGCAAATGATGAAGAATTTTGACAACATCAATTATTGAATCAGATATGAATGCAAATTAATTTCAACATCATATAATTCAATACCTATCCATGAATTGCTGAAGATGCGTCAGATCCTGAGCATGTGTTGACTCTCTAAGAGAATCGATGTAGTAAACTGTGTTCTTGTTTGGAACAACGAATACCAATATCCAGTGATTGCTACATATTAAGAAATCCATGAACTTACGAATTATGTCGAAATCTAAATGACAATAAGTGTATGCATGGTTGTTTACTTGACTTATCGTTCATGATATGGCCGAAGAAATGACTCTGCATGGGACGTGTTTTCGAAGAGACGGACGACCGTGTTAACGGCCCAATCCCGTAGGTACTTACCATGTATTGTTGTGCCATTTGCTAATTTAGGATCTATGAAATACACACTCTCATTTTGCTTCTCTGCGTGTTCAATCCCCTGAGAGGAATAAAATGCAGTTAGTTGTTTATCATTTATAGCCTTGTGTGGAGAAGTTGATCAGAGTTTCATAAGTACTTACCAAATCAGGCATCTAACAAGAGTGGAATCGAGCATGTTGAAGTTGAAGAAGAGATGTTAGTCCTCGAAACTCACATTGATGGAACTAGCATCGTGTTGGAAATGATCTCTACTGTAGTGGACTAGCAAACCATGATGACCAGCTGACATTAGTTCCATGCAATATTCATGTAACTCACAACAACTGGAGCTGCACTCATCAAAGTATTCGCCAACAAGAAATGGCTGGCCTTGGACGTGATATCATGCTTGAAGTATGTCTTCTTTACTTCTAGCAAGCAACAAACGTACTTCTTCATCATCCATGGCGTCAGAAATAATATTACTCCCCGATTCGAATAAGATGCTGTTAATTTGGTTTTGGGCGATGAGTGATTTAAGTAAGAGGCAATTGTTCTCTTTCCTCTTCATGTTCCCGCTGCGCTTTCTCGTGGTCCTGGGTGTAGCCTTTTTGGCCAATTGCTTCTTGGTGCTTGAAGCATTTCTGGCAGAATGACTAGTTGCCTGCATGGTAGACTGCTGAGCAGACGGTGAAGCTTGGACAGACTGCTTAGCAGACGGTTTATCTATGCCGGACCACTGAGCTGGCGATACTGCTATGACGGACTGCTAGGCTGTAGGAGAAGAGGCATCGGACTGCTGACCATGCGTTGAAGCTATGTCGGGTTTCTGCACAGGTGGTGCCAACTTGTCGGTGTGCTGAGGAGGCTGTGCCAATGCGTTGGTTTGCTGAGCAGGAAGTGCTGACGCATTGGTATGCTGATCATGCGACTACGGACCGACGGACTGATGAGCAGTCGGTTCTGGACCTACAGACTGCTTAGCAGGCGGGTCTGAAGCATCAGACTGCTTAGGAGTCTCTTCCACCTAGTTGGTCTGCTGAGCATGTGCTGCAACTGGGTCTCCCCCCGCTGCTTTAGCGGCCGGCATCTGAACCGATGGTGCGTCCTTAGTAGTTGTAGGCCTTGCCACTAGCTGCTTTGGGGCGGAGGATGGCATGGCCTGTACGCCACAAAGTCGGGCCGGCTGATCACAGGTTGATGCATCAGCCCGCGAGAGCTGCTATGGCAAGGAGAGCGTCACTGGTTGAGGGCGAAGTGGTTGCTCTTGGCGGGGCTTCAGCGATCTCATCGATGAACTCTATTTCCTTTCATGGCCACTAGATGTGATGTAACAGTGTTTCTCCGAAGGTCCTTTGCTCATAAAAGTCCCCTAGGACATTCTTCAGGGCAAATTCATTGAATCCAGGCTTTACTTCATTCACGTAGCACTTCACACGGCCCGGCTTCAATGGCACATTGTACAGGAAGAGGCCATCTTCCAAGAAGGGTGTGCAAACCCAGGGTGTTACACATTTTAATGTACCTTCATAATGTGTAAGCACGCCCTTCAGTCTGTCTTTCAATCCAAATAGATCAGATATAGCATCATCACGAGCAGCTACAATCTCAGTGTCGCTGGGGACAGCTGATGCACATCTACTCTTGTGCAGTGTTGTCGTGCAATAAGCAGCATCCTCCATGCCCGCCTCCCCTCCCATCTGTTGGCTATCTGTTAGTGTAGAGTCTTCTGCATCATCATTGACTCCTCAACATCAATTCGAACAGTCGGATAAATCTACTTCCTCAACCTTTCATACAATGCATTCTGCTTCATTTCATTCATCGCTTTTTTCATGTTGAGCCTCTCTTCTTTGCTGAGTGTGAAAGCCCTCTTGTGCGGGACATTAACACCTATACCCCTTGCAAGACCAGGGGCTCTTTTGTTTCCAGAGCAATGGACAGAATGTCACACGGCCCTGAGTTCCTGTAGAACCTTCCAGGGATCTTGGAAGCCTCTAACATCACTTGATATAGTTCGGCGTCACGTGAGTTTTCAAAGTAATAAGTTCCGTCATCATGCCTCTTTGCACGTGCTCGCAAGTTGTTCTAGCACGTTTGCCCCTGATTTCACTAAAGGCCGGATTCCCACCCGCCGCTACTACTTCTTTGTCCACCTATTCCCATATCAGTTTCATGCCATAGTATCCTGCCACACCCATATGGTGGGGGTGTATGTTCTTCTTCCGAAGTTCCGATTGCTTGAAACTCTTCAGTTGCCCTGACCCTTTTGAATTCTGCCCAGTCTGCCTTTGTAATTTGGGGGTATGCAGGGATTGTGTCCTTGCCTTCACTCAACTACTTTTTGTACAACACATGCTTCCAGTTTCTCCAAGCATCCCTAGCCTTCTTCAGTGTAGCGTGTTCCACCTGCATTCTCCACTGCTCTGGAATGTTGAAGTGATCCATGATCTCCCGGACTATCCTTCGCCGTGTTTTTGTGTTAGCCTTCCGAAACCCCGACAGATTAATGTTGAGCCTTGCCCTGCCAATAGATCCACACACACTCCCGAACCTCATGTGTGCTTTATCTGGTTTAGTTGGAGCCCAAGACTTTAAATCAATCTCGGTTACTTCATATACACCTTTAGGCTGGTGTGTGGGCTTCCTTGGAGCGTTCCTCTGTGTCCTGACCGGATGGGTAATTGCTGCAGCTCTATCCTATTCAAGATTACTTGATTCCTCACAATCTGCTGAAGACCTAAGGTTGTCCGAATCAGATGAAGATACATCGCCTGAAGCATGAGTGTTGTCGCTGCTACTCAGCATCTATAGAGAACACATACGAAACTCAGAAAAGGAGGATAAGCATAAAACAAACAATTTGGTATCAAGCTTTCTAAACATGCCATGCAATAATTTAGAAAATGTACAGCTAATTGATAACCCACAAGTATAGGGGATCGCAACAGCTTTCAAGGGTAGAGTATTCAACCAAAATTTATTGATTCGACACAAGGGGAGCCAAAGAATATTCTCAAGTATTAGCAGCTGAGTTGTCAATTCAACCACACCTGGAAACTTAGTATCTGCAGCAAAGTGTTTAGTAGCAAAGTAATATGATAGTGGTGGTAGCGGCAACAAAAGTAAAGACAACAAAAGTAATGTTTTCGGTATTTTGTAGTGATTGTAACAGTAGCAGCGGAAAAGTAAATAAGCGTAAACCAGTATATGGAAAACTCGTAGGCACTGGATCAGTGATGGATAATTATGCCGGATGCGGTTCATCATGTAACATTCATAACATAGGGTGACACAGAACTAGCTCCAATTCATCAATGTAATGTAGGCATGTATTCCATATATAGTCATACGTTCTTATGGAAAAGAACTTGCATGACATCTTTTGTCCTACCCTCCCGTGGCAGCGGGGTCCTATTGGAAACTAAGGGATATTAAGGCCTCCTTTTAATAGAGAACCGGAACAAAGCATTAGCACATAGTGAATACATGAACTCCTCAAACTATGGTCAACACCGGGAGTGGTCCCGATTATTGTCACTTCGGGGTTGCCAGATCATAACACATAGTAGGTGACTATAGACTTGCAAGATAGGATCAAGAACTCACATATATTCATGAAAACATAATAGGTTCAGATCTGAAATCATGGCACTCGGGCCCTAGTGACAAGCATTAAGCATAGCAAAGTCATAGCAACATCAATCTAAGAACATAGTGGATACTAGGGATCAAACCCTAACAAAACTAACTTGATTACATGATAAATCTCATCCAACCCATCACCGTCCAGCAAGCCTACGATGCAATTACTCACGCATGGCGGTGAGCATCATGAAATTGGTGATGGAGGATGGTTGATGATGACGACGGCGACGAATCCCCCTCTCCGGAGCCCCGAACGGACTCCAGACCAGCCCTCCCGAGAGGTTTTAGGGCTTGGCGGCGGCTCCGTATCGTAAAACGCGATGATTTCTTCTCCCTTATTTTTTCTCTCCAAAAGCAAATATATAGAGTTGGAGTTGGCGTCGGAGGGTTTCCTGGGGGCCCACGAGGTAGGGGGGCACGCCCTAGGGGGGGGGGCGCCCCCACCCTCATGAGAAGGGTGTGGGCCCCCTGGTCTTCATCTTTGGCGAGGATTTTTTATTGTTTTTTCTAAGATGTTCCGTGGAGTTTCATGTCATTCCGAGAATTTTGTTTTCTGCACATAAAAAAACACCATGGCAATTCTGCTAAAAACAGCGTCAGTCCGGGTTAGTTCCATTCAAATCATACAAGTTAGAGTACAAAACAAGGGCAAAAGTGTTTGGAAAAGTAGATACGACGGAGACGTATCAACTCCCCCAAGCTTAAACCCTTGCTTGTCCTCAAGCAATTCAGTTGACAAACTGAAAGAAAGAAAGAAAGAAAAACGTTTACAAACTCTTTTTGCTCTTGTTGTTCTAACTATGTCAAGCCAGCATTCAAGTTTTTAGCATAAATCATAACTATCCACATTTGCAATAATTCTCGGGTCTCAAAATTACTCATATCAATAGCATAATCAACTAGCAAGTCATAATAATAAATCTCGGATGACAACACTTTCTCAAAACAATCATAATATGATATAACAAGATGGTATCTCGCTAGCCCTTTCTAAGACCGCAAAACATAAATGCAGAGCACCTTTAAAGATCAAGGACTGACTAGACATTGTAATTCATGGTAAAAGAGATCCAATCATAGTCATACCCAATATAAATTAACAGTGGTGAATGCAAATGACGTCTGTGCTCTCCAGCTAGTGCTTTTTAATAAGAGGGTGATGACTCAACATAAAAGTAAATGGATAGGCCCTTCACAGAGGGAAGCAGGGATTTGTAGAGGTGCCAGAGCTCGGTTTTGCAATAGAGATAAATTGTATTTTGAGCGGTATACTTTCATTGTCAATGTAACAACTAAGAAATGGCGATATCTTCCATGCTAAACACATTATAGGTGGTTCCCAAACAGAATGGTAAAGTTTATACTCCCCCTCCACCAGCAAGCATCAATCCATGGCTTGCTCGAAACAACGAGTGCCTCCAACATACATTAGGTCCCAGGGGGAGTTTTGTTTGCAATTAATTTTGATTTAGTTTGCATAGAGCATGGGACTGGGCATCCCGGTGACCAGCCATTTTCTCGTGAGTGAGGAGCGGAGTCCACTCCTCTTGAGAATAACCCGCCTAACACGGAAGATAAGGACAGCCTTTGTTGATACATGAGCTATTCGAGCATACAAAACAGAATGTTTATTTGAAGGTTTAGAGTTTGGCACATACAAATTTACTTGGAATGGTAGGTAGATACCGCATATAGGAAGGTATGGTGGACTCATCTGGAATAACTTTGGGGTTTAAGGGATTGGATGCACAAGCAGTATTCCCGCTTAGTAAAAGACTGGGAAGCGACCAACTAGAGAGTGACAACAGCCATGTACATGCATTAAAATTAATAAACATTGGATGCAAGCATGAGTAGGATATAATCCACCATGAACATAAATATCGTGAAGGCTATGTTGATTTGTTTCAACTACATGCGTGAACATGTGCCAGGTCAAGTCACTTAAATCATTCAAAAGAGGATACCACCCCTTCATACCACATCATAATCATCTAAATAGCATGTTGGCATACAAGGTAAATCATTATAACTCATAGCTAATCAAGCATGGCACAAGGAACTATGATCTCTAATTGTCATTGCAAACATGTTTATTCATAATAAGCTGAATCAAGAATGAGGGACTCATCATATTTACAAAAACAAAAGAGGTCGAGTTCATACCAGCTTTTCTCGTCTCAGTCAGTCCATCATATATCATCATAATTGCCTTTCACTTGCACGACCGAACGGTGTGAATAATAATAAGAGTGCACGTGCATTGGACTAAGCTGGAATCTGCGAGCATTCAATAAACAGGATAAGACAAGGCAATATGGGCTCTTGGTTAAATCAACAATAATGCATATAAGAGCCATTTCAACAATTTAATTATGGTCTTCTCCTACCGACCCCCAAAGAAAAGAAAAGAAATAAACTATTTACACGGGAAAGCTCCTAACAAGCAAAAGAAGAACGAGAAATATTTTTGGGTTTTCTTTTCAATTATTCCTACTACAGCAGAAAAATAAACTACCACTATTTTTTTGGTTTTTCTTAAGTTTTAACATACACACAAGAAGAAAACAGGAAAAAGAAAATAAACTAGCATGGATATTACAGTGAAAAAGTATGAGCACCGACATCTAGCAATGAGTGTGTGTGAGCATGAATGTAATGTCGGTGAGAAATACGTACTCCCGCAAGCTTAGGCTTTTGGCCTAAGTTGGTCTATGGCCACAGCTGGCCTGGCAGATATCCATAATAATAGTTGTTGGGGCCGTACTATGATGAGGAAGAATAGTTGGGATCATACTGTGATGAAGAAGAAGACTCTGACTGCCACTCGCTGACAGTCATCTCTGGATCCCAAGAATAAACAGATTGTCGTGGAGGCTCATCTTGTGGTTCCTGTTCCAGGGCTGGTGCAGGATTCTTGTAAGCTTGGACGGCAGCCCACGTAACGAGGTAGGGTCCTACAAAATTAAACAAAGAACGAGCAGGTAGGGTAATAGTCTCAGGATGATGTTTGTTAAAGAACAATTGATATTTAAGCTCTCCTGCCCTATTCTTAACAATAAAATCATGTGCCACCATACTTTTATGATCTAGATAAACATGGGGCAACACCTTTTCTTCCTTCTCAGCATGCCTAATAGGTATGTTAAAATGTGCAACTAGGCGTGTGGCATAAATGCCTCCAAAGATGGGACCCTTAGTACGGTTCATACTTAACCGTCTAGCAATAATACTGCCCATACTAAAAGTGTTATCACCGTATAAACCGTGGTGCAAAATAATTATATCAGGGACACTAAGGTTTCCACTATTTCCGCGTCCAATTAAACAACGACTAGCAAATAATGCAAAGTAACGTAAAACAGGAAAATGTATGCTAGTGATTCGTGCATCAGAAACCTTTCTAGTTTCTCCTATAGTGATAGTATCAATGAACCCAGCCACATCATCATGATGTGGTTCTTCTGTCTTCCCTCAAAAGGGATTAAACAAATTCGACAGAAATCATAAAGTGACATCTCCTTATGCTCATCATATAAATGAAACTCCACCGTAGGTGCCGAGTTCCTAGAATGAAAATGAAAGTTTTGCACAAAAGTATTTGTGAGTAAGAGATACTGATCGCATTGGTCGTGGAGGAAAGCGGTGAGGCCTGCATTGTGAGCCAATTCATGAAAATCTTCATAGATATCGGTTGCTCTCAAGAAATCTTCAGAAGGCTATTCACACACCCGAATCTCCGCGGTGCGCGGCAAATTATACTTAGGCTTCAGTGCCTTTTCCTTTGAGCTTTGGCTCGATGAGCCCCTCAAAAATCTCCTCATTATTTTTCTGAAACAATCTGAAATTTTTAGTAACCTCAAACAAAAATGAACCAACTTTAATAAAACTGATAGCAACTACTCTTACAAGTGCCTAGAGCCTATATCAAGCATTAGAACTACTTAGAACCATATAAATTTGACATGCAAGCTCAAGAACATGGTAACCTATGCAGCACAAATTTGCAAAGAATAAAGCACTAGAACAAAAAATAATTGGACCAATGGAGGAGTCACATACCAAGGAACAATCTCCCCAAGCAGTTTTGCGAGAGGTGCTTTGAGCAAGGAGATCGAAAATCGCAGCAAAAGTGGCTGGAACTCATGCTTGAGTTGGTTTTTCGGGTTTGTGTGAGATAGAGGAAGAAGATGGGTGCTGGGATAAGTGGAGGAGGGCCACCGTGGGCCCACGAGGCAGGGGGCGCACCCTATAGGGGGGGCGCGCCCACCACCCTCGTGGCTAGGTGGCAGCTCCTCACGCGGTAATTTCCGCACAGTAAATCCTCAAATATTCCCGAAAAAATCATATTAAATTAGCATGGCATTCTGAGGACTTTTATTTTCGGGATATTTTTATATATTGCACAGATAAGCCAGGAAACAGTCTGAAAATACTAGTTTTACTTTATTTAATATAAATAACAGAAAGTAGAAGTGGAGTACAGAAGGTTGCGCTTCTAGTTTCATCCATCTCATGCTCATAAAAAAGAATCCACTAACAAGGTTGATCAAGTCTTGTTAACAAACTCATTCCGATAATCATGAAACCAGAGAAATTTCGAATAACACTAAGTTATCCCAACGGGGATATGCACATCCCCTATAATAAGAATATCATATTTCTTATTGGCAGTAGGAAGAGGAAATTCAAAACCTCCAAATATAATCGATGGAATTTTTCCAGTAGAATTGATACTATGAACTTGAGGTTGTTTCCTCGGAAAGTGTACCGTATGCTCATTACCATTAACATGAAAAGTGACATTGCCTTTGTTGCAATCAATAACAGCCCCTGCAGTATTAAGAAAAGGTCTTCCAAGAATAATAGACATACTATCATCCTCGGGAATATCAAGTATAACAAAGTCCGTTAAAATAGTAATGTTCGCAACCACAACAGGCACATCCTCACAAATACCAACAGGTATAGCAGTTGATTTATCAGCCATTTGCAACAATATTTTAGTAGGTGTCAACTTATTCAAGTCAAGTCTACGATATAAAGAGAGAGGCATAACACTAACACCGGCTCCAAGATCACATAAAGCAGTTTTAATATAATTCTTTTTAATGGAGCAAGGTATAGTTGGTACTCTGGGGTCTCTAGGTTTCTTTGGTATTCCACCCTTAAAAGTATAATTAGCAAGCATGGTGGAAATTTCAGTTTCCGGTATCTTTCTTTTATTAGTAATGATATCCTTCATATATTTAGCATAAGGATTTGTTTTGAGCACATCAGTTAATCTCATACACAAAAAGATAGGCCTAATCATTTCAGCAAAGCGCTCAAAATCCTCGTCATCCTTTTTCTTGGATAGTTTCGGAGGAAAAGGCATGGGTTTCTGATCCCAAGGTTCCCTTTCTTTACCATGTTTCCTTGCAACAAAGTCTCTTTTATCATAACGTTGATTCTTTGATTGTGGGTTATCAAGATCAACAGCAGGTTCAATTTCTACATCATTATCATTACTAGGTTGAGCATCATTATGAACATCATCATTAATATTTTTACTAGGTTCATGTTCATTACCAGATTGTGTTTCAGCATCAGACATAGATATATCATTTGAATTATCAGGTGGTTCAGCAATAGGTTCACTAGAAGTTTGCACAGTTCTATCATTTTTCTTCTTCTTCTTTTTATAAGAACTAGGAACATCAATATTATTTCTTTGAGAATCTTGCTCAATTCTCTTAGGGTGGCCTTCAGGATACAAAGGTTCCTGAGTCATTCTACCAGTTCTAGTAGCCACTCTAACAGCATAATCATTTTTCTTACTATTCATTTCATTAAGCACTTCTTTTTGAGCCTTAAGTACTTGTTCTACTTGAGTGGTAACCATAAAATCATGTTTGCTAACAAGTTGAAGTTCACCTCTAATATCAGCCATATAATCACCCAAGCGTCTAATCATATAAGCATTTTCTTTTAATTGTCTACCAAAATAAGCATTGAAGTCGTCTTGCTTATACATAAAGTTATCAAACTCATCCAAGCATTGACTAGCAATTTTAGTAGGAGGGACTTCAGCTTTATCATATCTATAGAGAGAATTTACCTTTACTACCTGTGTCGGGATATCGGGATAAGGAGGTTCTTCAGTAAATAAATAATTAAGATCATATGTTTCTTCAACATGCGGTATATTAAGACCATGTATTTCTTCAATAGGAGGTAAATTCTTAATGTCTTCAGCTTTAATACCTTTTTCTTTCATAGATTTCTTTGCCTCTTGCATATCTTCGGGACTGAGAAATATGATACCTCTCTTCTTTGGAGTTGGTTTTAGAATAGGCTCAGTAATTGGAGCAGGAGCTGGCTCAGGAGGTGCCCAATTATTTTCATTTGTCAACATATTATTCAATAGAATTTCAGCTTCATCTGATGTTCTTTCCCTGAAAAGAGAACCAGCACAACTATCCAGGTAATCTCTGGAAGCATCGGTTAGTCCATTATAAAAGATATCAAGTATTTCAGGTTTCTTAAGAGGATGATAAGGCAAAGCATTAAGTAACTTGAGAAGCCTCCCCCAAGCTTGTGGGAGACTCTCTTCTTTAATTTGCACAAAGTTGTATATTTCCGTCAAAACAGCTTGTTTCTTATGAGCAGGGAAATATTTAGCAGAGAAGTAATAAATCATATCCTGGGGACTACGCACACAACCAGGATCAAGAGAATTAAACCATATCTTAGCATCACCCTTTAATGAGAACGGAAATATTTTGAGTATATAAAAGTAACGCGATCTCTCATCATTAGTGAACAGGGCAACTATATCATTTAATTTAGTAAGATGTGCCACAACAGTTTCAGATTCATAGCCATAAAACGGATCAGATTTAACCAAAGTAATTATATCAGGATCAATAGAGAATTCATAATCTTTATCAGGAACACATATAGGTGAAGTAGCAAAAGCAGGGTCGGGTTTCATTTTATCTCTAAGTGATTCTTTGTTCCATTTAATTAATAACCTCTTAAGCTCATATCTATCTCGGCAAGCTAAAATAGCGGCAGAAGATTCCATATAAAAAGATAGCCCTCAGGAATAATTTCTTTTTCTCTAGCCCTAGCAATTTGTTCATCAAGAAATTCACTAAGGGGCACAGTAGTATCAGGCATAGAAGCAGTTTCATCATAAGTATCATGCATAGCAGAAGTGCCATCATCAATAACATGTGACATATCAGAACGAATAGCAGAAGCAGATGCAGGTGTCACAAACTTACTCATAACAGAAGGTGAATCAAGTGCAGAGCTAGATGGCAGTTCCTTACCTCCCCTCGTAGTTGAGGGATAGATCTTGGTTTTTGGATCTCTCAAGTTCTTCATAGTGTCCAGCAGATATAAATCCCAAGTGACTCAAAGAATAGAGCTATGCTCCCCAGCAACGGCGCCAGAAATTTGTCTTGATAACCCACAAGTATATGGGATCGCAACAGCTCTCGAGGGTAGAGTATTCAGCCCAAATTTATTGATTCGACACAAGGGGAGCCAAAGAATATTCTCAAGTATTAGCAGCTGAGTTGTCAACTCAACCACACCTGGAAACTTAGTATCTGCAGCAAAGTGTTTAGTAGCAAAGTAATATGATAGTGGTGGTAGCGGCAACAAAAGTAAAGACAGCAAAATTAATGTTTTTGGTATTTTGTAGTGATTGTAACAGTAGCAGCGGAAAAGTAAATAAGCGTAAACCAGTATATGGAAAACTCGTAGGCACCAGATCAGTGATGGATAATTATGCCGGATGCGGTTCATCATGTAACAGTCATAACATAGGGTGACACAGAACTAGCTCCAATTCATCAATGTAATGTAGGCATGCATTCTGTATATAGTCATACGTGCTTATGGAAAAGAACTTGCATGACATCTTTTGTCCTACCCTCCTGTGGCAGCGGGGTCCTATTGGAAACTAAGGGATATTAAGGCCTCCTTTTAATAGAGAACCGGAACAAAGCATTAGCACATAGTGAATACATGAACTCCTCAAACAATGGTCATCACCGGGAGTGGTCCCGATTATTGTCACTTCGGGGTTGCCGGATCATAACACATAGTAGGTGACTATATACTTGCAGGATAGGATCAAGAACTCACATATATTCATGAAAACATAATAGGTTCAGATCTGAAATCATGGCACTCGGGCCCTAGTGACAAGCATTAAGCATAGCAAAGTCATAGCAACATCAATCTCAGAACATAGTGGATACTAGGGATCAAACCCTAACAAAACTAAATCGATTACATGATAAATATCATCCAACCCATCACCGTCCAGCAAGCCTACGATGCAATTACTCACGCATGGCGGTGAGCATCATGAAATTGGTGATGGAGGATGGTTGATGATGACGACGGCGACGAATCTCCCTCTCCGGGGCCCCGAACGGACTCTAGATCAACCCTCCCGAGAGGTTTTAGGGTTTGGCGGCGGCTCCATATCGTAAAGCACGATGATTTCTTCTCCCTTATTTTTTTTCTCCAGAAGCAAATATATATAGTTGGAGTTGGCGTCGGAGGGTTTCCAGGGGGCCCTCGAGGTAGGGGGCGCGCCCTAGGGGGGGGCGCGCCCCCCACCCTCATGAGAAGGGTGTGGGCCCCCTGGTCTTCATCTTTGGCGAGGATTTTTTATTGTTTTTTCTAAGATGTTCCGTGGAGTTTCAGGTCATTCCGAGAATATTTGTTTTCTGCACATAAAACAACACCATGGCAATTCTGCTGAAAACATCGTCAGTCCGGGTTAGTTCCATTCAAATCATACAAGTTAGAGTCCAAAACAAGAGCAAAAGTGTTTGGAAAAGTAGATACGATGGAGACGTATCACTAATTTGTTAAGTTTGTGTGACTGGGGCACCCACGATCTGTAAATAGGCAGTAACTTATTGGAACAAATACATCTTATATGTAGTAAGGAAGGTAGATAATGAACATATGTATGCTATCCGTTATTTTATAGCCAATTTGGGAACATACGTAACGAAATTCGAAGAGGGATTGCGTGGAAATATGCCTCACCATTATGGAAAGCAGTGACTAACAGGCTTCTTAATGCAAACCGGCCGAACCACAAGAGAGGAGAGGGTTACTGCATCGATATTGTCGGTGGAAACGACACCTATGGAATCACTGGTATCCCTTTTAGGGTTGGCGGGCGCGGAGTTGTGCAAAGAGCGGGTCTAGTAGCTAGCACAAAGATCGTTTACCCAGGTTCGGGCCGCAAGGATGCATAATACCCTAATCCTAATTCGAGTGTTCTTGAGCTTCCGAACTAGCTGCGGTGCGTGTGTAGTCCAAAAGATCTGAATCCTTCTCCAGTATGCCTCGAGCCTCCTTTTATAGTCAAAAAGGGGTCGCCATAGTGACACACAGGAGGTGGAAAGGTAAATAGTGTAGAAGCTTATCGCCTATCATTACGGGACAAGGCGCATTAAATGCACTCCTTAGGTGTCCCGTTGCTTTATAGGGGATGGCAACGAGGCCCATCCCGTCCGTCGCTGTTCTGCCGCGCTCCGACACGCGTGCAGGCCAATGAGGCATGCCGCGCCACGTAAGCTGGCAGGCTGCTGAGATGGCATGGTGGTAGGGTCTTCACGAAGATCTGCATGCCACCACGCAGGTGCTTGACTAGCTGGATTAGCATCCATGTACTGCCACGTGGGTACTAGCCTCAGTTGGTGGGTTGGCCGCTGAGATGGGGCAGTGACGGGGCGGCAAGGCCTTGTCGCGGTCCCGTGTATATCCCCAGCAAGGATCTTTCCGGGGTCTTATGATCATCCTCGGCAAGAGTCTTGCCGAGACATGCGAGTGTTTTCGGCAAGGAGCCTTGTTGGGGCCTCGGGGGCATCCTCGGCAAGGGGGCTTGCGATTGTCTTGTCTTCTGGTCAACGTCTAGTCTTGTGGGCTCTTTGTCTTCACAAAGATTTGTATGTCACCATGGATGTCGGTGTCAAAACCGGCAGATCTCGGGTAGGGGGTCCCGAACTGTGCGTCTAGGCCGGATGGTAACAGGAGGCGAGGGACACGAAGTTTTACCCAGGTTCGGGCCCTCTCGATGGAGGTAAAACCCTACGTCCTGCTTGATTAATATTGATGATATGGGTAGTACAAGAGTAGATCTACCACGAGATCGAAGAGGCTAAACCCTAGAAGCTAGCCTATGGTATGATTGTTGATGTGTATGTTGTCCTACGGACTAAAACCCTCCGGTTTATATAGACACTGGATAGGGTTAGGGTTACATAGAGTCGGTTGCAATGGTAGGAGATCTACATATCCATATCGCCAAGCTTTCCTTCCACGCCAAGGAAAGTCCCTCCCGGACACGGGACGAAGTATTCAATCTTGTATCTTCATAGTCCAGGAGTCCTGCTGAAGGTATAGTCCGGCTATCCGAATAGCCCCTAATCCAGGACTCCCTCAGTAGCCCCTGAACCAGGCTTCAATGACGACGAGTCCGGCGCGTAGATTGTCTTCGGCATTGCAAGGCGGGTTCCTCCTCCAAGTACTTCGTAGAAGATTTTGAACACAAAGATAGTGTCCGGCTCTGCAAAATAAGTCTCCATATATTGCCATAGAGAGAATAATATTTACACCAATCTAATCTGCTGACGTATTCCGTAGCGTGACACACCACGGCCAAGCCTTTATCCGAGTCGTTTCATTATCCCACCTCAGCGCGTTATGCGAGGAGGTTTCCTTGGCACATCTTGTTAAAGAAGAGATCGTGTCCCCTTATCCCAGGATTCTCATCAATACGGGCGTGGGTAACCCAACCACGCCATTGATTATGGCGCTTGGAGATAAGCGGGTTTTACCAGGCTGGTGGGGACATGTAGTTGCGTCCATCCATATAAGGGGATAAGGATCCACCTTTTCACCTATGCCTTCTTCCTCCTTCGCCTATCCATTCTTGCGCACTCGAGCTGCAGCGCCCAAGTCCGCACTCCCCACCTCAACCTTCTCCAGCCATGTCCGGAGCGGGAGGCAAGTGGATGGTCTCCTCCGTCACGGAGGGACATATCAAAAAGCTGAGGAAGGCCAGATACCTATCTAATGACATCGCGTACTGGCTCCCCGGAAAGGGGCAGCTCATCCCCACCCCTGGGCCCCATGAGAGGGTGGTGTTCCTCCCCCATTTCCTCCGTGGACTGGGCTTCCCTCTCCACCCATTTGTTTGGGGGCTCATGTTCTACTACGGCCTGGATTTCCACGATCTGGCCCCGAACTTCGTCCTCAACATCTCGGCGTTTATCATCGTGTGCGAGGCCTTCCTCCGCATCCGCCCCCACTTCGCCCTATGGCTCAATACTTTCAACGTTAAGCCGAAGGTGGTGCGCGGCAACCAGGCAGAGAGCGGAGGCGCCATGGTGGGAAAGATGGCCAATGTCCTATGGCTCGAGGGCTCCTTTGCAGAGACCCTGAAGGGGTGGCAATTGGGGTGGTTTTACATCACCAAGCCGCGCGATGCCGAATGGGTCGCACCCCCCGAGTTCCGGTCCGGACCCCCTACGCGGCTCACCTCCTGGAAGGAGACGGGCCTGTCTTGGGGTAAAAAAGGAGAGCTGACCGGACTCCAAACATGCATCCAAACCCTGGCGGACAAGAAGCTCAAACTTGTCAATGTAGTCCAGGTTATGCTCATCCGCCTGATCCTCCCATGTCAACAAAGGGCTTTCAACCTGTGGGAGTTCGACACGGCGCGGCACCAAACTCTGAGCAGGCTCTTCGACACGATGTACGAAGATGCCTGGAAGGTGCTTTTCAAAGGCGTCGAGGCTCCCGCATCCGCTACCGAGGATCACGGATTCAGTGTGCAGGATCACGCTCTCGCGGTAAGCTATTTTTTTCTTTTACAGGGTATCAGTTTTTCGTAGTTTGACTCCATGCGGGATCTAAGCTCCCTTGCCTTTGACAGGATTGGCATGTGACGTCCAGACAGATCAACTGTCCGGCTCCTTTGTCCGAAGGCCCAGCGGACGATCGCTTGGCGAAGCTGCTGGTTCCGGCACCCTATGTGGTGCTGGAGAAGAAGGCCACGAAAAAAGCCGCGGGGACTCGAAAGAGTGCCCGGCGCCAGGAGGTGTCGGATCCATCATCCGATGGTTCCAAGGCGCATTCCTCCCGTGAAGGCGAGGAGGAAGAAGAGGAGAACTCTCCCCCTCCAGCGGGAGGAGAGAAGAAAAGGAAGGTCGCCCTCTCTGGGGAGGCCGGAGGGTCCAAGAAGGGGAAAACCCTTCCTCCGGACTACTCCACCGACACCGACGGCGGAGAGGAGTGGCAGCCCAGGGCCAAGCCCCTGGCAAAATCATAAGTATCTGGATACTAGAGTAATTCATAGTATTCGTTTATTGCATAGCTTTCCCTTACGTCTAATATGTTTATGCAGCCCACCCAAAGACCGGCTCGACGCGTCGTCGAGCGGCTCACTGGACTCGTCAGATGTGAACTCGCTTCCGACGGCTTCCTCCCCCCGCCCTACGGACGACACCGAAGTGTTGTCCCAACAGGTTCCAAGCCAGGAGGAGGTGGTCCTGGAGGCGTCGCAAGGCGACCTCCCGGACTCCAGGAGTAAAGGGGACGAAACCCCTCAGGGCTCCAAGTCCGGCTCTAGGCCGGACACTGCTCCAGAACCTTCAAAGGTTCCAGAGTCCGGCGGGGACCTCCTTCCAAGAGGAGCAAGTCCACCGTGCCGGCGGCCCCCGTCCAACCAGAGGCGCCGGACAATATGTTGGAGGCGCTCCAAGGCGCCTCCATCGACGAGGAGCACCGCACTATTATGAGTGCGGTGGTCCAGAAGGTTCAGTCCGCCAAGAGCAGACTGACTGAAGCTTGTACTAGCCTTTTGACAGGCTTTGAGGTATGTAAAGAATGTGTAAATAATAGTACCGCATAGACAGTAGCCCCTGATGCTCTGTTTGGCATTCAGGAAGAAAAGCCGAATAGAGGATCAAATAGAATTCGCAGGAGTCTAACAAAAAATTAGTCAATATGCATATGCAGGCTTCCCTGCTTGCATCCGCCGCACTGACTGCGGAAGTGGACACACTAAATCAGAACCTCGAGCGGTCCGAGCAAGAGCTCGGGTGTGCCAAGAAGCAGCTCGAGGACAATGAAGGTAAGATATACCTTGTTTTTTAATATATACAAAAAGGTGTAATTGCAAAGAATGACAGGATTAGCGTGGCTATTGTAGGGGCCACGTCTGAAGTGGCGACGCTTAAGCAAGCACTGGTCGAGGCCGAGAAGAGGGCAGCCTCGGAGTGCACCGAGCGGGAGAAGTATGAGGCCGAGGTTGGCAAGGTGCGGCAAGAGCTCCAGGCTCTCATGGAAAAACATGAGAGTTTGGAGCTTGACTCAAAGACGCGAGCGTCCGAGCTCGCGGTGGCTATTGAAAATGCCAAGTCTACCAAGGCCGAATCCTAGAAGACCCTCCAGGAGTTGGATGAGGTGAAGAAGATAGCGGCGGGTAAGGCATTCTTTATGCAAAGCAAACACATAAACGTGAGTTACTTGTTACTTACCCGAATCCGGAGCTCTCCAGGAGCGTTCGCAGATCTTCCCCGGAGTGTGTCCGATGCCGCCGCATTCTATCGAGCCGAGGAGGGCAGCTCGACACAGAAGGTGTTCTGGTCTCAGTATGCTGAGGCCGGACACCCCGTGCCCCTGAGCGACCAGCTGAAGCAACTGGTCGAGCTCCACAAGGCGGCCGAACAGGCCATGAAGGGCCTCATTGTTCGGCTGTGGCCTGGAGGGGCTCTGCCTGGGAGCTATTTCGGGCTGGTGCGGCGGTTGGTGGAGGCCTGTCCAAGGCTCGAAGTCATCAAGCGCTCCGTCTGCATTGAAGGTGCCCGTAGGGCCCTTGCCCGTGCTAAGGTGCACTGGGGCAAGCTGGATGCTGAGAAGCTGGTGAAGGACGGGCCACCGCCGGGGAAAGAGCATCGCAAGCCCGAGAATTACTATAAGGATGTTCTGAAGGGTGCCTGCCTTGTGGCGGATGAATGTTCTAGGGATGTAATTTTTGAGTGAAACTTGCTCGTTTTGTCCTGTGCGCTGAAAACTTGTTTATATGCGCTAAGCAATGCTGTTGGAATTTAAAATATTACCTTCTGTGCGGCTGTTTATCAATTCTGAGAGATGGCGAGTCGTCGGCTTCTGCCCCCGTGCCGCTAGTGCTGGGGTGTTCGGGGATAAACCTGAGCGCTCTTTTTCCCATGTTTGGGTCCTTCGAGGGAGGCGCTCAGCCCAACGAACAAGGCAATCAGACTATAATGCGTGAACACTCTCACTTAGCCATAGAATTCTATAATTTTAAATTTCGGCGAAGCCCCTGGTATTCGGAAGACCGAGTTCGGGGCGCTATCCACGCCTTGGCCGGACAGAGCCGGCTCCTCGCCCTAAGCGGCATAAGTCTTTAGGGACTCGAAAAACCTCTCGAACAGCGACCAGCTCTCGCTTCATCATGACAGTCAGTTTTAGCTTTCTCCACTGAGGTGCTCGACCCAGCTCAACTGGGGCACAATCGCAGTGGTTCTCCTAGTGCTACCTTAGCCGATATAGCGGAACGTAAGGCACCAAAACATAGGAGCCGGGCAAACCCAACTATTGACCCAAGACATGATTCGGAGCCGATGCATATAATGCTATAAGTTCGGGGTGCCGCACTTGTTAAAGTGTTCGGACTTCTCACACCATATTGAGGGGTACTAAAGCCCCTGGCGTATTTTGGCCGTACCAACGTGTACGGGTGCAACATGTCGTTAAGGAACATATATAAAGAAAAAGGTAATGCAAAAATAGACGAAAGCTATGCATTGTTTATTAAAAAGGGCTGCGATCAAAGCAGAACGATACAAATAATGCGATAAGTGGAAGGTTGGACTAGTTAACATGTCCGTTCCAGGGGCAAGCTGCGGAATAGTATGCGGAACAGGTATACTGCTCGTGATAGAGACCACCTGGGAGTTCCGTACTGCGGCGTGGCTTGTCTGCTTCCCTGGTTCTTGCATCGTTTGTGCGGCAATTGAACTGCCGAACAGGCCTTCCGAAGGATGGAGTCCTGAAAGTAAGAGAAAATTAAAAAAATCGGCAGCCCCTGGTACGGTTTAAGCCGTATTTTGGGCGTGCCGTGATGGTGCCCCTCCCCCTGTACCCATGGTATCTCTAGAGCGTAGTTATGTACGCGAAGTACTGGCGTCGCCTTTTTGCGAGGGTTGGGGTTGGGGCCGCATTGCTACGCCTGCTCGGATCGTGCCAGGCGGTCTTGTTGTAGGTTACTCCGGGCGCGCTTGACGGTGTCCGGTCGTTTAGTGGCCGGACTGGAGAACTGCCTGGAGAGGCTGCTTTGTACTTCCGCTGCAAGGGCCGCCGTGTGCTCCTCCGTTCGGAGGGAGCGTTCGGTGTTTCCATTGACCGTAATTACTCCTCGAGGGCCTGGCATCTTGAGCTTAAGGTATGCGTAGTGCGGTACCGCATTGAACTTAGCGAATGCGGTTCGCCCGAGCAGTGCGTGATAACCACTGCGAAACGGGACTATGTCGAAGATTAACTCCTCGCTTCGGAAATTATCCGGAGATCCGAAGACCACTTCAAGTGTGACTGAGCCTGTACAGTTGGCCTCTACACCTGGTATTACGCCTTTAAAGGTCGTTTTGGTGGGCTTAATCCTCGAGGGATCTATGCCCATTTTCCGCACTGTATCCTGGTAAAGCAGGTTCAGGCTGCTGCCGCCGTCCATAAGGACTCTAGTGAGATGAAATCCGTCAATAATTGGGTCTAGGACCAATGCGGCGAATCCGCCATGACGGATGCTAGTGGGATGGTCCCTTCGATCAAAGGTGATCGGGCAGGAGGACCATGGGTTGAACTTTGGGGCGACTGGCTCTACCGCGTATACGTCCCTTAACGCGCGCTTCCGCTCCCTTTTGGGGACGTGGGTTGCGTATATCATGTTCACCGTCCGCACTTGTGGGGGAAAACCCTTCTGTCCACTGTTGTTCGGCGGCCGGGGCTCCTCGTCGTCATCGCTATGCAGCCCCTTGTCTTCATTTTCGGCGTTTAACTTGCCTGCCTGCTTGAACACCCAACAATCCCTGTTGGTGTGATTGGCCGGCTTTTCGGGGGTGCCATGTATCTGGCACAAGCGGTCGAGTATTCGGTCCAAACTGGACGGGCCCCTAGGATTCCTTTTGAATGGCTTTTTCCGCTGACCGGATTTAGAGCCTCTGAATCCGGCATTAACTGCGTATCCTCAGCATTGTCGCCGTTAATGCGGCGCTTCTGCTTGTTGCGACGCGACCTGCCACTACTGTCCCTGGTGTCCGAATTACCAGGGTTCTTGGTCATATTGTTGCTACGAGCAAGCCAGCTGTCTTCTCCCGCGCAAAAGCGGGTCATGAGTGTCGTGAGTGCTGCCATAGATTTCGGCTTTTCCTGTCCAAGGTGCCGGGCCAGCCACTCGTCACGGATATTGTGCTTGAAGGCTGCTAGGGCCTCAGCGTCCGGACAGTCGACTATTTGATTTTTCTTTGTTAGGAACCGTGTCCAGAATTGCCTGGCCGATTCCTCTGGCTGCTGAATTACGTGACTTAGGTCATCGGCGTCTGGGGGTCGCACATAAGTGCCCTGGAAATTGTCGAGGAATGCGGCTTCCAGGTCCTCCCAACAACTGATTGATCCTGTTGGCAAGCTGTTAAGCCAATGCCGAGCTGGTCCTTTAAGCTTGAGTGGGAGGTATTTGATGGCGTGGAAATCGTCGCCGCGGGCCATGTGGATATGAAGGAGATAATCCTCGATCCATACCGCAGGATCTGTTGTGCCATCATATGATTCGATGTTTACGGGTTTGAAACCCTCGGGGATTTGATGATCCATTATTTCGTCTGTAAAGCATAGTGGGTGTGCGGCGCCTCTGTACTGGGCTATATCATGACGTAGCTCCAATGAGCTTGTCTATGTTCGGCCCTGCCGAATTTGTGGCCGGCGTGACGGTTACCGTCTCGAGCCGTGGGGCGCCCACGCGATCCGTAGATCGATCTTGTTTGCCTTGCCTTGTCCTCCAACATGTCTCGTAAGTCCGGCGCATATTCCCGTGCCTTGGTACGGGGTGCGGCTTGAGTGGAGGGCCGGAGGCCTCTCTGTCGCGGCCACGAGGTGGCCGGTCGGCCGCATCAAGTGCTTCCTCCTCTAATCGGGGTAGCAACCTGCGCTTTGGGTAGCTCTTGGAGGGGCGTTCGAGTTTATGCTCTTCGGCCGCAAGGACTTCAGTCCATCTGTCGACTAGCAAATCTTGATCAGCTCTAAGCTGTTGCTGTTTTTTCTTGAGGCTTCTTGCCGTGGCCATAAGCCTGCGTTGAAAACGCTCTTGCTCGACGGGATCCTCTGGCACGACGAATTCGTCGTCGTCGAGGCTTGCCTCGTCTTCGGAGGGAGGCATATAATTATCGTCCTCGACCTCTCTGTCTGCCGCTCTCTCATGAGGGCTGGTTTCTCCATCCTCCTGTGCTAAGTCTTGCTGGAGGGGGTTTTCTTCGGCACTTTTCGGAGTATTATTATCTCCCGTGCTGGAATCACCGTATTTGTTTTGGCGGGATTTTGAGCGGCGCCGCTGACGCCGGCGCTTAGGCTGTTTCTTGGAGGGGTCATCCTCCGCTGTTCCATCGCCATCTCCCTCTTTTGGGGTGTCCACCATGTATATGTCATATGACGAGGTGGCTTTCCAGGGCCTAGTAGGCGCTGGTTCTTCATCATCTCCTTCATCGGCGTCCATACCGTCGATGTCTTCGGAGTCGAAGTCGAGCATGTCGGTTAAGTCGTCGACAGTGGCTACAAAGTGGGTGGTGGGTGGGCTTTGAATTTCTTCATCGTCCGTACCCCAACCTTGCTGACCGTAGTCCGGCCAGGGCTCTCCTGATAAAGAGAGAGACTTCAGTGACTTCAGGATATCGCCGAAAGGCGAGTGCTGAAAGATGTCCGCGGCAGTGAACTCCATGATCGGCGCCCAATCGGATTCGATCGGCAGGGGCGCGGAGGGTTCGGAGTCCGGAGAGGAGTCCGGCTCCTTGGAGTCACGAGTCTCGCAGAGTACGGGGCTGGTGTTCGGCTCAATCGCCGTTGGGGTCGCAGCCCCCGAGGTGGCGTCCAACCGCCCATCCTCGATCGGCGCAGTTGGCTCCGAATTAAGGGTCGGAGCCGATGCGGGTGCGGCCTCCAGGGCACTGTTCAGCGGCAGAGCTAGATCATGCTCGTCGTGACAGTGCGGCGCGCTCGGCAGTGGCTCGAATCCGTCGAAGATCAAGTCCCCGCGGATGTCAGCCGTGTAGTTTAAACTTCCAAATCTGACCTGACGGCCAGGGGCGTAGCTTTCAATCTGCTCCAGACGGCCAAGTGAATTGGCCCGCAGTGCGAAGCCGCGGAAGACGAAGATCTGTCCGGGAGGAAGGTCTCACCCTAGACTGCATCGCTATCGATGATCGTAGGAGCCATCGAGCCTGACGGCGACGACACAGAGGAACTCTCAATGAAAGCACCAATGTCGGTGTCAAAACCGGCGGATCTTGGGTAGGGGGTCCCGAACTGTGCGTCTAGGCCGGCTGGTAATAGGAGGCGAGGGACACGAAGTTTTACCCAGGTTCGGGCCCTCTCGATGGAGGTAAAACCCTACGTCCTTCTTGATGAATATTGATGAAATGGTAGTACAAGAGTAGATCTACCATAAGATCGAAGAGGATAAACCCTATAAGCTAGCCTATGGTATGATTGTTGATGTGTATGTTGTCCTACGGACTAAAACCCTCCGGTTTATATAGACACCGGATAGGGTAAGGGTTACATAGAGTTGGTTGCAATGGTAGGAGATCTACATATCCGTATCGCCAAGCTTGCCTTCCACGCCAAGGAAAGTCCCTCCCAGACACGGGACGACGTCTTCGATCTTGTATCTTCATAGTCCAGGAGTCCGGCTGAAGGTATAGTCCAGCTATCCGAACACCCCCTAATCTAGGACTCCGTCAATGGAGGTGCCTCCCGAGCCTTGGTTCCAATGTGGTTGATGGTGTTGGAACCCTTGGGCTCAAGGGTGGCGCGCTGTGTTGGCGTTGGGCAAGTTGCCCCGGCAAGGCTCTTGCCGGAGCTGCGGAGGCCGCCCCATCAAGGGTCTTGCCGGGGGAGTCCACCTCTCCCTCTTGCTCTTTTTGTCTCTGGTCTCGACGTTGTTCTGGTTGTCTTGTGCTTTTGCTTCCTCTGCCCGCTAGGTATGGCCGCAGGCGCGGCTCTAACAGTCTCTGCACAAGTAAAGGGGTACAAAAGAGAGCCCCTACTTTTGTGCACTGACAGGAGCCCCCGGGCCTGGGCCATACATAAGCGCGATGCGTTGTTGGGCTAGGCCCAAAACGGTGCGCGGGCATGTGGGGACGAGTTTTACTGCTGTAACTTTCTCGCACGTTGCACTTCCCAACGACCCGGGTCGAATGCGCAATGCGGGGGTCATGTGTGACGTGGGGGTCATGCGTGGGGTGGTTGCTTCCCTCACACGTCACATTGCAGTGAATGGTAAAGAGGCGGCCCGCGCCTTCCCCATAAGAAAAAGTGGAAACTATGGGCGGCTGCTCATTTACCCTCCGCGTGTCTCAAATTTTGGAACTGCCGTGTCGGATTTTGGGTTCCAGCAAAACCATCGAGGTTCGAACACTGGGGTGCGCACAAAGATCCTTCCCCCTCTCTAGATCGCACACATCATGATCTCACGGCCTAGCTTGACGGACCCAAAGAACACGAGACACAAGATTTATACTGGTTCGGGCCACCGTTGTGGTGTAATACCCTACTCCAGTGTGGTGTGGTGGATTGCCTTTCGGGCTGAGGATGAACAGTTACAAGGGAAGAACAACCTCCTGAGGTGAGGTGTTCTTGGGCTTGGTGAACTAGAGTGGTTGGGGATGGTCCCTCTAGATGAGATCAGATCAGCCTCTCTGCTATGCTGGTGGCTAGTCCTATATATAGACCTGGGTCCTCTTCCCAAATACCAGGCGGGAAGGGATCCCACAACGGCCAATTTGAAGGGGGGCAGCTAGTACGAGCTACCTGACAAAAGTAGTCTACACCTGCCAAAGGCTCTGGTGGTGACGCCGTCTTGGGCTCCACGGTGACCTCTATCCTGACGTCCTGCTGGTCTTGGTCTTGTTGCACCGATATGGAAACCTTTGCCTGATGCCTCGGGACTCCTCGCATGTGCTTGCCCCTTTAGCACCAAAGAGGAAATGAGGACACTGCGCGTGCTGGCGCCCGCCTGGCTCCAGTCGTCATGGCTTGCGTCACGCAAACCTCATGAGGTGTCCCTTACCTTGATCTCTCCGCCCCTCATGAGCCAGCCTGGTGAGGCCACCCCTTGATGTCTACTACACAACCTTCTTCTTGTAGACGTTGTTGGGCCTCCAAGCGCAGAGGTTTGTAGGACAGTAGCAAATTTCCCTCAAGTGGATGACCTAAGGTTTATCAATCCGTAGGAGGCGTAGGATGAAGATGGTCTCTCTCAAGCAACCCTGCAACCAAGTAACAAAGAGTCTCTTGTATCCCCAACACACCCAATACAATGGTAAATTGTATAGGTGCACTAGTTCGGCGAAGTGATGGTGATACAAGTGGTATATGGATAGTAGATATGAGTATTTGTAATCTGAAAATATAAAAACAGCATGGTAACTAATGATAAAAGTGAGCACAAATGGTATTGCAATGCGTTGAAACAAGGCCTAGGGTTCATACTTTCACTAGTGCAAGTTCTCTCGACAATAATAACATAATTGGATCACATAACTATCCCTCAATATGCAACAAAGAGTCAATCGAAAGTCACTAATAGCGGAGAACAAACGAAGAGATTATGGTAGGGTACAAAACCACCTCCAAGTTATTCTTTCCAATCAATCCGTTGGGCTATTCCTATAAGTGTCACAAACAGCCCTAGAGTTCGTACTAGAATAACACCTTAAGACACAAATCAACCAAAACCCTAATGTCACCTAGATACTCCAATGTCACCTCAAGTATCCGTGGGTATGATTATACGATATGCATCACACAATCTCAGATTCATCTATTCAACCAACACATAGAACCTCAAAGAGTGCCCCAAAGTTTCTACCGGAGAATCACGACGAAAACGTGTGCCAACCCCTATGCATAGGTTCATTGGCGGAACCCGCAAGTTGATCACCAAAACATACATCAAGTGAATCACGTGATATCCCATTGTCACCACAGATACGCACGGCAAGACATACATCAAGTGTTATCAAATCTTTAAAGACTCAATCCCATAAGATAACTTCAAAGGGGAAACTCAATCCATTACAAGAGAGTAGAGGGGGGAGAAAACATCATAAGATCCAACTATAATAGCAAAGCTCGCGATACATCAAGATCGTACCACCTCAAGAACACGAGAGAGAGAGATCAAACACATAGCTACTGGTACATACCCTTGTCCCAGAGGTAGAAATACTCCCTCCTCATCATGGAGAGCACTAGGATGATGAAGATAGCCACAGGAGAGGGATTCCCCCTTCGACAGGGTGCCGGAACGGGTCTAGATTGGTTTTCGTTGGCTACGGAGGCTTCTGGCGGCGGAAGTCCCGATCTATTCGGCTCTCCGATCATTTTAGGGTATATGGATATATATATAGGCAGAGGAAATACGCCAGGGGAGCTGATACGTCCATTTTGCATCATGCTTTTATATCGATATTTATTGCATTATGGACTGTTATTTCACTTTATGTCACAATACTTATGGCTATTCTCTCTTATTTTACAAGGTTTACATAAGGAGGGAGAACGCCGGCAGCTGGAATTCTGGGCTAGAAAAGGAGCAAATATTAGAGACCTATTCTATGCAACTCCAAAAGTCCTGAAACTCCACGGAACATCTTAAAATAAATAAAGAAAAATCCTGGCCAAAGATGAAGGCCAGGGGGCCCACACCCTGCTCACGAGGGTGGGGGGCGCCCCCCCTCCTAGGGCGTGCCCCCTACCTCGTGGGCCCCCTGGTGGCTCTCCGACGCCCATCTTCTCCTATATGAAGTCTTTCGATGATAAAAAAAATAAGAAGGAACTTTTCGAGACGAGACTCCGCCGCCACGAGGCGGAACCTTGGCGGAACCAATCTAGAGCTCCGGCAGAGCTGTTCTGCCAGGGATACTTCCCTCCGGGAGGGGGAAATCATCACCACCTTCATCACCAATGCTCCTCTCATCGGGAGAGGGAAATCTCCATCAACATCTTCACCAACACCATCTCATCTCCAAACCCTAGTTCATCTCTTGTATCCAATTCTTGTCTCAAAGTCCGGGATTGGTGCTAGTAGGTTGCTAGTACTGTTGATTACTCCTTGTAGTTGATGCTAGTTGGTTTATTTGGTGGAAGATCATATGTTCAGATCCTATATGCATATTATTACCCCTCTGATTATGAACGTGAATATGCTTTGTGAGTAATTACGTTTGTTCCCGAGGACAAGGGAGAAGTCTTGCTATTAGTAGTCATGTGAATTTGGTATTCCTTTGATATTTTGATAAGATGTATGTTGTCTAGCCTCTAGTGGTGTTATGTGAACGTCAACTACATAACACTTCACCATTATTTGGGCCTAGAGGAAGGCATTGGGAAGTAATAAGTAGATGATGGGTTGCTAGAGTGACAGAAGCTTAAACCCTAGTTTATGCGTTGCTTCGTAAGGTGCTGATTTGGATCCACATGTTTCATGCTATGGTTAGGTTTACCTTAATACTTTTGTTGTAGTTGCGGATGCTTGCAATAGAGGTTAATCATAAGTGGGATGCTTGTTCAAGTAAGAATAGCAACCAAGCACCGGTCCACCCACATATCAAATTATCAAAATATCGAACGTGAATCATATGAACATGATGAAAACTAGCTTGACGATATTCCCATGTGTCCTCGGGAGCGCTTTTCCTTATATAAGAGTTTGTTCCAGCTTGTTCTTTGCTACAGAAAGGATTGGGCCACCTTGCTGCACTTTATTTGCTTTTGTTACTTGTTGCTCATTACAATTTACCTTATCACAAAACTATCTGTTACCACTTATTTCAGTACTTGCAGAGAATACCTTGCTGAAAACCGCTTATCATTTCCTTCTGCTCCTCGTTGGGTTCGACACTCTCCTTATCGAAAGGACTACGGTAGATCCCCTATACTTGTGGGTCATCAAGACTCTTTTCTGGCACCGTTGCCGGGGAGTGTAGCACCTTTGGTAGGTGGAATTTGGTAAGGAAAAATTTATATAGTGTGCTGAAATTTACTGTCACTTGCTACTATGGAAAGTAATTCTCCGAGGGGCTTGTTCGGGGCATCTTCACCCCGTCCAGTAGAGCAAAGAGTTGCTCCTCAACCTACTGAACCTATTGAAAATGAAACTCCTTTTGAATTTCCATCGGGTATGATGGAAAAACTGCTAGCTAACCCTTTTATAGGAGATGGAACAAAGCATCCTGATGAGCACTTAATATATGTGGATGAAGTTTGTGGATTATTTAAGCTTGCAGGTGTACCCGATGATGTTGCTAAGAAGAAGGTCTTCCCTTTATCTTTGAAGGGAAACAAATTGATATGCTATAGGCTATGTGATGATATGAGATCATGGAACTATAAAAGATTGAAATTGGAATATCAGCAAAAGTATTACCCTACGCATCTTGTTCATCATGATCGCAATTATATATATAATTTCTGGCCTCGCGAAGGAGAAAGCATCTCTCAAGCTTGGGGGGAGGCTTAAATCAATGTTATATTCATGCCTCAATCATGAGCTCTTGAGAGAAATAATTATGCAATGTTTTTATGCTCGGCTTTCTAATAATAATCAAACCATGCTCGATACTTCTTGTGCTGGCTCTTTTATGATGAAGACTATTGAATTCAGATGGAATTTATTGGATAGAATTAAACGCAACTATGAAGATTGGGACCTCGACGAAGGTAAAGAATCAGGTATGACACCTAAGTTTGATTGTGTTAAATCTTTTATGGACACCGATATTTTCCGTAAGTTTAGCACTAAATACGGACTTGACTCTAAGATAGTAGCTTCTTTCTTTGAATCTTTTGCTACTTATGTTGATCTCCCTAAGGAGAAGTGGTTTAAATATCATCCTCCCATAGAAGTAAAAGTAGCTGCACCTAGTAAAGTTGAAGAAAAGACTGTCACTTATAATGATCCTATTGTTCCTACTTCTTATGTTGAGAAACCACCTTTCCCTGTTAGAGTAAAGGATCATGCTAAAGCTTCAACTGTTGTTCGTAAAAGCAATATTAGAACTTATACACCTCCTGAGCAAGTTAAATTAGAACCTAATATTTCTATTGTTAAAGATCTCTTGTATGATAATATTGATGGGCATGTTATTCAGTTCGAAGGTGAAACTGCTAGAATTGCTAAACCTTGTGCTAAAGATAAACATAGACCTGTGGTAGGTGTGGCTGTTATTTCTGTTAAAATAGGATATCATTGTTATCATGGCTTATGTGATATGGGTGCTAGTGCTAGTGTTATACCTTATGACTTGTATAAAGAAATCAAGTGTGAAATTGCACCTGCTGAATTAGAAGATATTGATGTCACAATTAAACTTGCCAATAGAGATACTATTTCAATGATGGGAATTGTTAGACATGTTGAAGTCTTGTGTGGGAAAACTAAATATCCTGCTGATTTTCTTATTCTTACTTCTCCGCAAGATAGCTTTTGTCCCATTATATTTGGTAGACCCTTCTTGAACACTGTTAATGCTAGGATAGATTGCGAAAAGGATGTTGTTACTATTGGCTTGGATGATATGGTTCATGAGTTTAATTTTTCTAAATTTAGTAAACAACATCGTGAGGAAGAATTACCTAGTAAGGATGAGATTATTGGTCTTGCTTATATTGCCGTACCTCCTAGTGATCCTTTAGAACACTATTTGCTAGACCATGAAAATGATATGTTCATGAATGAAAGAAGGGAAATAGATGAAGTATTCTTTAAACAGGAACCTATTCTGCAACACAATTTTCCTGTTGAAATTTTAGGGGATCCTCCTCCACCCAAGGGTGATCCCGTGTTTGAGCTTAAACCTTTTCCTGATAATCTCAAATATGCTTATCTTGATGAAAAGAAGATATATCCTGTTATTATTAGTGCTAACCTTTCAGAGCATGAAGAAGAAAGATTATTGAAAACTCTGAAGAAGCATCGTGATGCTATTGGATATACTCTTGATGATGTTAAGGGCATTAGTCCCACTCTATGTCAACATAAAATAAATTTGGAAGCAGATGCCAAACCAGTTCGTGATCCTCAACGACGTCTGAATCCTAAAATGAAAGAAGTGGTAAGAAAAGAAATACTCAAGCTTCTGGAGGCAGGTATAATTTATCCCGTTGCTGATAGTCAGTGGGTAAGTCCTGTCCATTGTGTTCCTAAGAAGGGAGGTATTACTGTTGTTCCTAATGATAAAGATGAATTGATTCCACAAAGAATTATCACAGGTTATAGGATGGTAATTGATTTCCACAAATTGAATAAAGCTACTAAGAAAGATCATTACCCCTTAACTTTTATTGATCAAATGCTAGAAAGATTATGCAAACATACACACTATTTCTTTCTAGATGGTTATTCTGGTTTCTCTCAAATACCTGTGTCGGCTAGAGATCAATCAAAGACTACTTTTACATGCCCTTTTGGTACTTTTGCTTATAGACGTATGCCTTTTGGTTTATGTAATGCACCTGCTACCTTTCAAAGATGCATGATGGCTATATTCTCTAACTTTTGTGAAAATATTTGTGAGGTTTTCATGCACGGTTTTTCCGTCTATGGTTCCTCTTTTGATGATTGCTTGAGCAATCTTGATCGAGTTTTGCAGAGATGTGAAGAAACTAATCTTGTCTTGAATTGGGAAAAGTGCCACTTTAAGGTTAATGAAGGTATTGTCTTGGGGCATAAAGTTTCTAAAAGAGGTATTGAATTTGATAAAGCCAAGGTTGATGCGATTGAAAAGATGCCATGTCCCAAGGACATCAAAGGTATAAGAAGTTCCCTTGGTCACGCCAGATTTTATAGGAGGTTCATTAAGGACTTCTAAAAAAATTCTCGGCCTCTAACTAATTTATTGCAAAAAGATATACCATTTGTCTTTGATGATGATTGTGTAGAAGCATTTGAAATACTTAAGAAAGCATTAGTCTCTGCACCTGTTGTTCAGCCACCTGATTGGAATTTACCATTTGAAATTATGTGTGATGCTAGTGATTATGCTGTAGGTGTTGTTCTAGGGCAAAGAGTTTTATGCTAGTAAGACTCTAGACAATGCTCAAAGAAATTATGCTACTACTGAAAAAGAGCTTTTAGCAGTTGTATTTGCTTGTGATAAGTTCAGACCTTATATTGTTGATTCTAAAGTAACTATTCACACTGATCATGCTGCTATTAAATACCTTATGGAAAAGAAAGATGCTAAACCTAGACTTATTAGATGGGTTCTCTTGCTACAAGAATTTGATTTGCATATTGTTGATAGAAAGGGAGCTGAGAACCCCGTTGCAGACAACTTGTCTAGGTTAGAGAATGTTCTTGATGACCCACTACCTATTAATGATAGCTTTCCTGATGAACAATTAAATGTTATAAGTACTTCTCGTAGTACTCCATGGTATGTTGATTATGCTAATTATATTGTTGCTAAGTTCATACCACCTAGCTTCACAATACCAGCAAAATAAAAAGTTTTTCTATGACTTGAGACATTAATTTCGGGATGACCCACATCTTTATAAAGAAGGAGTAGATGGTGTTATTAGACGTTGTGTACCTGAGCATGAACAGGAACAGATCCTACGCAAGTGTCATTCTGAGGCTTATGGAGGACACCACGCTGGAGATAGAACTGCACATAAGGTATTGCAATCTAGTTTTTATTGGCCTACTCTCTTCAAGGATGCCCGTAAGTTTGTCTTGTCTTGTGATGAATGTCAAAGAATTGGTAATATTAGTAGACATCAAGAAATGCCTATGAATTATTCTCTTGTTATTGAACCGTTTGATGTTTGGGGCTTTGATTATATGGGACCTTTTCCTGCCTCTAATGGATACACACATATTTTAGTTATTGTTGATTACGTTACTAAGTGGGTAGAAGCTATTCCAACTAGTAGTACTGATCATAACACTTCTATTAAAATGCTTAGAGAAGTTATTTTTTCGAGGTTTGGAGTCTGTCGGTGTCAAAACCAGCGGATCTCGGGTAGGGGGTCCTGAACTGTGCGTCAAGGTCGGATGGTAACAGGAGACAAGGGACACGATGTTTTTTTACCTAGGTTTGGGCCCTCTCGATGGAGGTAATACCCTACTCCTGCTTGATTAATATTGATGATATGGGTAGTACAAGAGTAGATCTACCACGAGATCAAGGAGGCTAAACCCTAGAAGCTAGCCTATGGTATGATTGTTGTGTATGGAGTTGATTGCCTACGGACTACAACCCTCCGGTTTATATAGACACCAGATAGGGTTAGGGTTACATAGAGTTGGTTACAATGGTAGGAGATCTTGAATATCCGCATCGCCAAGCTTGCCTTCCACGCCAAGGAAAGTCCCATCCGGACACGGGACAAAGTCTTCAATCTTGTATCTTCATAGTCCTGGAGTCCGGCTGAAGGTATAGTCCGGCTACCCGAACACCCCCTAATCCAGGACTCCCTCAGTAGCCCCCGAGCCAGGCTTCAATGACGACGAGTCCGGCGCGCAGATTGTTCGGCATTGCAAGGCGGGTTCTTCTCCAAATCTTATGTACATGTACGAATAATGTCCGATTTTTGAAATGTAGTGTTCCTCGGCTTCCACGCCCAATAATGGCCGTCTTCCATGTGTCAAACCAATGCAAAGAGCCAGGGCGTTTTTACATCCACGCCCCTAGCCATATAAACGAGCCGCCTATTTAACGGGATGGGGATTTAGGTCCAAACTACATCTTCTCGTTTCCGCGAGTTATCATCAGAGTGTTTCTAGCAAAGGTCCATTCCAACATGACCAGCCGTCGCAGCTCCTCCCCTCGCCCCTCCGGTCCCAAACCTGGGGACTAGGAGAGTTGCACCATCCCGCATAGCAAATTAGCGTCACTTCAGGCCAAGGGATTTCTCCATCAGGCATACATGGTCCCGGTCCGAGCCGGTCTCGCCACCTATAATGGCGGAAAACAAGCGGAGAGCACCCCCAATCCTTCTAAAGGAGAGCGGGTGTGCCTCGTCCCCTATCTAATAAGGGGACTGGGATTTCCAATTCATCCATTTCTCCGCGGGCTTCTGGAGTTCTATGGCCTCCAGCTGCACAATCTCACGCCCGCCTCCGTATTGCATATTGCGGGTTTCGTCGCCCTTTGCGAGCTCTTTTTAGGCGTTGAGGATCATTTCGCGCTGTGGAAGAGGTTATTCTGCCTGGTGCCCCGTTCTCAAAAGGGGTCTATATACCAAGTGGGCGGAGCCGAAGTATGGCGCATCGCCGGGACCGGATACCTATCCGGAACCCCAAAGAAGGTGTCCGAGGACTGGCCTTCAGAATGGTTTTATATAGATGACGTCCCGCTACCGGACCCTATCCGGGTCGGTCTCCCTGAGTTCAACAGTGCTCCATTGAAGAAACGCTTGAGCTGGCGTCCGCGGAGCTCTCAGAGAGAAAGCGACAGAGACGTCCTTTACCTGATGGGCCGGATAAGACTGTTGGCTCATTCCGGACTAACCATGATTGGAGTCATGGCCGCATGCATTATGCGGGGGGTGCAGCCGCTTCAATATAGAGGCCACCCCATGTGGGATTTCAACGGGGAGGATAACGCCACACGTTACGGTCGTAAGGGGCCGGCCTCAGCTGCCGCCCTAGTAAAGATCTTATCCTCTTTGTACAAGGGGGAAAAGGAGGAATTCCTCCGCGTCAATCCGCAGGCCGGATTTACTATGTATGATCCTCCAAGTTGGGTAAGTGAATAATTGCGCTTGCCCGTTTGTTTTATACTCCCACGGTTAGATATGTAGTCTAACGACTTCAATGCAGGAACTGCGACAGGTGGTAAAGGATATAAACAGCCGCCCTCCACAGCCCGAGGACCCAGAACGGTCCCTCGATCCGGACTCCAAAGAGGATCCGGACATATCGGTGGAGCTTATCGACGGGGTGTTCCATCAGCTAAGCAAGGACAATACCTTGGTAGCCATCACGGCTGATTACCCAGGGTTAATCCTGGCCTCCCAGGTGACAGAAACCGGAGTCTCATTCCCTTGAGAGAGATTCCACTCTCACGTACTCCGGTGTTTCTGACGACAACCGTGTTTTGTAGGGGAGATTTCCAAGGCAGGAGGCCGAACCTGCGGCGGCTAGCCAATGAGGGGCCGCAGGGCCCCGTGGCGCAAAAAGGAATGTAGTCTGGACTAAGATGCCGACGCAAAGGTATAGCGCACCCTCTGTTTCCCTGGTGTTATTCTATCAGGGCATATTAATGTTCATGCTATCTTCAGAATGAAGAGACCTCACCGGACTACATCCGGAGAGGTTGCAAATCGCGCCTCCACCAGCCAGGCTCCAATGTCTGGCCAGGAAGCGGAGGCGAGCACAAGGCGCACACCGGACGCTCCTCCGACAGTGGATGCGGACAGGCTGTCTGCCACAAATTCTGAAGTGGAGAGTGCCATGAACCACATGCGTCGCCGGATAGTTCTACGCGATGCTTGTTTCTCCCAAGAGGCTTTAGATGCCTTTAATTCAGGAGATGCGTACCTCTGTGCCGCTCGAAATGGTTTAGCCAGAGCCACGGAGCAGTATGTAAAAGACATATGGGTAAGAAAATTTTGGTCAAATATATATATATATACCAGTAGCCCCCGAGACTTGAAATAGTTAGAGCAACTGATTTAAGGATCATTTAATATGCAGGTTATTACAGAGAAGAATACTGTACTGTCCCAGGAGCTGGAAAAGTGCAAGGCCCAACTAGAGGCCACACTAGCCGCAGCTGGGGAGCCCAAAGAGACCCCCTCAGGTAAGATACACTTCGAAAGATTAGTATTGTGCGGTGTGGGTGCAAATCTGACGAATCATGTTGCAGATGGTGCCGGACTCGATCTGGAAAAGCAACAACTCTTACGCCGGCTAAAGGCCGGTGAGAGTACGTTGACAAAGGTGAGGCGAGAGAAGAATGATCTTCAGGATGCCAACACCAGGCTGGACGTCAAACTTAAAGATGTTCGTGGCCAGCTGTCGGACTCCATGAAGGAGAATCAGCCGCTTCGACGCGGCATATTTAGTAAGTGCTTGAACGAACTTTGAAAAAAGAGTTCGGCGAGGAAGTCGACTAACAGAGTAATGTCTGTAGGTATGCTCACAGGTCGTCCTGTAGAGGAGATGCTCGATTCTACGGGTGACCTTCTTCCCGAACTCATGAAACTGCACGAGCGAATTCAGCAGGCGATGCGAGGCGTTGCCCAAGCCTTATGGTCTGCCCACTCCATGCCCAAGGGCCTTGGAGAGCTTGCAGAGAAGCTGAAGGGAGCTCGGCGGCGCTTCCGGTTGTGGAAGATATCGGCCTGCCGACAAGGCGCTAGGGAAGCCTGGGCCATGGTGAAGACCCGTTTTACAAAGTCTGACCCAAACCACATGGCCGAGGTCGGACTAGTGGGGCCTGACGGGAAGGAGATCCCTGTGAGCTTAGTATACGGCCAAGTAGAGTTGGCCGCGAAGTATTCCCAGCAGGACAGCAAATTAGACAGCCTGTTAGATGGTATAGAAGAGGAATACAATCAGTCAGAATGTCTATGTAATTTTGAATTGACATGTGTAATGCCTTCTAGCCGGATTGTAGATCGTTTGTCGTTGCCGACCTTTTCGCTTCAACCTCGGGACCTGACGGTCTGGAGTGTGTCCGAATACCATAGCAGTTATATAAGAACCATGGTATGCATGGAGACCAGGCGTAGGGGTCATTAGTGCTTTATCAGACAAGTGCCCAACTAGTTATGTTATATTACATGGTTAGTAAGAAACATCTTCCAGAGAGAATAGTTCCGTTAGGGGTTCCTTTCGCTGGGAGGCATGCCCTAAAGTGCATGTCCAGACTGCGTAAAAAGACGCAGAAAAAAGCATCTAGGGGCGCATAAAATGAGTAAAAAGATCATCTTTTATCTCACCGACCGAATATTCCCTTAAGAACGCTAGCTTTCGGCTTCACCCAGTCTGAGGTACACATCCGGCTGACCCGGCAGTAACAATCACAGAGGTGCTCCCTTTACTGCCTAGCCGAACAATCGAGAACGTAGGGGTAAGCACAGGAGCCAGGCAACCCAGCTTGGCCAAAACTTAAGTTATATCGATGCATATAATGGTGAAGAAAAAGGTACATGCGGAAGTTTGACGCATGTGTTGGGCGTGAAGCCTGTATAAATAAGCTTCTGTTAAAGAAGCCCCCAGGTTTAATGAGCGCGAGTGGCGCGTCACTAGATGAGCCTTTAAGGGCTATAAAAGAAAAGAGGGGAAGAAGAGAAATGTAAGACAGAAAAATGCAAAAAATGAACAGAGGAAGGAGACAAACCCAGAGTCCGGCGCTAGGCATAGAATCTTCGGAGACGGGTGGCGTTCCACGGGTTCGGCTCAAGTCGGTTATCCGACGCATCTCGCAGGCGGTACGCCCCGCCAGTCAGGACTTGGTCGATTATGAATGGAACTTCCCACTTGGGCTTGAGTTTGTCCTTTTTCTTATCCGGCAGGCGTAGAACTAGTTCGCCCACATTGTAACTTTTGGCCCGTACTTCTCTGCTTTGATATCTTCGGGCCTGCTGTTGATAAAATGCGGAACGGGCTTTTGCCACGTCACGCTCCTCCTCCAGGGCGTCCAAGTTGTCCTGCCACTCGAGATCGGCTTCTCTTTCTTCGTACATGCGTACTCTAGGTGAGTCATGAATTATGTCGCAGGGCAGAACTGCCTCTGTGCCGTACACCATAAAAAATGGTGTGTATCCGGTGGTGCGATTTGGCGTGGTCCGCAGCTCCCATAGTACGGAGTCGAGCTCCTCTACCCAGTGCGTGTTAGATTTCTTGAGGGACCGCACCAGTCTGGGTTTAATGCTGTTCATGATAAGACCATTTGCACGTTCGACCTGGCCGTTGGTTTGTGGGTGATAGACGGAAGCATAATCGAGCTTGATGCCCATGTTTTTGCACCAGAGTTTTACCTCGTCGGCGGTAAAGTTTGTACCATTATCGGTTATGATGCTGTGGGGGACGCCATGACAGTGTACAACCCCGCATATGAAGTCTATCACAGGTCCGGATTCAGACGTTTTAACAGGCTTGGCTTCTATCCATTTGGTGAATTTATCCACCATGACCAGTAAGTATTTTTTTCCTATCGGTCCCACCTTTAAGGGTCCAACCATGTCAAGCCCCCAGACAGCAAAAGGCCAGGTGATGGGTATAGTTTGGAGTGTGGTGGGTGGCATATGGATTTGGTTGGCAAAAAGTTGGCAACCAGCGCATCGTTGGACTAGGTCCTGAGCGTCTGCCCGGGCCGTCGGCCAATAAAAGCCTGTACGGAAAGCCTTGCTAACAAGGGACCGAGCAGCGGCGTGGTGACCACCGAGTCCGGCATGAATTTCAGCCAGAAGGTTCCGCCCTTCCTCTTCGGAGATGCACCTTTGAAGGACTCCGGTAGTGCTTTTCTTATAAAGCTCTCCCTCATGGACTCTATAGGCTTTAGATCGCCGCACTATCGCCGCACTGTGCAGTGGGCCTCGTTTTGGTCCTCCGGGAGTTCCTGCCTAGTAAGGTAGGCTAGGAATGATTCTATCCACAGGGCGATGACCGCCATTATTACGTGGGCTGAAGGTGTAATTTCATTGGCAGAGCCTCCAGTTGTGTCAGATTATTCGGCATCGAGTGGTGCGGCTAGGTCCGGGCTGTTATTTGCGGGTTCCCCCTCCCATGCTACGGATGGCTTGAACAATATTTCCAAAAAGATGTTGGGGGGGACTACATCGCGTTTTGCTCTGATGCGTGCCAGGACGTCCGCTGCTTGATTGTTTTTTCGGGCTATATGGTGAAACTCCAGCCCTTCGAACCGAGCTGACATTTTTAGGACGGCATTGCGGTAAGCTGCCATTTTTGGGTCCTTGGCGTCGAAGTCTCCATTTATTTGGGATATTGCGAGGTTTGAATCCCCGCGTACCTCTAGGCGCTGGATACCCATGGATACTACTATCCGGAGACCATGTAGGAGGGCCTCATATTCGGCTGCATTGTTGGAATCCGTGTACATGATCTGGAGCACATATTGGACTATGTCTCCTGTGGGGGACGTCAGGACGATGCCAGCCCCCAGTCCGGCCAACATTTTGGAGCCGTCGAAATGCATAATCCAGTTTGAATATGTGTCGTACTCTTTAGGGAGCTCGGCCTCCGTCCATTCTGTGACGAAGTCGGCCAAAACTTGCGATTTAATGGCTCGCCGTGGCTTATAGGTTATATCGAATGGGAGAAGCTCGACGGTCCATTTTGCAATCCGGCCCGTTGAATCGCGGTTGTTGATAATATCATTTAGTGGCACTTCCGAAGCTACTGTTATGGAACACTCTTGAAAGTAGTGTCGTAGCTTCCGGGATGCCATGAATACCGCGTATGCAATCTTTTGATAATGCGGGTACCGTGATTTGCATGGAGTGAGGACAGTGGACACGTAGCAGACCGGCCTTTGAAGGGGGGATTTGTGTCCGTCCATTTCCCGCTCGACAACGAGCACTGCGCTGACAACTTGGTGTGTTGCTGCAATGTACAATAACATTGGTTCGCCGGTGATTGGCGCGACCAGGACTGGGTTTGTTGCCAATATGGCTTCTATTTCATCAAGTCCGGCCGTGGCGGCATCCGTCCACTCGAATTGTTCGGTGCACCGAAGGAGGCGATAAAGGGGTAGTGCCTTTTCTCCCAAGCGGGAAATGAAGCGGCTTAAAGCCGCCACGCACCCAGTTATTTTTTGTATTTGTTTAAGGTCCTTTGGGACATCCAATTGTGACAAAGCTCAGATCTTGGCTGGGTTTGCTTTGATTCCTCTACCGGATACAATGAAGCCCAAGAGCTTTCCGGCTGGAACGCCGAAGACGCATTTTTCCGGGTTGAGCTTGATGTCATATTTTTGGAGGTTATCGAATGTAAGCCTCAAGTCGTCTACTAGAGATTCGACATGTCTTGATTTGACGACCACATCATCCACATACGCCTCCACTGTTTTGCCGATCTGATTTGCCAGACATGTCTGGATCATGTGCTGATATGTTGCACCGGTGTTTTTCAGCCCGAAGGGCATTGTGTTGAAGCAGAATGGGTCGTATGGTGTGATAAATGCTGTTGCGGCTTGGTCTGATTCTGCCATCTTGATTTGATGGTATCCGGAGTATGCGTCGAGGAAACACAACGAGTCGTGTCCTGCGGTGGCATCGATAATTTGATCGATATGGGGTTGGGGGAAGGGATCCTTTGGGCAAGCCTTGTTAAGGTCTTTAAAATTGACACACATGCGCCAGGATTTGTCCTTCTTTGGTACCATCACCAAGTTTGCTAGCCAGTCCGGATATTTTATGTCTCTAATGAATCCGGCCTCCAATAGCTTGGCTAGCTCCTCTCCCATAGTCTGTCTCTTGGGTTCGGAAAAACGCTAAAGGGCTTGTTTGACAGGTTTGAATCCTTTTAGGATATTTAAGCTGTGTTCGGCCAGTCTGCGTGGGATCCCTGGCATGTCTGAAGGGTGCCAGGTGAAAATGTCCCAGTTCTCTCGTAGGAACTCTCGCAGTGCGGCGTCTACATTAGGGTTCAGTCGTGCCCCGATGGAAGCTGTTTTATTGGGGTTCGTTGGATGGACCTGGAATTTGACTATTTCGTCAGCTGGCTTGAAGGATGTGGATTTGGATCTCTTATCGAGTATCACATCATCCCTGTTAACCGTGGAGCGCAGCGCAGTCAGTTCCTCGGCCACTAAGGCTTCAGATAGCGCCTCAAGGGCTAATGCGACCGTCTTGTTTTCGGCGCGGAGTGCTATGTCCGGATCACTAGCTAGAGTGATAATTTCATTCGGCCCGGGCATCTTAAGCTTCATGTACCCGTAATGGGGTATTGCTTGGAAGAATGTGAATGCTTCCCTCCCTAGTAAAGCGTGATATCCGCTCTTAAACGGGGCCACCTGAAACGTGACTTCTTCGGACCTGTAATTATCCGACGTGCCGAACACCACATCTAGTGTGATTTTTCCTGTGCAGCGCGCTTCCCGACTGGGGATTATTCCTCTAAAGGTTGTGCTGCTTCGCTCGATGCGGTTCCAGTCTATTTCCATTTTTTGAAGGGTTTCCTCATTAATGAGGTTCAGTCCGCTGCCTCCATCCATGAGCACGTTGGTGAGGTGAAAGCCGTCCACTATGGGACTGAGGACCAATGCGGCTGGTGCTCGGGCTGTTCGGGATCTAGGTTCATCACTTGCGTTGAAGGTAATAGCACTGTCGCTCCATGGATTTATTGTTGCAACTTGATAGACTTTGGCGAGGCTGCGGAGTGTTCTTTTTCGCATATTGTTTGATGCGAAAGTCTCAAAGACTGTGAGAACGGTACTGGTGTTCTCGGGCTGGTTTTCTGCGGCCTCCAGAATTAAGAGGTCCTCGCCAATTTTGGCCACCTGCCGGAGTATCCAACATGCTCTAAGGCTGTGAGTTGGTGTGGCGTCCTCTGTACTATGAATTCTACAGGGTCCATCAAGCCACCTTTCCAGTACGGTTCCATGCCCTGTAGAGGGTTTTGGCTTTTTGGTGTTTATCCCGGGTGTCCTATGATGATGCACCCTCTAGTTCGGACGGGATTATTATTCAAGGCCGGATTATCCCAAAATTTTATTTCGGTTTTCCAGGCGCTTTCCATCGCACAGTATTTTTGTACTATGGACGCCAAGTCAGCGAAGCGTGTAATATCATGACAACTTACGGTGTTAAGGATTCCCCCGTCCTTGCAATTACTACAGAAAATTGAGATTGCATCTCCCTCGCGGCAATCCTTTATCCTATTCATAACCAGGAGGAATCTGGCCCAGTAATGATGTACTGTTTCCTCGGGCTTCTGCCTGATTTGGGAGAGATCACTTATGTTCGGGTGGGCGGGTGTCGTTGAATCTGAAACCTCACCCAATCCAAGATTCGGAGGCTGAAGAGTTTCCGAACTCTGAAGTTCGGATTCTTGGATGTTGTCCAACGAATATAGCCCGTTTCCTGATCCTAAGCTCAGGTCTTGAGTTACATCCTCCTCTCCGCGGGTATCCGTCTTGGAGGAGTCGGGAATTCGGACGTAGCTAGTCCTTAAAATAGATGAAGTGTCGCCGCACTGCGCCTCTACCACAGCAACATGGTGGGTGACTTGGGGAGAGTTAGTTTTTCTTAGATCGGTTTAAGCCCAACCTGGTCGGAATCCATAGTGACCCCCAGGGCGGCGATGCGATCCAAGAGCTCGTTTATGGAAGAGAGCTCCATTGGATCTAGCTGCTCGACGAGCTCCGAGCTGACGTGTAGGTTGCTTTTGATGACCCGAGAGGTCACCGTCGGCGCAACAGCCGAACAGGGGGTCATGAGGAAACCACCTAGCCGGAGGGTTTGGCCGACAGCCAAGGCTCCCTTAGCAACGGCGCTGTCTTTAAAGACAGGAGGAGGCATCCTTCCTGATTGCGACGGCACAGAGGAACTCTCAATGAAAGCACCAATGTCGGTGTCAAAATCGGTGGATCTCTGGTAGGGGGTCCCGAACTGTGCGCAAGGCCGGATGGTAACAGGAGACAAGGGACATGATGTTTTTTACCCAGGTTCGGGCCCTCTCGATGGAGGTAATACCCTACTCCTGCTTGATTAATATTGATGATATGGGTAGTACAAGAGTAGATCTACCACGAGATCAAGGAGGCTAAACCCTAGAAGCTAGCCTATGGTATGATTGTTGTGTATGGAGTTGATTGCCTACGGACTACAACCCTCCGGTTTATATAGACACCGGATAGGGTTAGGGTTACATAGAGTCGGTTACAATGGTAGGGGATCTTGAATATCCGCATCGCCAAGCTTGCCTTCCACGCCAAGGAAAGTCCCATCCGGAGACGGGACGAAGTCTTCAATCTTGTATCTTCATAGTCCTGGAGTCCGGCTGAAGGTATAGTCCGGCTACCCGAACACCCCCTAATCTAGGACTCCCTCAAAGTTCCTAGATATTTAATGACCGATGGTGGTTCAGACTTTATTCATGGCGCCTTCCGTAAAATGCTTGCTAAGTATGATGTTAATCATAGAATTGCATCTCCTTATCACCCACAGTCTAGTGGTCAAGTAGAGTTGAGCAATAGAGAGCTCCACTTAATTTTGCAAAAGACTGTTAATAGGTCTAGAAAGAATTGGTCTAAGAAACTTGATGATGCATTATGGGCATATAGAACTGCATACAAAAATCCTATGGGTATGTCTCCGTATAAAATGGTTTATGGAAAAGCATGTCACTTACCTCTTGAACTAGAACATAAGGCATATTGGGCTATTAAAGAGTTTAATTATGATTTCAAACTTGCCGGTGAGAAGAGATTATTTGATATTAGCTCACTTGATGAATGGAGAACCCAAGTTTATGAAAATGCCAAATTGTTTAAAGAAAAAGTTAAAAGATGGCATGACAAAAGGATACAAAAGCGTGAGTTTAATGTAGGTGATTATGTATTGCTATACAACTCTCGTTTAAGATTTTTTGCAGGAAAACTTCTCTCTAAATGGGAAGGCCCCTATGTTATCGAGGAGGTCTATCATTCCGGTGCAATAAAAATCAACAACTTCGAGGGCACAAATCCGAAGGTGATAAACGGTCAAAGAATCAAACATTATATCTCAGGTAATCCCATAAATGTTGAAACAAATATTATTGAAACCGTAACCGCGGAGGAATACATAAGGGACACCTTCCAGACCGTTTCAGACTTTGAAAAAATAGGTATGTGGTACGGTAAGTAAACCGACTCCAAAACAATTTTTAAGGCAATATCTCTCTGTTTTGGAATATTTAGAAAAATAGAAAAATAAATAGCAGTCCGGGAAGGACACGAGGGCCCCACGAGGGTGGTGGGCGCGCCCTACCCCTCTGGGCGCGCCCCCCCCCTACCTCGTGAGCACCTCGTGTGCCTTCCGGACTCTGTTTTCTTGCAAGATACGTATTTTGGTCGGTAAAAATCCATTATATATTCTCCCGAAGGTTCTGACTCCCATATCACGCAAATCTCCTCTATTTTTGTTTTCGAGCTGTTGCTGCTGCAGATTAGAGCAAGATGTCTTCTCAAGAGTCAATCGGGGAGAGCCGGGTATCTAATCCGGCACCGGAACCAAGGGCAAACAGCGACGCTGACCACTTTGGGCCAGCAACAGAGGAAGAGATGGAGGCTGACTTGATGAGAGTAGATGCCATGGAGGATCAAGAAGTCACCTCTCGCCTCCGAGCTGGGTTCACGATGGGGGAACTACAGAGCTCAGCTATTCCAAACTCGGTTATCCCTTCTAATGTTAGATTTCTTTCTTATGAAAATATGAAGAGGAGTGTCACTTGTTCTCCCACAGCTATGCAACACCCTTGGGTGCAAGGAGCTTTAGCTGTCACAAGAAAGCTTCGTAAGGAAATAATGGACCTCAAACAGCAAGTCAATAAGCTCGAGGAGGAGAACCGCATCCTAAGGGGAATCATTGCCAAGAATATTACACCGACAACAAAGAAGGAGACATAATCACATGGGTATGGGCACTCCCCTTGGCAACTGCCAAGCTTGAGGGAGGTGCCCCAGTATCGTATCACCATCACAACTCCTATCTTTATCGTTTTTGTTAGTTCGATCCTATTAGTAGTATCTTGATATAGTAGAATAAAGTCTATGGCATGATCTAGTTTTGAGTTTTGCTTTATGATCTCTCTTTGTAATCGAGTCCGTGAGCTATATATAATAAAGATTAGTGTTGAGTCAAGGGCTTGATTATTTTTCCATGATCTTGGGTGAATAAAAGAAAAGAGAAAAAGAATAAAAATAAACAAAAAGTTCATATTGATCTTATTGAGAGTAATGACTTCACATAGAAAGAGTATGATGATTAAAAGTTTTTGGGAGTTGTCAGACATAGCTTTGGTCATTGTTGCAATTAATAGGAAGTAATAAGGAAAGAGAGGTTTTCACATATAGATATATTATCATTGACATCTTTTATGATTGGGAGCACTCATTAAAATATGACATGGTAAAGAGTTGATGTTGGACAAGGAAGACAATGTAATGAGTTATGTCTTTCTTATATCTGAGATAAAGTATGTTGTCATGGATCCTCTAACTTGTTGAGCTTGCCTTTCCCCCTCATTCTAGCCAAATTCTCAGCACCAAGTAGAAATACTACTTGTGCTTCCAAAATCCCTAAACCAGTTTTGCCATGAGAGTCCACCATATCTACCTATGGATTGAGTAAGATCCTTCAAGTAAGTTGTCATCGGTGCAAAGCAATAAAAATTGCTCTCAATATGTATGATTGATTGGTGTGGGAGAAATAAGCTTTATATGATCTTGTGATGTGGAAGTAATAAAAGCGATGGACTGCATAATAAAGGTTCATATCACAAGGGGCAATATAAAGTGACGTTCTTTTGCATTGAGATTTTGTGCATCCAACCATAAAAACGCATGGCAACCTCTGCTTCCCTCTTCGAAGGGCCTATCTTTTATTATTATCTTCTACCTTATGCAAGAGTCACGGTGATCTTCACGTTTCCTTTTTCATTTTATCCTTTGGCAAGCTCAGCATGTTGGAAAGAACATGATATATATTGTTGGATATAGGGGAGCATGAATTATTATTGTTGACATTACCCTTGAGGTAAAAGGTTGTGGGGCAAAACTATAAGCCCCTATCTTTCTCTGTGTCCGATTAAAACTTCATAACCACAAGTATTGCATGAGTGTTAGCAATTATGAAGGACTAAATGATAGTTGAGTATGTGGACTTGCTTTTGAGCTCTGACATAGACTCTTTCCGATGTTATGATAAATTGCAATTGCTTCAATGACTGAGATTATAGTTTGTCGGAGCCCAATAAGGTTTATGATTTATACTTTTGCATTGTGAATAGATCATCACTTGAACATAAGTAATCATATGACAAAATCTATATATGTTGCTGTTATGAGAATAATCATGATGCCTTCATGTCCGTATTTTATTTTTATCAACGCCTCTACCTCTAAACATGAGGATATATTTATTGTTATCGGCTTTTCGCTTGAGGACAAGCGAGGTCTAAGCTTGGGGGAGTTGATACGTCCATTTGCATCATGCTTTTATATCGATATTTATTGCATTATGGACTGTTATTTCACTTTATGTCACAATACTTATGGGTATTCTCTCTTATTTTACAAGGTTTACATAAGGAGGGAGAACGCCGTCAGCTGGAATTCTGGGCTGGAAAAGGAGCAAATATTAGAGACCTATTATGCACAACTCCAAAAGTCCTGAAACTCCACGAAACATCTTAAAATAAATAAAGAAAAATCCTCGCCAAAGATGAAGGCTAGGGGGCCCACACCCTTCTCATGAGGGTGGGGGGCACCCCCCCTCCTAGGGTGCGCCCCCTACCTCGTGGGCCCCCTGGTAGCTCTCCGACGCCCATCTTCTCCTATATGAAGTCTTTCGATGAGAAAAAAATAAGAAGGAACTTTTCGGGACGAGACTCCGCCGCCATGAGGCGGAACCAATGTAGAGCTCCGGTAGAGCTGTTCTGCTGGGGATACTTCCCTCCGGGAGGGGGAAATCATCACCATCGTCATCACCAACGCTCCTCTCATCAGGAGAGGGCAATATCCATCAACATCTTCACCAGCACCATCTCATCTCCAAACCCTAGTTCATCTCTTGTATCCAATTCTTGTCTCAAAGTCCGGGATTGGTGCTAGTAGATTGCTAGTACTGTTGATTACTCCTTGTAGTTGATGCTAGTTGGTTTATTTGGTGGAAGATCATATGTTCAGATCCTATATGCATATTATTACCCCTCTGATTATGAACATGAATATGCTTTGTGAGTAATTACGTTTGTTCCTGAGGACAAGGGAGAAGTCTTGCTATTAGTAGTCATGTGAATTTGGTATTCGTTTGATATTTTGATAAGATGTATGTTGTCTAGCCTCTAGTGGTGTTATGTGAACGTCGACTACATAACACTTCACCATTATTTGGGCCTAGAGGAAGGCATTGGGAAGTAATAAGTAGATGATGGGTTGCTAGAGTGATAGAAGCTTAAACCCTAGTTTATGCGTTGCTTCGTAAGGGGCTAATTTGGATCCACATGTTTCATGCTATGGTTAGGTTTACCTTAATACTTTTGTTGTAGTTGCGGATGCTTGCAATAGAGGTTAATCATAAGTGGGATTCTTGTTCAAGTAAGAACAGCACCCAAGCACCGGTCCACCCACATATCAAATTATAAAAAAATCGAACGCGAATCATATGAACGTGATGAAAACTAGCTTGACGATATTCCCATGTGTCCTCGGGAGCGCTTTTCCTTATATAAGAGTTTGTTACGGCTTGTCCTTTACTACAAAAAGGATTGGGCCACCTTGCTGCACTTTATTTACTTTTGTTACTTGTTGCTCGTTACAATTTACCTTATCACAAAACTATCTGTTACCACTTATTTCAGTACTTGCAGAGAATACCTTGCTGAAAACCACTTATCATTTCCTTCTGCTCCTTGTTGGGTTTGACACTCTTACTTATCAAAAGGACTACAATAGATCCCCTATACTTGTGGGTCATCAGGAGCCATGAGGGGCCCACGAGGGTGGAGGGCGCGCCCCCTGCCTCGTGGCTCCCTCGTTTCTTTCCTGACGTGCACTCCATGTCTATCGGGTAGCTTTTCTTCCAAAAATACCTTCTCCCGAAGGTTTCATTCCGCATCAGCATCCCCAATCTTAATTCCTGCTCGTCCTCGAGTAGGTAAATGATAAAAACAGAATTTTTGATGTGGAATGCTACCTAACATATTTCTCTATGTAATTCTCTATTGTGGCAAGAATATTCAGATCCATACGATTCAAGACAAAAGTTTATATTGACATAAAAACAATAATACATCAAGCATACTGACTAAGCAATTATGTCTTCTCAAAATAACATGGCCAAAGAAAGTTCATCCCTACAAAATCATATAGTTTAGTCATGCTCCATTTTTGTCACACAAGAATGCTCTCATCATGCACAACCCCGATGACAAGCCAAGCAATTGTTTCATACTTTATTAGTAATCTGAAACCTATAAACTTTCACGCAATATATGAGCGCGAGCCATGGACATAGTACTATGGGTGGAATAGAATATGATGATGGGGGTTATGTGGAGAAGACAAAAAAGGAGAAAGTCTCACATCAACGAGGCTAATCAATGGGCTATGGAGATGCCCATAGATTGATGTTAATGCAAGGAGTAGGGATTGCCATGCAACGGATGCACTAGAGCTATAAATGTATAAAAGCTCAACAAAAGAAACTAAGTGGGTGTGCATCCAACTTTCTTGCTCACGAAGACCTAGGGCACTTGAGGAGGCCCATTGTTGGAATATACAAGCCATGTTCTATATTGAAAAATTTCCACTAGTATATAAAAGTGACAAAACAAAAGACTCTCTATCATGAAGATTATGGTGCTACTTTGAAGCACAAGTGTGGAAAAGGATAGTAGCATTGTCCCTTCTCTCTTTTTCTCTCTTTTTTTGGGCCTTCTCTTCTTCTTCTTTTTATGGACTTTATCTCCCCTTTTTTTAGTTCCTCACTTGGGACAATGCTCTAGAAAATGATGATCATCACACTTCTATTTATTTAAAACTCAATGATTACAACTCGATGCTAGAACAAAAGATGACTCTATATGAATGGCTCCGGTGGTGTACCGGGATATGCAATGAACCAAGAGTGACATCTGTGAAACAATTATGAATGGTGGCTTTGCCACAAATACGATGTCAACTACATGATCATGCAAAGCAATATGACAATGATGATGCGTGTCATAATAAAAGGAACGGTGGAAAGTTGCATGGCAATAGATCTCGGAATGGCTATGGAAATGCCATAATAGGTAGGTATGGTGGTTGTTTTGAGGAAGATATAAGGAGGTTTATGTGTGAAAGAGCGTATCATATCATGGGGTTTGGATGCACCGACGAAGTTTGCACCAACTCTCAGTGTGAGAAAGGGCAATGCATGGTACCGAAGACGCTAGCAATGATGGAAGGGTGAGAGTGCGTATAATCCATGGACTCAACATTAGTCATAAAGAACTCACATACTTGTTGCAAAAATCTACAAGTCATCAAAAACAAGCACTACGCGCATGCTCCTAGGGGGGTAGATTGGTAGGAAAAGACCATCGCTCGTCCCCGACCGCCACTCATAAGGAAGACAATCAAAGAACACCTCATGTTTCAAATTTGTTACATAACGTTTACCATACGTGCATGCTACAGGACTTGCAAACTTCAACACAAGTATTTCTCAAATTCACAACTACTCAACTAGCACGACTTTAATATCACTACGTCCATATCTCAAAACAATCATCAAGCATCAAACTTCTCTTAGTATTCAACACACTCATAAGAAAGTTTTTACTATTCTTGGATGCCTAGCATATTATGATTATTTAAGAAAATTACCATCCTATTTAAGACTCTCAAAATAATATAAGTGAATCATGAGAGTTCATCTATTTCTTCAAAATAAAACTACCACCATGCTCTAAAAGATATAAGTGAAGCACTAGAGCAAACGACAAACTACTCCAAATGATAAAAGTGAAGATAAATGAGTAGTCCAATAATTATGCAACTATGTGAAGACTCTCTAACATTTAACAATTTCAGATTTTGGTACATTATTCAAACAGCAAGAAAAACAAAAGAAAATAAAATGATGCTCCAAGCAAAACACATATCATGTGGTGAATAAAAATATAGCTCCAAGTAAAGTTACCGATGAACGAAGACGAAGGAGGGGATGCCATGGGCATCCCCAAGATTAGGCTCTTGCCACTCCTTATTCCATAGTCCATCGAATCTTTACCCAAAACTTGAAAACTTCACAACACAAAACTTAACAGAAAACTTGTGAGCTCCGTTAGTATAAGAAAGCAAATCACCATCATAAGGTACTATAATGAACTCATTATTTATTTATCTTGGTGTAATATCTACTGTATTCCAACTTCTCTATGGTTCATACCCTCCGATACTAGTCATAGATTCATCAAAATAAGCAAACAACACATAGAAAACAGAATCTGTCAAAAACAGAACAGTCTGTAGTAATCTATATCAAACATATACTTATGGAACTCATAAAATTCTAAAATAAATTGGTGGACCTTAGGAATTTGTCTATTAATCATATGAAAAAATAATTAACGAAATAGCACCCACCAATAAAAAATGGCAGCAATTCTCGTGAGCGCTAAAGTTTCTGTTTTTACAGCAAGATCGCAAAGACTTTCCCCGAGTCTTCCCAAAGGTTCTACTTGGAACAAACACTAATTAAACACATAAAACCACATCTAAATAGAGGCTAGATGAATTATTTATTACTAAACAGGATCAATAATCAAGGAAATAAAATAAAATTGGGTAGCCTCCCAACAAGCGCTATCGTTTAATGCCCCTAGCTAGGCATGATGATTTCAATGAAGCTCACATGAAAGATAAGAATTGAAACATAAAGAGAGCATCATGAAAAATATGACTAGCACATTTAAGTCTAACCCACTTCCTATGCATAGGGATTTTGTGAGCAAACAACTTATGGGAACAATAATCAACTAGCATAGGAAGGCAAAACAAACATAGCTTCAAAACTTTAAGCACATACAGAGGAAACTTGATATTATTGCAATTCCTACAAGCATATATTCCTCCCTCATAATAATTTTCAGTAGCATCACGAATTAATTCAACAATATAACCATCACATAAATCATTCTTTTCATGATCAACAAGCATAGAAATTTTATTACTCTCCACACAAGCAAAATTCTTCTCATGAATAATACTGGGAGCAAACTCAACAAAATAATTATCATGTGAGGCATAGTTCAATTGAAAACTAAAATCATGATGACAAGTTTCATGGTTATCATTATTCTTTATAGCATACAAGTCATCACAATAATCATCATAGATAGCAACTTTGTTCTCATAATCAATTGGAACCTCTTCCGAAATAGTGGATTCATCACAAAATAAAGTCATGACCTCTCCAAATCCACTTTCATCAATATAATCTTCATAAATAGGAGGCATGCTTTCATCGTAATAAATTTGCTCATCAAAACTTGGGGGACAAAAAATATCATCTTCATCAAACATAGCTTCCCCAAGCTTGTGGCTTTGCATATCATTAGCATCATGGATATTCAAGGAATTCATACTAACAACATTGTAATCATGCTCATCATTAAAATATTTAGTGCCAAACATTTTAATGCATTCTTCTTCTAACACTTTGGCACAATTTTCCTTTCCATCATACTCACGAAAGATATTAGAAAGATGAAGCGTATGAGACAAACTTAATTCCATTTTTTTGTAATTTTCTTTTATAAACTAAACTAGTGATAAAACAAGAAACTAAAAGACTCGATTGCAAGATCTAAATATATACCTTCAAGCACTCACCTCCCCGGCAACGGCGCCAGAAAAGAGCTTGATGTCTACTACACAACCTTCTTCTTGTAGACGTTGTTGGGCCTCCAAGTGTAGAGGTTTGTAGGACAGTAGCAAATTTCCCTCAAGTGGATGACCTAAGGTTTATCAATCCGTAGGAGGCGTAGGATGAAGATGGTCTCTCTCAAGCAACCCTGCAACCAAATAACAAAGAGTCTCTTGTGTCCCCAACACACCCAATACAATGGTAAATTGTATAGGTGCACTAGTTCGGCAAAGAGATGGTGATACAAGTGGTATATGGATAGTAGATATGAGTATTTGTAATCTGAAAATATAAAAACAGCAAGGTAACTAATGATAAAAGTGAGCACAAATGGTATTGCAATGCGTTGAAATAAGGCCTAGGGTTCATACTTTCACTAGTGCAAGTTCTCTCAACAATAATAACATAATTGGATCACATAACTATCCCTCAATATGCAACAAAGAGTCACTCCAAAGTCACTAATAGCAGAGAACAAACGAAGAGATTATGGTAGGGTACGAAACCACCTCAAAGTTATTCTTTCCAATCAATCCGTTGGGCTATTCCTATAACTCACAAATCAACCAAAACTACCTTAAGACACAAATCAACCAAAACCCTAATGTCACCTAGATACTCCAATGTCACCTCAAGTATCTGTGGGTATGATTATACGATATGCATCACACAATCTCAGATTCATCTATTCAACCAACACATAGAACCTCAAAGAGTGCCCCAAAGTTTCTACCGGAGAATCATGACGAAAATGTGTGCCAACCCCTATGTATAGGTTCATGGGCGGAACCCGCAAGTTGATCACCAAAATATACATCAAGTGAATCACGTGATATCCCATTGTCACCACAGATATGCACGGCAAGACATACATCAAGTGTTCTCAAATCTTTATCGACTCAATCCGATAAGATAACTTCAAAGGGGAAACTCAATCCATTACAAGAGAGTATAGGAGGGAGAAAACATCATAAGATCCAACTATAATAGCAAAGCTCGCGATACATCAAGATCGTACCACCTCAAGAACACGAGAGAGAGAGAGATCAAACACATAGCTACTGGTACATACCCTCCGCCCCGAGGGAGAACTACTCCCTCCTCGTCATGGAGAGCACCAGGATGATGAAGATAGCCACCGGAGAGGGATTCCCCCTCCGGCAGGGTGCCGGAACAGGTCTAGATTGGTTTTCGGTGGCTATGGAGGCTTCTGGCGGCGGAACTCCCAATCTATTCTCCTCTCCGATCGTTTTAGGGTATATGGATATATATATGCGGAAGAAATACGTCAGGGGAGCCACGAGGGGCCCACGAGGGTGGAGGGCGCGCCCTAGTGGGTGGGCGCGCACCCTTGCCTCATGGCTCCCTCGTTTCTTTCCTGACGTGCACTCCAAGTCTATCGGGTAGCTTTCCTTCCAAAAATAACTTCTCCAGAAGGTTTCATTCCGTTTCGACTCCGTTTGATATTCCTTTTCTTCGAAACACTGAAACAAGGGAAAAACAGGAACTGGCACTGGACTCTGGGTCAATAGGTTAGTCCCAAAAATAATATAAAAGTGCATAGTAAAGCCCATTAAACATCTAAGATGCATAATATAATAGCATGGAACAATCAAAAATTATAGATACATTGGTGACGTATCACCCCTGAGGAGGTCTTGTGTTGTCCACCTCACGAGGCTTGGCCCCTCGTGAGGGTCTTGAGTGTTTGTTGGTGAAGATGGGCTAGACAGTGCCGCTGGTGGAGCCACGCCGCGGGCCGCAGGCAGGCAAGTCTAGGGACCCCCATTCCCAGAACGCCGACAGTAGCCCCCGGGCCCAAGGCGCGCTCGGTCTTGTCTTTGAGGCGAAGCCAAAGGGCAAGTGCAGAGCTTTGTGGGCCCCAACAGCTTGCGGCCATGGTTAATGCGTGGCGATTGATTAGGCGTGGGCGTATCCGCTTCCCCATGCCGCCTCGGCAACTGCCCGACTTGACGGGTCCTTGCTGCATGCAGAAAAAGATCATTATTACCTTAGATCGTGGAGGCCAACAGTTGGCCTCCCTTGGCTATAAATGGGTAGGGGGCAGAGCCCTTGTCGCCCATCTCTTCCTTTGCTTCCCCTGCTTCTTCTTCTTCCTTGCTTCTTTGCCGGCAGCGACATCCATGGCGCCTGTGAAGAGGCTCTCGGCTACAGAGAAAGGGAAGGCTCGCCAGGAGGTGCCCGGCTCACCGCCGCCCAAGAGGGGGCGCGGCCATCCCCGCAAGCATGCTATGACCCCCGCCGCGGACCCTCGTGGCTGCGGTGACGCCTCTTCGCGTGGTGGTGGTCGCCCGGGTTGTGGGGTCCCCGTCGATGAAGGGAGGCGCGCCATGGTCGCGCGGCCGCCCAAGCCGTGCTTCCACTCTGTGGAAGTGCTGTCGGAGTTCATCGTGTGGTCAGAGAATCCGGCTGGCACTTGGCTTCAGCTTCCGTGCTTCTCTGTCGGCGAGCTGCCAGCCACTGGTGCGGGCGGTCTTTGGCTGTAGGCGGACGGCTGCTGCAGCAGGGCTTCGTGGGTCGCGGTCGAGGTCTCCATCGCAGGCAACACAGTCCTAGCTCGCGGCTGGCAGACGTTTGCCCGCGCGTGCGGACTGGGCGGGCGGTGTGCCCTCCACTTCAAGTACGACGACAAAGTGACCCTGTTCATGAGGGTATTTGGGGACGATGGTCGCCGCATCGGGTGCTGCCCCAAGGAAAACGACGGAATACATGCCTACATTACATTGATGAACTGGAGCTAGTTCTCTGTCACCCTATGGTATAACTGTTGCATGAGGAATCACATCCGACATAATTATCCATCACTGATCCATTGCCTATGAGCTTTTGACATATTTATCTTTGCTTAGTTACTTTGCCGTTTCATTGTTACAATCACTACAAGACCAATATTGTTACTTTTACCACCGTTACCATTACTTCCATATTACTTTGCTACTAAATACTTAGCTGCAGATATTAAGTCTTTAAGGTGCGGTTGAATTGACAACGCAATTGTTAATACTTGAGAATATTCTTTGTCTCCCCTTGTGTCGAATCAATAAAATTGGGTTGAATACTCTACCCTCGAAATCTGTTGCGATCCCCTATACTTGTGGGTTATCAAGACTATTTTCTTACGCTGTTGCCAGGGAGCATAGCTCTATTCTTTGAGTCACTTGGGATTTATATCTGTTGATCACTATGAAGAACTTGAAAGATGAAAGAACCAAAATCTATCCCCCAACTACGAGGGGAGGTAAGGAACTACCATCTAGCTCTGCACTTGATTCACCTTCTGTTATGAGTAAACTTGCGACACCTACTCATGCTATTCATTCTGATATGTTCCATGTCATTGATGATGCCACTTCTACTTTGCATGATGCTTATGATGAAACTACTTCTATGCATGATAATACTGTGCCACTAGGTGAATTTCTTGATGAACAACTTGCTAGGGTTAGAGAGAATGAAATTATTGAAACTGATAATATTGATGAAAGTGATGATGAAGATTCTCCCCCTAGATATGAATTGCCTGTTGTGCCTGAGGGTTATGTTATGGATGAAGAAACTGCTAGAGACTTTTTAGCTTGCAATGATAGATATAATCTTAAGAAATTATTAGCTAAGCTGAAAGAAAAATCCTTGAATGCTAGAATGAAATATGACCCTGCTTTTGCTACTTCACCTATCTGTATGTCTAGTAAGGATTATGATTTCTCTGTCGATCCTGAGTTAATTACTTTGGTTGAATCTGATCCTTTTATGGCTATGAATCTAAAACAGTTGTGGCACATCTTACTAAATTAAAGGATATAGCCACCATGTTCACTAATGATGAGAAAACTCGCTATTACTTTATCCTTAAGTTGTTTCCGTTCTCATTAAAGGGTGATGCTAAAACATGGTTTAATTCTCTTGATCCTGGTTGTGTGCGTAGTCCCCAGGATATGATTTATAACTTCTCTACTAAATATTTCCCCACTCATAAGAAACAAGATGCCTTAAGGGAAATATATAACTTTGTGCAAATTGAAGAAGAGAGTCTCCCAGAAGCTTGGGGGAGGCTTCTCCGATTACTTAATGCTTTGCCTGATCATCCTCTCAAGAAAAATGAAATACTTGATATCTTTTATAATGGATTAACTGATGCTCTAGAGACCACCTGGATAGTTGTGCTAATTGTGTTTTCAGGGAAAGAACTGTTGAGCAAGATGAATTGCTATTGAATAATATGTTGAGTAATGAAAATGATTGGACACTTCCTGAACCAACTCCTAAGCCAACTCCGAAGAAAAGGGGTATTCTATTTCTCGGTCCTGAAGATATGCAAGAGGCAAAGAAATCTATGAAAGAAAAAGGTATTAAAGCTGAAGATGTTAAGAATTTACCACCTATTGAAGAAATACATGATCTTGATAAGCCGACACAGGTAGTAAAGGTAAATTCTCACTATAGATTTGATGAAGGTGATATTCCCCGTTATAAGTCTGCTAGCTAATGCTTAGATGATTTTGATAATTTTATTGCTAAATGAGAAAACTTCAATGCTTTTGTTAGTAGACAATTGAAACATAATGCTTATATGATTGAACACTTGAGTGAACTTAAACTTATTAGTAAACATGCTTCTATGGTTACCACTCAAGTAGAACAAGTACTTAAAGCTTAGAATGATTTGCTCAATGAATTAAATAATATGAAAAATGATTATGTTGTTAGAGTTATGACTAGAGGGGGTAATATGACTCAGGAACCTTTGTATCCTAAGGGCCACCCTAAGAGAATTGAGCAAGATTATCAAAGAACTAATGTTGATGCACCTAGTTCTTCTAAGAAGAAGAAAAAGAAAAATGATAAGACTTTGCATGCTTCTAGTGAACCTATTGTTGACACACCTGAGAATCCCAATGATATTTCTATTTCTGATGCTGAAACACAATCTGGTAATGAACATGAACCTAGTGATAATGTTAATGATGATGTTCATGTTGATGCTCAACCTAGCAATGACAATGATGTAGAGATTGAACCTGTTGTTGATCTTGATAACCCACAATCAAAGAATCAACGTTATGATAAGAGAGACTTCATTGCTAGGAAGCACGGTAAAGAAAGAGAACCATGGGTTCAGAAACCCATGCATTTTCCCCCTAAACCATCCAAGAAAAAGGATGATGAGGATTTTGAGCGCTTTGCTGAAATGATTAGACCTATCTTTTTGCGTATGCGTTTGACTGATATGCTTGAAATGAATCCTTATGCTAAGTACATGAAAGATATTGTTACAAATAAAATAAAGATATCGGAAGCTGAAATTTCCACCATGCTTCTTAATTATACTTTTAAAGGTGGAATACCCAAGAAACTGGGAGATCCATGAGTACCAACTATACCATGCTCCATGAAAAGAAACTATGTTAAAACTGCTTTATGTGATCTTGGTGCTGGTGTTAGTGTTATGCCTCTCTCTTTATATCGTAGACCTGATTTGAATAAGTTGGCACCTACTGAAATATCTTGGCAAATGGTTGATAAATCACCTGCTATACCTGTCGCTATTTGTGAGGATGTGCCTGTTGTGGTTGCAAACGTTACTATTTTAACGGACTTTGTTATTCTTGATATTCCCGAGGACGATAGTATGTCTATTATTCTTGGTAGACCCTTTTTGAATACTGCAGGGGCTGTTATTGATTGCAACAAAGGCAATGTCACTTTTCATGATAAAGGTAATGAGCATACGGTACACTTTCCGAGGAAACAACCTCAAGTCCAGAGTATCAATTCTATTGGAAAAATCCCAACGATTACTATTGGAGGTTTTGAATTTCCTCTTCCTACTGTCAAGAAGAAATATGATATTCTTATTGTTGGGGATGTGAATATCCCCATTGAGGTAACCTAGTGTTATTCGAAAATTCTCCGGTTTCATGTCATTCGAAAAGAGTTTGTTAACAAGACTTGATCAACCTTGTTAGTGGGTTCCTTTTGATGAGCATGAGATGGATGAAGTTAGAAAGCAGAACTCTCTGTACCCTCCTTTTACTTTCTACAATTTATATTAAATAAAGCAAAAATAGTATTTTCTGTCTGTTTTCTGAATTATCCTGGCAATAAAAAATACCCCGAAAATAAAAGTTCTCCAAATATCCTGAAAATTTAATATGATTTTTTTCTGGAATATTGAAGAATATTTTGCACTGAGAACACACCAGGGGGACCCACCATGTGCCCATGAGGGTGGAGGGGGCGCCCCTACCTCGTGGACCCCACGTGGCCCCCCTCCACTTATTCTTGCACCCACACACTTCGTCTTCCTCCAGAAAAAATCATCCACCAGCTCAAACCCGAGTTTTAGCTCATCTTGTTGCCATTTTCGATCTCCTTGCTCAAAGCTCCATTCACAAAACTGCTTTGGGGGATTGTTCTTCGGTATGTGACTCCTCCAATGATCCAATTAGTTTTGTTCTAGTGCTTTATTTATTACAAATTTTTGTTGCTTAGGTGACCCTATTATTGAGCTTGCATGTCAAATTTATGTGGTCAAACATAGTTTTAATGCATGATATGGCTTCTAGGAACTTGTAGGAGTACCTGCTATCAATGTTGTTGAGTTTGGTTCACTTTTATTTTGAGTCACTAAAAATTTCAGAAATTTTTTAGAGGAAGAAATATGTTTAGGAAAATGTACCAAGGTGGTTCCTCAAGGAAGCAGGCACCTAGGCTCGCTATACGTGAGCCGGACTATGAACTACCGAGGGAAGCTCAAGTGCGGCCTTGCGAATGGCCGTCAGAGGAGTTTATGATCCATGCAGGCATCAAGGATGAATTTGATGCATACGTGCGTAACACTAATCTTGAGGGCTTTGTGTCAGATAAGTGTCGGCAATACCACTACCTAACTGATTCCTTTGTGAGAAGGTTTAAATTTACATCCTCGTGCAATTCTCACACTATTTTATTTGATCTTTATGATAAATCATATACCATGGACCTAGCAGATTTGAATACTTCTTGTAAACTCCCGCACTGGGGCAATGTTAGTGAACCTCGCAAATCTGAATATAAAGACTTTCTTGCTAGTATTACTATGTGGGAATCTAGGGAAATCACACAAGCTACCATAGGGAGCATTCATTTTCCTTCCATACATTATTTTTCTCTTATCGTGGGTAGATGCATTAACGGTAAAGATGAGGCTTGTCACATGTGCATTCCAAATCTTAGTGTCCTCAAGAGTGCAGTATTGGGTGATAAACAATATAACTTGGGGGCTATTGTTGCACGTAGGTTGCATCTTAATAGTTTAAGTGGAGACTTGTTTGGTGGAATTTATGCAACTCGTGTAGCTAATTATCTTGAGATACCCATACATGAAAATGATATTGAATTGCCTCCTGCTTATCTAGATTATAATGCTATGGTTCGTCATCAGTTTGTTGAGAGGAATGAACAGTTACTCCAATATCGACTAATCTTTGATAGACATCGCACTGTCCATGTTGCTCTCCCTGCTCCTGCTTTCTTTGACTTTCAGACAAAAGGGAGATCTGTTATAACCAGGGAGGAGGCAAACGAGTATGAGAGGAGGACGGAGGCAGCTCACCTCCAAGTTGCAACTTGTGAGGCAATAGCCGTTGCATCTCAGTATGACCCCAGTTACAACTTCGGATACCCGCCAGGCCAGCTGTGGCCATAGACCAACTTAGGCCAAAAGCCTAAGCTTGGGGGAGTACGTATTTCTCACCGACATTACATTCACGTTCACACACTCATGCTAGTTGTTGGCGCTCATACTTTTTCATTGTACTATCCATGCTATTTTAATTTCTTTTCCCAGCATTCTTCTTGTGTGTTTGAAAAACCTTAATAAAAACTAAAAAAATAGTTGTAGCTTTTAGTCAGTTTACTTTCCATGCCTGTTGTAGTAGTAATTAAAAGAAAACCCCAAAAGATTTCTCGTTCTTCTTTTGCTTGTTGGGAGCTTTACCGTGTAAATAGTTTTGTTTCTTTTCTTTTCTTTGGAAGTCGAGGGGAGAAGACCATGATGAAAATGTTGAGTGGCTCTCATATGAATTATTGTTGATCTAACCAAGAGCCCATATTACCTTGTCTTCTCCTATATATTGAATGCTTGCAGATTCCAGCTTAGTCCAATGCACGTGCACTATTATTATTATCCACACCGTTCGGTCGTGCAAGTGAAAGGCAATAATGACGATATATGCTGGACTGATTGAGATGAGAGAAGCTGGTATGAACTCGACCTATCCTGTTTTTGTAAATATGATTAGTTCATCGTTCCTGATTCAGCCTACTGTGAATAAAACATGTTTGCCATGACAATTAGAGATTATAGTTTCTCATGCCATGCTTAATTAGCTAGGAGTTTATAATGGTTTACCTTGCGTGTCAACATGCTATTAAAATGGTTGTGATGTGGTATGATAGGGTGGTATCCTCCTTTGAACGATTCGAGTGGCTTGACTTGGCACATGTTCACGCATGTAGTTGAAACAAAATCAACATAGCCTCCATGATATTTATGTTCATGGTGAATTATATCCTACTCATGCTTGTACTCAGTGTCGATTAATTTTAATGCATGTTCATGACTGTTGCCGCTCTCTAGCTGGTCGCTTCCCAGTCTCTTTCTAGCCTTCACTTGTACTAAGCAGGAATACTACTTGTGCATTGAGGGAGTCCTGGATTAGGGGGTCTCCAGATAGCCAGACTATATCCTTTGGTCGGACTGTTGAACTATGAAGATACAAGATTGAAAACTTCATCCCGTGTCCGGATGGGACTCTCCTTGGCGTGGAAGGCAAGCTAGGAAATACGGATATGTAAATCTCCTCCCTTGTAACCGACCTTGTGTAACCCTAGCCCCCTCCGGTGTCTATATAAACCAGAGGGTTTAGTCCGTAGGACAACATACAATCATACCATAGGCTAGCTTCTAGGATTTAGCCTCTATGATCTCATGGTAGATCAACTCTTGTAATACTCATATCATCAAGAACAATCAAGCGGGACGTAGGGTATTAACTCCTTCAAGAGGGCCCGAACCTAGGTAAACATCTTGTCCCCTGCCTCCTGTTACCATCCGCCTTAGACGCACAGTTCGGGACCCCCTACCCGAGATCTGCCGGTTTTGACACCGACATTGGTGCTTTCATTGAGAGTTTCCCACTGTGTCGTCACCATAAGGCTTGATGGCTCCTTCGATCATCGGTAGCGATGCGGTCCAGGGTGAGGTTTTCCTCCCCGGACAGATCTTTGTATTCGGCGGCTTCGCACTGCAGGCCAATTCGCTTGGCCATCTGGAGCAGATCGAGAGCTATGCCCCTGGCCATCAGGTCAGATTCGTAAACTTGAACTACAAGGCCAATATCCGCGAAGACTTGATCTTCGACGGATTCGAGCCCATGTCAGGTGTGCCGCACAGTCACGACGAGCATGACATAACTCTGCCGTCGGATAGTATTCGGAAGATCGCATCTGCAACTACTCCGGCCGTTAATCCGGAGCAAATCGCACCATCCGAGAGCAGAGGGATAGACCCCGCCATGGAGGCCGCGCTCTCAGCGGCGATAGAGCCAGACATTGACTTCACCCCTTACGAGAGCCGTGTTGCCGAACCACTGGATTCACCCTCGGCCACGGACTCTGAGCCGCTTATATCCGTGCCCGTCGAACCCGACTGGGCTCCGATCATGGAGTTCACCTCCGCAGATATCTTTCAGCACTCGCCTTTCGGCGATGTGCTAAATTCATTAAGGTCTCTCTCCCTGTCAGGAGAACCTTGGACGAACTATGTTCGGCTAGAATGGGATGCGGACGACAAAGAAATTCACTGCCCACCCACCACCCACTTGGTAGCCACTGTCGACGACTTAACCGACATGCTTAACTTCAACTCCGAAGACATCGACGGCATGAACGAAGACGCAGGAGACGAACAGGAACCAGCGCCAACAGGGTGCCGGACAACCACTTCATCACATGACATATACATGGTGGATACACCCAAAGAGGGCAATGGCGAAGAGATAGCGGAGGATGCTCCCTCCAAGCAACCCAAGCACCGACGTCAGCGGCGCTGCTCTAAGTCCCGCCATAGCAAAAACAGCGATAACAGTGCAAGAGGAAATAACAGTCCAGTCGACTCTAGAAGAAATGACGACTGCACTGCCCTGGTGGCAGAGCACAACGAAGATGCAAACAACGAACATAGTGCGGATCCGGCATCCGAACACGGCGACGCCAAGGATAAACCTCATCAAACCCCGTCTCGGGAGGAAAATAGTCCGGACCAAGAGGCACATATCATCCCGGAAACGCACTTGGAGCAAGATAACATCCGCAGAAGGCTTATTGCCACAGCGAGGAGCCTGAAGAAGCAGAAGCAAAGGCTTAAGGTTGCACAAGATATGCTCAACAGCAGGTGGAACAAAGTGCTCAACAACGAAACAAAGTATGGTGGAAGTTACCACACAAATAGCTATCCAAAGCGCAAGCTATTACCTGAATTCGACGATGAGGCCTTACAACCCACACAGCCAAAAAATGACACGACCAACCGGCCGGATCCACCACCTTGTGACCGCGATAGAGCAGCCAACAAAGTCGCACATAAGTCAACACACGATCTAAGTGAGAACTTGCGCCAAAAATCCAGTGCGACCAGATCCATCTACGGATCTAGGAAGCGCGCTCCGGCACAAAATCAAAACCGAATACTACAACCTTTCGAATTCCATGGAATGTCCCAATACAGGGGCGCTGCACCGCCCCTATGTTTCACAGATGAGGTGCTGGATCACGAATTCCCAGAAGGATTCAAACCAGTGAACATAGAGGCATACGATGGGACCACAGACCCTAGAGTCTGGATCGAGGACTTTATCCTCCATATCCATATGGCTCGCGGAGATGATCTCCATGCCATTAAATACTTACCCCTCAAGCTCAAAGGACCAGCTCGGCACTGGCTGAAAAGCCTCCCTGAAAACTCAATTGGAAGTTGGGAGGAGCTCGAGGACGCTTTTCGGGCTAATTTCCAAGCGACTTACATCCGGCCTCTGGATGCAGACAATTTAAGTCATACATTCCAACAGTCCGAAGAGTCCGCCCAAAAGCTTTGGAACAGGTTCCTCACCAAGAAGAACCAAATCGTCGATTGTCCGGACGCCGAAGCCTTGGCAGCTTTTAAACACAGCGTCCGAGACGAATGGCTCGCCAGACACCTCGGCGAAGAAAAACTGAGAACAATGGCAGCCCTAACAAGCCTCATGACCCGCTTTTGCGTGGGCGAAGATAACTGGTTAGCCCGTAGCAGCACCAGTGACCCAAGCACATTCGAAGTCAGGGATGGCAATGGAAAACCACGAAGCAACAAAAACAAGCGTCAAAATAAAGAAGGTAGCCCAGATAATACGGCGGTAAACACCGGATTCAGGGGCTCTCGACCAGGTCAGCGGAAAAAGCCTTTTAAAGGCAGTAGAGAAGGACCATCTGGCCTAAACAAGATTCTTGACAAGCTCTGTCAGATTCACGGCACCCCCGACAAACCTGCAACTCACACCCACAGAGAATGTTGAGTCTTCAAGCAGGCCGGTAAGCTAAACACCGAACACAAAGGGGAAGAGACACCAAGCGAAGACGAGGACGAACCTCGCCAACAAAGAACCGGAGGACAGAAAAAAATTCCCACCAGAGGTTAAAACGGTAAACGTGATCCATGTGACGAAGAAGAGAAGCAAAGATGCACTCTGAGACACACGCGCCATAGAGCCCGTCACCCATAGGATCAACCCCTGGTTGGTCTGCCCGATCACTTTTGATCGCAGGGATCATGCGTCAAGCATCCGACACGAAGGACTGGTGGCCTTGGTGTTAGACCCAATAATAAATGGGTACCATCTCACACGAGTCCTCACGGACGGCGGTAGTGATCTCAATATGATATATCAGGACACAGTCCGCAAAATGGGATAGACCCGCACAAATAAGCCACAGTAATACTACCTTCAAGGGAGTAATCCAGGCCAAGAGGCCCGCTGTACGGGCTCTCTACTGCTAAAGGTTGTATTCGGTTCTCCCAATAACTTCTGAAGCGAAAGGTTAACTTTCCATGTCGCTCCATTCCGAAGTGACTATCAAGCACTACTCGGAAGAACGGCTTTCACTCGTTTTAATGCAATACTACATTATGCTTTTCTCAAGCTTAAGATGCCCGGTCCACGTGGCATCATCACAATTAGCGGAAATACTGAACTCTTTTCACGTACAAAAGAGGATGCGGCGGCTTTAACAGCCACAAACTAGACGGCCTCACCAACAAGAAAAAATGACAGGTCGTCAAGACCACGGACATGGTTAGATGAGTCTGGTGCTCCACTACATATACATGAGATTGGTTTGATGATCAAACCCTCATAGACGATACCAGGGGCTTCCCGCATGTAATCAGGGCCAGCCCGACTCAACTTGACTTCTCTTGAATTTTGATAGTTCATTGATAATAACCAATTCCTTTTTTTGCCACGACAACTTTCACCTAAGTTCTTTCCTTTTAAAGATGACAATCATGCTACATCCGTCCAGGACACGGCACAAGGGAGACACAGGCGCAGACGTGCAGTAGGGACCCGCCCAAAGGTTTCTTTTTAGATTAAGACCCTGTGTAAACCCTTTTTACTGTCTCTTGTTGCTCACATCCTCCGGATACTCTACACAACCGAGAAGGATGCTGACGTTATTGGCATGTGGCCACATCAGCATATTGCACGTACCTGGACACACGAGGTTTATTATTAAGGGCATTGTTCAGCCTGGTATATGTTATAAAGACCGAACACCTTAGGGAGTGTTCGGCGTCGAGAGTTTGGCCCTATATGCATCAGCTCCTAATCATGTCTTTGGTCAAATGTTGGGTTTGCCCGGCTCCCACGTTTTGGTACCTTATGTTCCACCATATCGGCTAAGGTAGCACTGGGAGAACTACTGCGATTGTGCCCTGGTTCATCCGGATGAGCACCTCAGTAGAGAAAGCCGAAAACTGACTGTCATGATATAGCGAGAGACTGTTCAACCACTCAATGACTTAGTGGAATCTTCAGGATTCCTCCGCATTAACGAAGGGCCGTTTCCCGGCCATGTACGTACGCGCCCCGTATTCGGACGAGCGTGGAAGTACCAGGGGCTATATAGCAGCCCCACCGTCAAACTCCTATGGCTAAGTGAAAGTGTTAAAGCAATATAGTCCAATTGCCTCGTTCGCTGCGCTACCACCTCCTTAATGGACCAAGATGTTGGATCAAGTGTGGATACACGTTTTTGGCGAACACCCCCGCATTATATGTGTGGGGGCGGAAGCCGACGACTACAAGCTTTTAGGTTATATACATATATACATAAACGGCCGCACAAGAGGCATCATAATACTTTCAGGCAAAAGTATAAACACAGCCTTGATAACTCAATAAAACTCTATTTTTACAATGGGAGTACATGTCACTAGAACATAATATTCTTCGAGCACTGAGCCTCTATCGAACGAGCGCCTTCAAGAACTTCTTAAAAGTAGTGCTCGGCAGCCACTCGGCCTTGGCCGAACCCTGTGTGGCAACAATGGTGGCCTCCATCTCTGCCCAGTATGTCTTGACACGGGCAAAGGCCATCCGTGCACCCTCTATGCACGTCGATCTCTTTATAGCATCAATGCGCGGCACGGCACCAAGGAATTGTTGCACTAAACTAAAGTAGCTATTCGGCCTTGGCCCTCCCGGCCACAGATGATCCACAACGGACCTCATGGCAAGTCCGGACAACCTATGGAGCTCGTCCCACTCGGCCATTCGCTCATTCAACAGTAGCGGGCGGCCTGGAGCATGAAACTGTGACCAGAACAACTGTTCCACTTCGTGATCTTTCCGATCCTTGAAGTACTCGGCCGCATCAGCAGCACTTGCAGCCAAATCCACATAGGCCTCCGCAGAACTCCATAGTCGGTCAAGAGGAGTATACTTCGGATCTCTGAACTTCGTCCGCAACAAGAAGGGCTTCCCAGACACGATATCTGTAGCTTGATGCAGCTCCTCCTTCGTCGCTCTAATTTTGGAGCAGGCTTCCTTGGCAGCTACCAGGGCCTTCTCCAGGTCCGTCGCCTTCGCTCGGCTTTCTTCTTCACGAAGCTGGTAGCGGTCAGCGGCATCTTTCAACTCTATAGCCATTTTAGCTATTCTTTCCTTGCTCTCGCAATGCGCGGCCTGTTCGGCATTCAACTCTTCGACTGCCTTTAGAGCGGCCGCATTGCTACTCCTTGCTTGTTCCTTGGCTCGGGCAAGCTCCGCCCGAAGGGTCTCCATGATAGCAGCTCCATCTGCAGTCACAACATATTAAAGATATTGGCATCATGCTCCTCTTATTATGTGACGATCACCAGAGAAATCGCTTACCCTGTGCCTCGTCAAGCCGCTGGTTGACAAGCACGATATCGTCATCGGCCGCATCAAGTTGCCGCTTTATCTCGGTAAACTCATCGGTCCGGCTAGCCACCGAAGCCTCAGCCACCTGCACATAAAGGCAGTCGGGTTATTACCTAGGAATATGATCCTCGGTTTGCCGCCGTTCTCGATGACAACCAGAGTCAAAGGGGCTACTATCTGCATAGGGCACACCTAACGTGTGTGGTACTATCAAAAACATACACTATTTCACGTACCCCAAAGCCTTTTAGCAGACTCATAAAGGCTTCATGCAATCCACTTTCAGGAGATGAAATCCTTTCAATTACCATACCCATCAGCGTACGATGCGCTTCTGAGATGGCTGCTTTCCCCAGAAGATCCCTTAGTGCGTCAGACCGCACTCTGTACGGTTCTGGACTCTTGCCATCACTCTCCTTAGGAGTCGGATACTAAGGATTCCGAGTAGCCAAAGGGTTATCCTCTAGCCTGGGCGGATCAGGAGATACCCTCCGCGATGACACTTCAGGGTCGCCCGCCAGGAGGCGGGGTGTCAGGAGGAGGTGTTTCGCTCCCATCATCTCCGGAAGTAGATCCCAAAGACGAACTCTGTCGAGAAGGGCTGCGATCCGGACTACAATTTATAAGCATCGGTTATTGTCTTCAGAAGTAAGGTAGGGTATTTTCATTATTAAGTACTTTTTGATTACTTACAGCTCGGTAGAGGGCTGATCCCCACGCGGACATTGCGCAGCAAGAATACCCTCCGAGGCAGGACCCTCTGGCGAAGATTTGTTCTCCTGTTTGGAAACCTTAGTTTCCGGATCTTCAGAGGCAGTCCTCTTCATTCCCCGGGGAGAGGGAATGTCAGAGTATTTCCCCTGTTTATCCTCCCTCGCGGAGGCACTCATCCCCTCGATTGGTACGAGTAGCGAGTGAGGCCCGCTGTCGACCTCTTTATTCCCCCCTTCATCTTCTTTTGAGGGCACTTGATAAGACGCCGGCTCGAGCATTTTGTCCAGTACCGGATTGTCCAAGCCTTTAGGAAGGGGGGCCGGACACCTGATCATCTTTGCCTTTGTTATCCAGTCCTAGTCAAAGAGCGACTTTTTAGAATGATGTCATGATAAATAAAAGCACAGTGTGTTCGGCCATGGGATTACTTTCTTGGGTATCAGGGCGGTTGCACCTCAAACCCACATCCTCAGTGGTGTCCGGACACTCTATTTGTGGTCCGTAGAACGATTTGAACATCTCTTCGAGCGTCATGCCGAAGAAGTGTTGAATAGCTCACGGTCCTTCCGGGTTGAATTCCCACATGCGGAGGCGCCGACGTTTGCAAGGCTGGACTCGACGAACTAGCATAACTTGCATTACCATAACCAGGCTGAAATCTCTCTCAAAGAGTTCTCGGATACGGCTCTGCTATATTGGCACATCCTTTGCTAGACCCCAGCTCAGCCCCCTGCAGATCCATGACGTCAGCTGCGGTGGGGGGGCCGAGCGGAAGGTAGGGGCTGCTACCCACTTGGCACTTCGGGGAGCTGTGATGTAAAACCACTCCCACTGCCACAAACTAGACACCTCTGAAATGGAACCCTCTGGCCATGGAGCATCAACGATTTTGCTTATTAAGGCACCTCCGCACTTTGCGTGCCGCCCCTCGATCATCTTCGGCTTCACCTTGAAGGTCTTGAGCCATAGGCCGAAGTGAGGGGTAATGCGAAGGAAGGCCTCACATACGACAATAAATGATGTGATGTGAAGAAGGGAATCAGGGGCCAGATCATGGAAATCCAGCCCATAATAAAACATAAGCCCCCTAACAAAGGGATCCAGAGTGAGGCCTAGTCCTCGGAGGAAGTGAGAGATGAACACAACACTCTCGGTGGGTTCGGGAGTAGGGATGACTTGCCCTCGGGTGGGCAGCCTATGCGAAATTTCGGCGATCGGATATCTGGCCTCTCTCAGCTTTTTGATGTCCTCCTCTGTGACAGAGGAAGGCATCCACCGACCTTGAAGGTTGGATCCTGGCGTGGTTGAAGGTCCGAAGCGCCTGGCCTGAGCCTTGGGTGTTGGAACTTGAGGCAGGGGAAGGATTCGATTGAGCACGAGGGGGAAAAAGGACAGGCCTCGCCCTCTTTATAAAGGAGGTGAATATCAAGCGTCCTCCTTGTGGCTGTCTGGGACTTACCTAAGATCTAGGAGTCATACCAACAGGCACGATTGGATTACCCACGTCAGTATTGATGAGAATCCCGTAATAAGGGGGACACGATCTCTGCTTTGACGAGACGTGTCAGAAAAACCGCCTCGGAATATGCGCAGTGCTGGTTGAGAAAAAACGGTTCAGATAAAGACCGGGCCTTGACGTGATTTCGTGCTATCAAAACATGACATCAGATTAGATTTATGGAAATATTATTCTCTCTACGATGGGGTGTGGAACTTGTTTTGCAGAGCCAGACACTATCCTTGAGTTCAAAATTTTCTATGGAGTATTCGGAGGAGGAACCCGCCTTGCAATGCCGAAGACAATACTGCGCACCGGACTCGTCGTCATTGAAGCTTGGTTCAGGGGCTACTGAGGGAGTCCTGGATTAGGGGGTCTCCGGACAGCCGGACTATATCCTTTGGCTGGACTGTTGGACTATGAAGATACAAGATTGAAGACTTCGTCCCGTGTCCGGATGGGACTCTCCTTGGCGTGGGAGGCAAGCTAGGCAATGCGGATATGTAAATCTCCTCCCTTGTAACCGACCTTGTGTAACCCTAGCCCCCTCCGGTGTCTATATAAACCGGAGGGTTTAGTCCGTAGGACAACATACAATCATACCATAGGCTAGCTTCTAGGGTTTAGCCTCTACGATCTCGTGGTAGATCAACTCTTGTAATAGCCATATCATCAAGAACAATCAAGTAGGACATAGGGTATTACCTCCTTCAAGAGGGCCTGAACCTGGGTAAACATCTTGTCCCCTACCTCCTGTTACCATCCGCCTTAGACGCACAGTTCGGGACCCCCTACCCGAGATCCGCTGGTTTTGACACCGACATGCATCCACTTCCATAAACCCCAAAAGTTATTCCGTATGAGTCCACCATACCTTCCTATATCCGGTATCTACCTACCGTTCCAAGTAAATTTATATGTGCCAAACTCTAAACCTTCAAATGAAATTATGTTTTGTATGCTCGAATAGCTCATGTATCAACTAGGGTTGTCTATATCTTCCATGCTAGGCGGGTTATTCTCAAGAGGAGTGGACTCCGCTCCTCACTCACGAGAAAATGGCTGGTAACTGGGATGCCCAGTCCCATGCTTAAATTAAAATAATTGCAAACAAAGATCCCCCAAGATTGTTGTTAGTTGGAGGCACCCTTGTTTCGGACAAGCCACAAATTGATGTTTGTTGGTGGTAGGGGGAGTATAAACTTTACCATTCTGTTTGGGAACCGCCTATAATATGTGTAGCATGGAACATATCCAGATCTCTTGGTTGTTATGTTGACAATGAAAGTATGCCACTCAAAATATTATTTATCTCTATTTCAAAAATCGAGCTCTGGCACCTCTACAAATCCCTGCTTCCCTCCGTGAAGGGCCTATCTATTTAGTTTTAAGTTGAGTCATCATCCTCTTATTAAAAAGCACCAATTTGAGAGCACCGTTGTCATTTGCATGCATTACTATTAGTTTACATTGAGTATGACTGTGACTAGGTCTCTTTTACCATGAATTACAATGTTTAGTCAGTCCTTGATCTTCAGAGGTGCTCTGCATTTATGTTTTGCGGTCTCAGAAAGGGCCAGCGAGATACCATCTTCTTATATCATATTATAATTGTTTTGAGAAAGTGTTGCCATTCGAGATTTACTATTATTGCTCGCTAGTTGATTATGCTATTGATATGAGTAAACATGAGACCTAAATGTTATTGTGAATATGGTTAGTTCATAATATTCACTGAAAACTTGAATGTTGGCTTTACATATTTACAACAACAAGATCAAACATAATTTGTGAAACTTTTTTCTTTATCACTTTCAGTTTGTTAACTGAATTGCTTGAGGACAAGCAAAGGTTTAAGCTTGGGGGAGTTGATACGTCTCCATCATATCTACTTTTCGAAACACTTTTGACCTTGTTTTGGACTCTAACTTGCATGATTTGAATGGAAGTAACCCGGACTGACGCTGTTTTCAGCAAAATTGCCATGGTGTTGTTTTTGTGGAGAAATAGAAGTTCTCGGAATAACCTGAAACTTCACAGAGAATATTTTTGGAATATATAAAAATACTGGCAAAAGAATCTATGTAAGGGGGCCCACACCCTATCCATGAGGGTGGGGGCGTGCCCACCCCTTGGGGCGCGCCCCCTATCTCGTGGGCCCCCTGATGCTCCACCGACCTCAACTCCAACTCTATATATTCATGTTCGGGGAGAAAAAAATCAGAGAGAAGGATTCGTCACGTTTTATGATATGGAGCCGCCACCAAGCCCTAATATCTCTCGGGAGGGCTGATCTGGAGTCCGTTCGGGGCTCCGGAGAGGGGAATCCGTCGCCATCATCATCATCAACCTTCCTCCATCATCAATTTGATGATGCTCACCGCCGCGCGTGAGTAATTCCATCGTAGGCTTGCTGGACGGTGATGGGTTGGATGAGATTTATCATGTAATCAAGTTAGTTTTGTTAGGGTTTGATCCCTAGTATCCATTATGTTCTGAGATTGATGTTGCTATGACTTTGCTATGCTTAATGCTTGTCGCTAGGGCCCGAGTGCCATGATTTCAGATTTGAACCTATTATGTTTCCATGAATATATGTGAGTTCTTGATCCTATTTTGCATGTCAATAGTCACCTACTATTTGTTATGATCCGGTAACCCCGAAGTGACAATAATCAGTACCACTCCAGGTGATGACTATAGTCTGAGGAGTTCATGTATTCACTAAGTGTTAATGCATTGTTTCGGTACTCTATTAAATGGAGGCCTTAATATCCCTTAGTTTCCAATAGGACCCCGCTGTCACGGGAGGGTAGGACAAAAGATGTCATGCAAGTTCTTTTCCATAAGCATGTATAACTATATTCGGAATACATGCCTACATTACATTGATGAACTGGAGCTAGTTCTGTGTCACCCTATGTTATAACTGTTGCATGAGGAATCGCATCCAACATAATTATCCATCACTAATCCATTGCCTATGAGATTTTCACATATTGATCTTTGCTTAGTTACTTTACCGTTGCCACTGTTACAATCACTACAAAACCAATATTGTTACTTTTGCCACTGTTACCGTTACTTCCATATTACTTTGCTACTAAATACTTTACTGCAGATATTAAGTCTTTCAGGTGCGATTGAATTGAAAACTCAAATGTTAATACTTGAGAATATTCTTTTACTCCCCTTGTGTCGAATCAATAAATTTGGGTTGAATACTCTACCCTCAAAAATTGTTGCGATCCCCTATACCTGTAGGTTATCAGGGGGCACCCCATAGAGACACAAGTTGATTGTTTAACCCTGTGCGGTGCCCCCTCCACAGAATTCCACCCCGGTCATATCGTTGTAGTGCTTAGGCGAAGTGCTGTGTCGGTAACTTCATCATCACCTTCATCATGCTATCGTGCTGACGAAACTCTCCCTTGACCTCAACTGGATCTAGAGTTCGTGGGACGTCACCGAGCTGAACATGTGCAGATCGCGGAGGTACCACACCTTCGGTGCTAGGATCGGTCCGATCATGAAGACGTACGACTACATCAACCGTGTTGTCATAACGCTTCCGCTTATGGTCTATGAGGGTAAATAGACAACTATATCCCCTCTCATTGCTATGCATCACCTAGATGGATCTTGCGTGTGCGTAGGAATTTTTTTGAAATTACTGCCTTCCCCAACAGTGGCATCCGAGCCAGGTCTATGTGTAGATGTTATATGCATGAGTAGAACACAAAGGAGTTGTGGGCGTGGGTATATACATATTGCTTGTCGTCACTAGTTGATTCTTGATTCAGGGGTATTGTTGGATGAAGTGGCTCAGACCGACATTACGTGTACGCTTACGCAAGACTGGTTCTACCGACGTGCTTCACACATAGGTGGCTAGTGGGTGTTAGTTTCTCCAACTTTAGTTGAATCAGATTCAATGAACAGGGTTCTTTCAAAAGATCAAAAAGAAATCACTACACCACATTGTGGTTTTTGATGCATAGGTAAGAATTGTTCTTGCTCAGCCTGTAGCAGCCACATAAGACTTGCAACAACAAAGTAGAGGACGTCTAACTTGTTTTTGCAGGGCATGTTGTGATGTCATATGGTCTAGACGTGATTATATAAATTGTTGTATGAGATGATCATGTTTTGTAACACAGTTATCGGCAACTGACAGCAGCCATATGGTTGTCGCTTTATTGTATGAAATGCAATCACCATGTAATTGCTTTAGTTTATCACTAAGTGGTAGCAATAGTCATCCAAGCAATAGTTGGCAAGACGACAACGATACTATGATGGAGATCAAGGTGTCAAGCCGGTGACGATGGTAATCATGACGGTGCTTTGGAGATGGAGATCAAAGTCACAAAATGATGATGGCCATATCATATCACTTATATTGATTGCATATGATGTTTATCCTCTATGCATCTTATTTTGCTTAGTTCGGCGGTAGAATTATAAGATTATCTCTCACTAAATTTCAAGGTACAAGTGTTCTCCCTGAGTATGCACTGTTATTACAGTTCATCATGCTGAGACACCATGTGATGATCGGGTATGATAAGCTCTACGTTCACATACAACGGGTGCAAGCCAGTTTTGCACACGCAGAATACTCGGGTTAAACTTGATGAGCCTAGCATATGCAGATATGGCCTCAGAACACTAAGACCGAAAGGTCGAGCGTGAATCATATAGTAGATATGATCAACATAGTGATGTTCACCATGGAAAACTACTCCATCTCACGTGATGATCGGACATGGTTTAGTTGATATGGATCACATTATCACTTTGATGATTAGAGGGATGTCTATCTAAGTGGGAGTTCTTAAGTAATATGATTAATTGAACTTTAATTTATCATGAACTTAGTACCTGATAGTATTTTGCATGTATATGTTGTTGTAGATAGATGGCCCGTGTTGTTGTTCCGTTGAATTTTAATGTGTTCCTAGAGAAAGCTAAGTTGAAAGATGATGGTAGCAATTATACGGACTGGGTCCGTAACTTGAGGATTATCCTCATTGTTGCATAGAAGAATTGCGTCCTGGAAGCACCGCTAGGTGAGAAACCCGCTGCAGGAGCAACATGAGATGTTATGAACATCTGGCAGAGCAAAGCTAATGACTACTCGATAGTTCAGTGTGCCATGCTTTACGGCTTAGAACCGAGACTTCAACGACATTTTGAACGTGATGGAGCATATGAGATGTTCCAGGAGTTGAAGTTAATATTTCAAGCAAATGCCCGGATTGAGATATATGAAGTCTCCAATAAGTTCTACAGCTGCAAAATGGAGGAGAATAGTTCTATCAGTGAACATATACTCAGAATGTCTGGGTACCACAACCACTTGACTTAGCTGGGAGTTAATCTTCCTGATGATAGTGTCATTGACAAAGTTCTTCAATCAAGCTACAAGAGCTTCGTGATGAACTATAATATGCAAGGGATGGATAAGACAATTCTCGAGCTCTTCGCAATGCTAAAGGTTGCAGAGGTAGAAATCAAGAAGGAGCATCAAGTGTTGATGGTCAACATGACCACCAGTTTCAAGAAAAAAGGGTAAAGGGAAGAAGGGGAACTTCAAGAAGAACGACAAGCAAGTTGCTGCTCAAGTGAAGAAGCCCAAGTCTGGACCTAAGCCTAAGACTGAGTGCTTCTACTACAAAGGAACTGGTCACTGGAAGGTGAACTGCGCCAAGTATTTTGCAGAGAAGAAGGATGGCAAAGTGAAAGGTATATTTGATATACTTGTTATTGATGTGTACCTTACTAATGCCCGCAACAACGCCTGGGTATTTGATACTAGTTCAGTTGCTAATATTTGCAACTCGAAACAGGGGCTACAGATTAAGCGAAGATTGGCTAAGGACGAGGTGACGATGCGCGTGGGAAATGGTTCCAAAGTCGATGTGGTCGCCGTCGGCATGCTACCTCTACATCTACCTTCGAGATTAGTTTTATACCTAAATAATTGTTATCTGGTGCCAGCATTGAGCATGGACATTATATTTGGATCTTGTTTGATGTGAGACGGTTATTCATTTAAATCAGAGATTAATGGTTGTTCTATTTATATGATTAATATCTTTTATGGTCATGCACCCTTAATGAGTGGTCTATTTTTACTAAATCTTGATAGTAATGATACACATGTTCATAGTATTGAAGCCAAAAGATATAAGTTTAATAATGATAGTGCAACTTATTTGTGGCACTGCCGTTTAGGTCATATTGGTCTAAAGTGCATGAAGAAACTCCATGTTGATGGGCTTTGCAATCACTTGATTATGAATCACAAGATGCTTGCGAACCATGCCTCATAGGCAAGATGACCAAGACTTCGTTCTTGGAACAATGGAGCGAGCAACAGACTTGTTGGAAATAATACATACTGATGTATGTGGTCTGATGAGTGTTAATGCTCGCGGCGGGTATCGTTATTTTCTTACCTTCACAGATGATTTGAGTAGATATGGGTATATCTACCTGATGAAACATAAGTCTGAAACATTTGAAAAGTTCAAAGAATTTCAGAGTGAAGTGGAAAATCATCATAACAAGAAAATTAAGTTTCTACAATCTGATCATCGAGGTGAATATTTGAGTTATGAGTTTGGTCTTCATTTGAAACAATACGAAATATTTTCGCAACTCATGCCACCTAGAACACGATAGCATAATGGTGTGTCCGAATGTCGTAACCTCACTTTATTAGATATGGTTCGGCAGCAGTGATAATAAAGCATACACAAACAGCAAATTACATACACTGGGCAAATACATCTCCTACATCATGGACGCGCATCAACATAACTTACCATTTGAACTATAATCTCTTCAGAAAATAGGATTGGCCAGATTTAGATAGCACAAATTTCAGTCTGCAAAATCTCCAATTCCTTCGTTGTTACCTCAGTGTCTTGTTTCATTTTTTTGACTCCTGCATCTAATACCTGCATGTCCAGTCTCAACTTGTTGATTGTACGTTGAGAATCATGTACATGTTGTCTTGCCACCTCTAGTTGATGCTCGAGAACATCAGCACATTCCAATTCCAATCCATAATTATTCGGTAACAGCCATGCCGCACTACTCGCAGATCTTTGTGTTGATGTCACTTCATCCTGAAATGTTTCTGTAAGTACACATGACTAGGGCAAAAATATAGTTACAACAGTGAAGCGAGCAAGACAGACTATTTTGTACAAGGAAAAACAGGACTAACAATAATGTTACACGTCATGAAGCATAAGCAGGTGATATTTTAAAAATTATTAAAAAGGTAGTTTGTGAAGCCTGCATACAGAAATCTCTCTTTGCTCACTAGAGGAGCATGATATTGGGGCCCAATCCAAAAGACAGACAAGTTACAAATTTAGACATCATGTTGCATAGAAGTAAGCAAGCAGTTGGCCATTCTGTAGCTCAATTGAAGTCTTAGGGAACATAATGAACAGCAGAGGGTTTCATACAAACATACTACAACAAGCAAAACTATGCAATCATTAGCCTAGTATGAACTAGATTGTGAGCCTCATGCAATAATAGTTGGTTAATAGACTTCAAAGCTTCAGGCACACTTCGCCAGAGTTATTAAATGGTAAGGCCTTTAATTATGTCAACTAATAGTTATACAAGTACCCAACATCAGACATCATTCTTTGGGCATCTCACTAACTGAGGACAAATAAAGCAATTGAAAAGAGCAAATTAACTATGCCTGAAACAAACAAGGAATTGAATTGTTGAGTTGCATACAGTGACTTACCTTACCAGGTTGAAGAGGCTCAGCGTAGCTCCTACTTCTCTTGCAAGGCTCCTTCCTAACATCTTGTACTTGGAAATCCTCAATCTTATCTTCATTGCATCCCCTCTACAAGGTGACACAAACTAGTTACTCGTCTCCTTGGAAGATAAATATGCATACTTTCCGATCTGTGAACACAAAAGGATGAGATTATAACAAAAAAACACCACATAATGAAACATGCCGCATCTCTTGCACTTGCACACAATGAAATGAGCATTTACTATGTCTGCACTATGTAAAAACTAGGCATACCTTCGAACCGGATCTCCAAGTACTCTTAGAGAGCCTACTTTAGTGTACAACCAAACCTTTATGTCACCTATGAGTTAGAAAAGGCCCCACTACAGCAGCCCTTAGTGTTTAAATCGTTGACAAGCTTTGTTAGAGTGTTAGGTCAAGAAAAACAAGTAATCAAAGCAAACAGTCCTAGTATGGCTGGCTGATGCAAACAAGCAATTGAACATATGTGTGAGCAAATCTTACATATCAAAAAAAGAAACAAAGAAGGAGGCTTAAAGACCATCACTTGACTGACCAGATTTAAGGGGCATTTAAACATCATGTGCAACATATGAACTAACATAAACATTGCATATTCTAGATTCTACAATGGAATGCACATGTATTAGGTTATGCCATGTAGGATGATGCCTAAATGTCACTATAGCAGGTAGGAGTGATTCATCATTGCACGCACAATTGAATTGCAGGTTAAGGGCCAGTTCTATTCTGCCTTTTCAGGGCTTATTGTAAAAATAAGCCATAAAAGATGTAAAGAAGTCACTTTTGAGTTATGGGCTTGGGCTTAACTAATTTCGCTTTGGAAGGGGGTGTTTCGGGTAGAACCTCACTAAAAATTGAAGGGAAGGGGAATAGTGAAATGACTCTGTTGTCTGCCTATATTACACTCAAAATGCAATTGCTGACTCCCGTGTCACACCTCACCCTCAAGTAAAAACAAGGACGCAAGCGTTCATTGCCCTGCCCGCTTGCATCTCCTCTCCCCTTTCCCTCTACCTCGATCCCCTGCCTACAGCACTAGGGTTCCTCTAGGGAGCCGTTGGCACTGGTCCCATCTTTCCTGGTCCTCGATGATGCTCTGTCCAGCTAGGATACATGGCTGGTGGGTAGGGGCAAATCTCCCTGTCTTATCCTCCCTCTGGCGCCGCCACTCATTCTCATGGTCTCCAGCAGCTGCTCCATTGTGGTTCGTCCAACGCACTACTCCAGCAGGCGCTGCACAACTATGGCCGATGCCACACTGCAGCAGAAGGCACCTTATTCCCCCTCCCCACCTCCCAGGCCTTGGCCTTGAGGTGTTGTTGAAGGATGAGCTCATCCAACAAGGTGAGGATCTCCTCTGATTTTTTGCCAAATTTTCATTCTGATCCACTATACGCTGAATTCCTATGAGCTGCTTCTACTGCTGCTATATGATGCATTGCTATGAGCTGCTCCTGCTGCTATATGATGAATTGCTATGAGCCGGTGCTGCTATATGATGAATTGCTATGAGTTGTTGCTACTGCTATATGATGAATTGCTATGAGCTGTTGCTGCTGCTATATGATGAGTTGCTATAAGCTGCTCCTGCTGCTGTTGTATGATGATTTGCTATGAGCTGCTCCTGCTGATGCTATATGATGAATTGCTATGAGCTGCTCCTCCTGCTACTGCTATATGATGAATTGCTATGAGCTTCTCCTACTGATGCTATATGATGAATTGCTATGAGCTTCTGCTGGTATATGATGAATTGCACACTGCTGCTCCTGCTGTATGATGAGTTGCTATGAGCTGCTGCTGCTATATGATGGTTTCAAGTGGTGATGCTATATGATAATAACCAGCCACTTGGACCATCGAATTTCAATAAATAATTGTTCTTCATTTAAATGTGGGTCATGCATTCTTCGTTTAAATTAGGCAATGGGATCTCTATGGAAAACATTGACCAAAGTAGATTGTGCCAAGTAGATGGTATCTTTGTATTTGCATTTTGAGAAAATAGTGATGGTCTGTTTTCCTATCATATTAATTACTGCATTGGGTTCAATTTGTGATGTTTGCAAGTCAAATTAATTTTCATATGGGCAGCAAAATGAAAAAATATAATGCAATCTAGACTTTTCACTGATCATACCAAACATAAGCTGAAAACACAATGAAAATAACTGGTTGGCTTATTACATGGAGCTTATATTCACAGGTGCTTATTTTCATAGGATAACTCGTAATAACTGTCCCTAAGAAACTTGGCCAATAGAACTGACATACAAACAACATGTCACGATGATTGCAATGGAGGAGTGACGTACCATAGCACACTGTATAGGCTCACCACTGCCTCTCCTTTTTTTGCGATGTTCCATGAAATTGCCGCATACATCTTGTACTTTCTCATTGTCTAACCCTATCTGCAAGTTGACACGGCTAATTTCAGACATCTCTACATGATAATACATTGCATACCCCTTGCGCATATTTAAACCACCAATTAATGATTGTGTGCGTAGGATAAACTAGCCATGATTTGGTGTGCTGGACTAGCAGGCACTCTAAGGGAGCCTAATGTAGTGCACTAGAATTCCAACATGCCACCTATGATTTTGTGTAATGTCCTGCCTCTGTTCCTAAATATATGTCTTTGTAGAGATTCCAGTATGGACCACATACAGATGTATATAGATGCATTTTCGAGTGTAGATTCACTCATTTTGCTCCGTATGTAGCCTATAGTGGAATCTCTAGAAAGACTTATATTTAGGAACGGAGGTACGAGGTAGTATCATGTATGACATCTACATATCTAATTTAGCAGCCAGTAGTAGAAATCATTGTCTGCACAAAGGGATTACTAGTCAAAAATCCTAGCAAAGCACGCTGGTAGGCATAGAACAATACAAGAGAGAGAGAGAGACGCACTTACAAGATCATAGCAATGCCTCAGTCCAGGATCTTGGTTGGACAAGCTGTTAGATCCAGAAGAAACATCGTCCTTGTAGTTTTTGCCAGCTGCATAACAGGTAACAACGACCTGTTAGTATATTTGAAGTACATAGGGCGGGTGATGCTGGACGGGTTTAAAGGTGACAAGTACCTAAGCCGTGGCGGGTGCTTGGCATCATGCCAGACGGTGGGAATCAGGTTAGAAACGTGAAGGGTGATGATGCTGCACTGGCTGTCGGGGTCCGGTAAGGAGATCTAGAACCGTCGAGTAGGGTGTTTGTGGAGCGGCTCCGGTAGGGTGGACTATGGTGTGGGCTAATAGGATCTGTGTCCGTGGACAAGGGCGTAGGTGAAGCTGCTCCGGTGGTTGGGATAAGGATGGTGTTGATGATGCGGATCTGTGGCCGTGGACGGGGCATCAGAAGCTGCTCCGTAGGTTGGATGAGGGTGCGAGGAAGCGGATCTGAGGCCGTGGACTTGTGAGTTGGCAAGCAGACCTGGTAGGGTTGAGAATGGTATAGGCGAAGCTACTCCGGTGGGGTTGACGATGGTGTCAGCGAAGCGGCTCCGGTAGGGTTGAGGAAGGTGTCGGCGAAGAGGATCAGAGGCCGTCGATGGGGGCATCGGTGGGGCAACTCCGAGGGGGTGTGGACGAAGCGTCTCCGATGGGGAGTACGAATGAGCCGCTGCAGATGCACTGCGGTTGAGGAGAGTACCGGTGAAGCAGATCCGGCACCATGGACAAGGCCGGCACTGAATGGGTTCTGGTACGGTGGTGGATGAGCAGTCTACTTGTTTCTAGGTGAGGTGGGAGGGGTAGATGCGACCTCAGAAGTAGATCCGGCGAGGTGGACGCTGCTGGCAGTGAATGGGCTCTGGTACACCGGTGGATGAGCAGTCTAGGGTTTTGAGAGGGGAGGGGAGAAAGGCCGATGAAGTACGGGCGGCGTGATGTAAGATGCTCTAGTGTTGTGGAGTTAGTCATTTTTGTGGGAGGGGGAGAGGAAATGGGGGTGCCCTGTAGTGGGGGGAACCGGAAGTTACCAAAGCAGCCCCGACCTATTATGTAGATGAGGGCGGTATTGTAACTGTTCGTCTCCGTGCACCAAGGACAAAAGGGGAATTTCGCATGCTAAAGACTAAGGTGGCAGAAATTTTAGAAGGAGGCGGGAGATTTTGCCGCCCGTGGGATCGTTCGTATCTAGTTTCAACTAATTTTGGACCGTGCTAGCGGGAAGGTCATGCGAGACTGTGTACACGGGGCACGCGTCAGCAGTTAATAACTGGTGTGAAGTCCACCCCAGAAAAAAAGACAATAACTCGGGATGATGCGCTGATAACTTGGACGTTCACACGGGCGCGGCCAATCGTATGGGTGTAGTGGCGTGTTCACAAAAAGGGATTAAACACTCAGCCTATGCATTTCTCGTGTAAATAGATAATTTGGTGCAATTGGTTATTTACTTTAAACATAATGCATTGACGTGTTAGTGTAGAGGCGCACAAAAAGAAATGGATATTGTAGTCCGCTACTTAAAAGTGTTACCTCATATATTACATAGCCTCCATTTCATAAATTGCGTACCCGTTGAATTCGTATATGAATATTACATATATTACTTCATAATAGAACCTTAAATCATCCAAGACTAATGATTTTGAATGCAAGAGTAACAATGGTGCATGTACATGATAGCTACATTGGTTGTTTGAAGAAACATCACTGTAACTTTGGCATGCACAGCTGAAAAGGTTTATTTAAATAGAAAAAAATGTGATACGTGAGTGTCCAATCTTTATAGCGTTGAATCGATATTGTACCTTTGGCCACGATATGAAGTAGATATTGATTTATGTTCAAGCGATGCATGTCCACGATCGCTAGATGGTGATTCGTGAATGAATTGTGCAATCTCTCTCACACGCATACATATCTTACTTCCCTGTGGGCATCGGAATCACACACGCGCACTTCGTGTATTTCTCTCCCTCCGTCAAGGTTAGAATTCATCTTTCTACCCTGTCCTACAAGTCTCTCACACAGAAACACACACGCTCTCTCTGTCGAACACGCCCACCCCTTTAATTCCGCCCACCCACTGCCACTAATGTCTCAAAGTATAATAATGTCTCTCACACATATGCCTAAGGTTAACTCGAGTTCCGAAACCATATGAATGCATACAATGGGATTCCAGCAGAGCACCTTTTGTTTTGAAATTTCACTCTCTCTCTCTCTCTCTCTCACACACACACACACACACACACACACACACGCTTGCATTTGCATGCACCCAATTTTGTTTATCTTCGTGATGCTTTAAGTATGCCTCGCACAAATGCTATCTACCTATCCCTTAATATAGCTAGATATGTGTCACACAAACTCCTTCTCCCTACTAGCAAGATGCACATGCGTTGCACGGAACATCAAGATGCATTTGTATGAGTAGTTTATCTTGTGGGAGAAAAGGATGAACGAGGGAATGCCTTATTTGCAAATGCGGAGAGGGTTGTGGGTATCTTTTTGCAAAATTGCCACAATTTCCTTCCTATCCATTGGATATAAATCGGATGGCCTATATTGCAGGATGGCAGGAACACCATCATCACCAACTTTGTTTTTCATAAGAGTAGAGATATGTATGTGTCACTGCCCCCCCCCCCCGACACACACACCCACACCCACACAACCACACACACACACATTTCCCAACACCGAAGGAGTAGGGTGACACCTCGATCTTGATACTAATCTATCGACTGGCTTCTCTCTCAAACACACACACACACACATGCACACACACACACACACACACTACCAGACGCCGAAGGAGTAGGGTGGCACCTCGATCTTAATAGTAATCTATCTACTCTTCTTTCAAACACACACACACACACTCACTAGTTGTGCCTCTGTGCCTACCACGCACACTCTCCGTACGTCTTTCTCTCCTCCCCCTCCCCACCCCAACAATGACAGCAGAAGGGTGACAACTTGATCTGATCGTAATCTGTCAATTGGTTTCTCTCTCGGACATTGTGTCTTTGTGCCTCGCTCAGTAGCCCCCTCGATATTTAGACGCTGAACCCAGTGTGCCTCATTTTTACCGGCCTCATGTGATAGTTTTCACCCTGTTTACTGTTAATTAACAAGGCAACCTTTTCTTTGTTACTACTAGTGAATCTTAAATCATTTGGGGTAGACATAAAATATATCACTTCAACCCAGTAACTATTTTAAAAGAAACTAGCTAGATGCCCGTGCGTTGCACGAAACATCAAGATGCATTTGTATGAGTAGTTTATCTTGTGAGAGAAAAGGATGAACGAGGGAAGGCCGTATTTGCGAACATGGAGAGGGGTGTGGGTATATTTTTGCAAAATTTCCATAGTTTCCTTCCTATCCGTTAGATATAAATCTGACGGCCTATATTGGAGGATGGCACTCACACCATCATCAGCAACTCTGTTTGCTACTCCCTCCCTTCCTAAATATTTGTCTTTTTAGAGATTTCAACAAGTGACTACATATGGAGCAAAATGAGTGAATCTACACTCTAAAATATGTCTACATACACATCCATATGTGGTAGTCCATTTTAAATCTGAAAAAGACAAATACTCCCTCCGTTCCTAAATATAGGACCTTTTAGAGATTCTACTATAAACTACATAGGGATGTATATAGACATACTTTAGAGTGTAGATTCACTCATTTTGCTCCGTATATACTCTATAGTGGAATCCCTAAAAGGTCTTATATTTGGGAACTGAGGGAGTATTTAGGAATGCATGGAGTATAAGAGTAGACATGGAGATATATCTCCAGCATGGTCTACAACAAAAATGTGCTGGACTGGTTAGCGTCGGATGCTCGCAACGCGATGACATGAGTTCGAATTCTGCCTTTAACTTTAGATTTTTATATTATATATTACTTATTTAATATATACTTCTTTCGCTACTGTACTGACAGTGGAACCCACAGAGTACTTAGAATACAAGATTACGGATGGACTTGTTTCTTTTTAACTTCCTGTACGAAGTTGTAGCCACCCTGCAAGTCACGTGTACACTGTACATGCAATTAACTTTTTATAGAGGGACAATCATACACGCAATTAACTCAAATGGATTGGATGTCACTCTATTATTTCCAGCATAAGAGCATCTCCAATGGCAGCCGGCAAATTTCCTCCTGCTTCCTTCCGCGGAGGACGACATCAAACGCCAGCGGCATACATTTTCACAACTCTAACCAACCAGATGAAATTCATGCAAACACGGACTGATTTCATGTAAGAATGAAGGATTTCGTATAAAAAAGCCGGATCTTCATATAAATATGATGGATTTCATTACATTTACATGAACTAAGCGGTGCTAATCCGGCTCTCTTGGTATAATGAATACTCCCTCCGTCCGTAAATACTTGTCCTAGAAATGGATGTATCTAGACTTATTTTAGTTAAAGATACATACAATTTATCCATTCTTAGAACAAATATTTCCCGCCAGCTGGAGAGGGAGTACATAATCTAAATGGCTGCCCGCGGGTCCCTTTGTCTTCCTCATGTCCGGCAGACACTTGCAGGGTCGAGGAAGGTCCTCGGAAGAGATGAAGTAGCAAAGAAACCACCTGAATGCGCAGTCGTCACCTCGACGGTGGCCTTCATGGGACCCAAGTGGCGGCGACCTCCCGTGTTCTACTTCTCCTCGATGATGGTGGCGGACACAGAGAAGTTGGCCACCGACTCATTGCTCTCCACGCACCCGGCTTCTGTCTCTGCCTGCATGGTGCTGCCGCAGGCACGGGAGGCGCGCCCATAGACACTGGTGGCGCGGTACAACGCGGCAGCAACAACGCCCGTACTGGTGTGCTCGCCGCCGGGCCGGCGTGGAGCAACTCGCCACTCCTCATCGAGCTGAATTGGAGCGGCAAGTTGCTGAACCACATGCCTGCTTGGGGCGGCAACTGGCTCCATCGGGCCAAGTGAGGTTGGTGAAGCACCAAGCGGCCTTGCCCGTATCCGGAGGGCTCGGCAGGCCACCCAGCCGGGTAATATGCCAGAGAACGGCTCCTCGGAAGCCATTGAAATAGTGGAGAAAATGGTGAAGGAGGATATGGGGGAGCAGCGGAGGGGTGCGATTCTTGCCCGATGTCTATCTAGCCTCGTGTAAATAGAGGGCGGACAGTAGGAGCTTGGCCGGCGTCTGGCCTCGCTTAAACTGAGGGCAAACAGGAGGAGCTCGGCCGGTGTTGCGTTTAATTCCGGCCCGCTCATGCACGGACGTGTGGCCGGAGTAGGTTTCTTGGTTTGCATGCGGGTTTAATGGAGGCGAGGAGGCGTGTCCAGCCGGGCGTGCAGCGAGCAGCGCAGTACTATTCGATTTGACAGCGGGCGGTGGAGTTCCCGATACGGCTTTAATGCAGACGAGGGAGGGAGTAGCGGTTCCCAAAATGTTGAACGACCAATGCATCCTCCATCAATTAATGCATGAGGGAAGTAATGGGGGAGGACCGGGAAAAGAGGTTGCACCATGTGAATGCAACGCAGTTTTCCCTCATATAAAGGCGCCCCTCCATTCCAATGCATCTACCACATCATACGCACCTAAGCATTTGCCTAAGCACCTAGACTACGCGCAAAAGTCCTCGCTCCAGACCCATGGTGGCGATGCGCGTGAGCGGACAGCGGCTATGCCAGATGGTCCACGACGCTGGCCTGCGGCATGGCGCTGAGGATCGTCTCTAGACGGTGTTGGCGAATGGCTGGTGGATGGCTGTCGTCGACGCCAACTACGACTCTTAGTTGGACCAGATGATCATTGCCACCACCAACAAGTTCACCGTCCTCGAGAAGCTCGCGGATGACATCGTCGTACTCCTCCATCTCGCGCGCCCGGGCTCCTCATTGCCTACCACCCTAATCGGCCTCCATGGCCGGAACCTCTTTCAAGCATTGGTGGCCCTGCGACTGGCCGCCGACGCCATGAAGAATGTCCGCCTGCAGGTCACGCTCGCCATGAGGCGCCTCGCCCTGCAAGAATTCATCGACCTACACATCCATGTGTACGAGCAAATCGTGTACATAGGTATCTACAAGGCCAGTGAGGATGCTACGACGTTGGCCTTCCTCAACCGGCTAGAAGCCTTGGATGCCTTTGCTCAGAAGCACCACGACCTCGCCACAAAAGCCACCGCTCCTTAGCCGCCGGTCGGTGGCCCGGCGCACTAACTTGAGGAGGAGGAGGTCATACGTTGATGGATGCATCTTTCTTCTTGCCTTATGTAACCACCACTGCGATCGCATCATCATCGTGGCCTTAATTCTTATTGTGTTGTTGCATTCTCGTTCCAATCAATACCGACATGTGTGATCCCTTTGCATAATTATATGCATCACTATAACTAGTACTCCATCCGTCAATTTATAAGTTATTCTTACCTTTTCCATCAACTTCGTGCAACGTGCAGGCATCTTGCTAGAAACACTAGAACATGTCGGACCGTGTGTTACCAAACCGACGATGCACCAACCTACCTACTACGTACCCTGCTTATCTGGCGGAAATAGCCCCGCCCTAGCGTTTCTAATCGTTATTTCTATCTATCAATCATGCCAAGGAGCAGAACTAAAATGTTACAATTTATACATGTTTCATTACTCCTACTCCTATAAAAGACTCAGTTGGTGATGGTAGTGTGTCTGCCATCTGTCGTTTCTGACCATTAGATCCGTCACAACGCATGGGCACATTGCTAGTAAAAGGAAAAGGCATGCCGCGTTCATGTCGCACTCCCCCCACACACGCCCGGGAATCGGGAGTACTCCACGGCCCATCCGGCACGACATATAGCTTAGGGAAGGCATGTCGCCTAGCGTTTTCACTTTCATGTGGGACCTCCGTTGAGCAAACCGACTATTGGCAAACCGCACCCCGCCCGCTGCTGGGTTGGAAAACAGAAATGTGGGGAAGATCTAGCTGTAGCAAGGAAGCCAAGAAATTTGGTGTCAGATGGGGCTCGTTGATAGAGTAGGAGTATTCCGTACTACTCTACTCCTACTAGTACCAAGTTTGTACTATACAACTAGTACTACCACTATACAACTAGTAGGTACATGCACAGCACAACATCATAGGAACAAAAAACGGGAAGATCTTGTTTTGGGTGATTTATCTTTTTTCAGTCAACGTAGTATGAATAATATGATGTGGGGGGCACCCATGAAGCTTATGTGGCTTGGTTGCATGGCTACGGAAGGTTAGAGAAAATAAATAGATAATGTGTTTAGAGTGCACTCCACTAAATAGATATACTTTGGATCCATTGCAACGGGCCGACACATCTATATCTAGACTCCCTATATAGTGTGTCAATAACTTTGAAAGTTGGTCGTTGGATGAAGCCAATCCGACGGTACAAAGATGGCAAATCCGAGCACTACTGGCCGTTGGATATCATCTACATTCCACCAGATTGTGCCACATGTAGAATCTAGAAGACTCCATGGTTGAATTTCATTCATGACTAACTTTGCCACAAGTAAGCTTAGGCAAAGTGTGTCTGCCACAAAAAATGTGGCTAACAAAATGGCCACCACAAGTGTGGCAAGATTTGGGAAGAAGTTGAGTCTATGACATGTGGACCAGGTAGCTAGAAAAGTGTGGCAAGCCACAAGTGTAGCAATGAACCAAACACATGCCTGGTGTGTTTGGTAGGGTGTATGAAGGGTGCATGATCCCAAGAGTTCCCTTCTCGACCCACTTTTGGGTGTTTGGTAGAGTGTATGGAGGGTGCATGAGTCCACACTAGCTTAGCACAAATACACTAGAAGCATGCATGAAGAGAGCATACATGAAGAGGGGTGTTGAGTTGAGAATGCATGAAGAGGGAACAACTATGCTGAGACGAGAACGCGACCAGACACACTTGTGGCACACCTAAGCTTAGGCGTGGCAACCTTAGGCTGCAAACCAAACATCTATACCCCTATATAGTGTGTGAATAACTTTGAAAGTTGGTCGTTGGATGAAGCCAATACAATGGTACAAATATGGAAAATCCGAGCAACTACTGGCCGTTGGATATCATCTACATTCCACCAGATTTTGCCACATATAGAATCTAGAAGACTCCACATGTAGAAGCATAATACACAAACCACCAGAATTTCATGCATGCAATGCACGTGTACGTTACTAGTAGTTGGGAGTAGTAGTAAAAAACAAATTCCGGGTTTGGCATGAGCTCATACTGCGGGAGCACCACAAGGCCTACCACAGGAGTTACATTTCCCTCTTGGGGCCCACGGGGTCGAACTTCAGTGGCTTAGTGCCCGACCTACGAGTCAATGACATGCGGACTTTAAATGTGGCTGGCCCACATGTCATTCTCATGGTGGTGGTGTCGGGTGGTAGGTGCGACATATGCCAACGGGTGGCTTATCATTGTGGGAGCCAATAAGACGTCGCCGGTGCCTGGAAGCGGGATGAGGCGAAGACATGCACACCGGCGAATCTTACCCAGCCTCGGGGCTCTCCATGGAGATAACACCCCTACTGCTGCTCTGCGGGGTCTCCGCATGATCACTAGATGAACAAGTAGCTACACGATGCTCCTTGAGCTGTTTGGCGAGAGGAGGAAGAAGGGCACTGCTTGCTCTCTTCTCCTCCCTATGAGGTGTCTAAAACTAGCAGGGATCAACCCTTTGCATGGGTGTCCCGGGGGGTTTATATAGGCCTACCCTCCGGGGGTACAATGGTAATCCGGCTGGGCGTGGGGCCCAGCCGTCTGTGTCTACACTCGTCGGCTTCTGCGTAGGCTGCTGGGGCCCGCTGGCTGCCGGCTCCTGGTCGACAGGCAGGCCGCACTGTCCAGGGCCTTGTCGGCGGCTGGTTACTGTTGCTCAATCCCGGTGACAAGGGCTTCGCCAAGGTGGGCGTGGCTACAGTGCCGCCGTCCGGCGGCTGATCGCTGTAGCCTCACCGCGTCTTGTCTCCTTAATGGGGCGTCTCCTTCGAGGGAGGTGGCAAGCCGGCTGTGGGGAGCTGGCTCTGTCTTGGGCCGACTGGGGAGGCCTGGCCGCCTTCGGGTGTCTCTCTGCCTGAAGGGGCCCACCGCCCGTGGGCCGCGCTGGCAGCCCGTCGTGGATGACATCAGGGTCAACGTGGCAACAGTGCCGCGCCGGACGGGTCATGGCCACCCGTACGGCGCACTGTGCCAGGCGTGCTCCGGGATTCGGGGGTGGCAGGCTTTACTGTAGCCACGCCCCGTCACATCGCCGTTATGTGGATGCAGAATTCGAGGGTATGATCTTGACCGCTTTGTGGGAGCCGGCTTCTTGGAGTCGGCCTTCTCGCGGCCGGCTTCTCGGAGCCGGCCCTCCCGCGGCTTTCTTCATGAGGGCTAAAGTCGGGTTGCCTTCCGATAGCCGGCCTGGGAGACAGCCGGCAAGGGGAAGGCGGCCCCATGTCTTGGATTCTTGAGGGCCGGATCAGCTCGTAATTTTTTCAGAAGGGCCAGGGGGAGCCGGCTAGGCTACCCATGGTTATTTACTCTGACAGTAGTCCCCGAAGCTGATCGAGCTTCGAGGCTGACAAAAGGACGAAAAGCTCGGTCAGCTTCCTATCCTGAGGGGCCGGCTATGCTTGTGCACGTCATCTTCGGGAAACCCCATTTCTCATTGGCGGGAACGCGGGTCGGCCTGCGAGCTGACCGCACGCCATCCCGCGGGCCACGTGGCAAGGATGTCCTGCCAGTGCACGCGCGCGACGGGACGCCGCCGCAGGCCCGGGTCCGCCACTCCTAGGCCTCGGCCCGAGCATGGATGTTCTGCGGCCCACGCGGACCGCTCGCCTTCCCGCGGCGGTTTTATTACACCATCAGGGCGCAATAATTGCGGGGCATGGGGGAGTGGGCGCAGTTGATCCCCACGTTCCCCCATGCCACGCCTCCTCGGCTCCGCCGCGCGGGTCTATAAGTAGGGGGAGGAGGGGAGCGGCAGAGGCTCGCACGCTCTCCCTCGCTCCGCCCCTTCTCGCCTTCCTTCTTCTTCCCTTCGCCGCCGCGGCAACCCATTGCCACGCCGTTCCGCCGTCGGGCCTCTCAGTTCCTTTGGTCCCGTCGTAGCGGGGTCGTGCGCGCCTCCACCGTCGCATCGTCTCGCTCCTCGCCGCGTCGCTCCCATGGCGCTGTCGAGCTCGTGGGATGGCTCAAACGTCCACGAGGCCCACGTCGAGTTCCTCCGCCGGACGCGGCGCCTGCCGGGCGAGAACTTCGTGCGGGTTCGTCAAGCGCCGGCGAGGGAGATTTCGCCGGCACCGGAGGAGGGCGAGCGGGTGATCTTCCGCTCGCACTGCCTGCGTGGCTTCGGCCTCCCGGCGAGCGGATTCCTTCGAGCCTTCCTTGAATTCTACGACCTCCAGCCACATCACCTCACGCCCAACGCGGTGATGCTGCTGTCGGCTTTCGTCACCCTGTGCGAGGGCTTTCTTGGGGTTCTCCCCACGCTCGAGCTCTGGGGGGAATTCTTCCAGAGCAAGCTCGGCACCGTCGTCGCGGGCGTGCCCGCCCCCTGCGGAGCCTTCATTGCCATGAGGCGGGCGTGCGAGAACAATCCGTTCCCGCCCATCCCGCTGATCCAGTTGGTGAAGCTCTGGCAGAAGTCCTACTTTTACGTGAGGAACGTCGCCCCGCAAGGCGACTACGTCAACCTGCCGGCTTACGTAGCCGGCCCGGCGGCTGGGAGGCAACCTTCGTGGAGCTACCGGGCCAGGTCGTTGTCCCAGGCCGGGAACGCAGCCGTCTCCCGGCTTCGGGTGATGATCCAGTCAGAGGGCCTGACCGGAGCCGACTTGGTGGCCGCCTTTGTGGAGCGCCGGGTACTTCCGCTCCAAGGCCGGCATCACATGATTTGCCAGATGAGCGGCCGCTTCGACCCGTGCCGGCTGAGCACCAAGGAGAGGCCTCATGCAGAGGTGTCTTACATGGTGAACTACATCTCCAACTGCAAGCTCGCCGAGGATTGGCGATACGGCAAGGAGCCGTATTCCCGCGCCAACCCTCCGCCTGCCGTAAGTTTTTTCTTGTTTTCTTCCTTTTTGTAGCCGGCCTCATGATAGCCGACCTCTTATCAGTTGGTTTGCCTTTAGCAGAACCCTCTTCTTCCGCCGACGGCCGGGGCCATAGGGGTAGAGCACCGACTCCTCCCCGACCGCATGGTGGACGATGCCGACAATCCGGACCTGGGAGCGGCCTCCATGGAAGACGCCATCGTGGGGGAAGGCGACGAGGCCGGAGGCGCGGGGCTCAGTGCCGGCTTCTAAGACTGCCCGGACAACGACGAGGTCGAAGCCGCCCCGCACCGCCAGCCGGCGCTTGATCATCAAGGCACGGGCCCGTCTGCCGCGTCGGCTGCCCGTGGCGGCGCGCAGAAGCGCCGGGCCGCGTCGACCTTCTTCGGCAGCCAGCCGAAGAAATCCAAGGCTTCTACGGCGGCGACCAAGCGGGATGAGGCGGCCGTGTAGGCGGCCCGCTTTCAAAGGCGGTGAAACAGCCGCAGGCGATCTCGGCGTAAGTCGTCGAATGTCTTGCATATATTTTTTTTGTTGTCTTTTTCGACCGAAGCTCTTCTAAACCTTTCTTTATTCGCCGGACAGGGCACCGCTTTCCTTTGAGCGGGGTCCTGGCAGCTCCGTAGTCAGGCCGACTAGAGGGTCTTCAGGCTCCTGTCGCTTGGATCCCCGCGCCGACCTTAGGGAGGCCACGGAGCGGAACGCACGGGAGGCGCGGGAGGAGCGGGAGGGGGCGGAACGAAGGACCGCCCAGGCGACGAAGGAGCAGGCCGACGCGGCGGCCAAGGCCCGGGCGGCGGAGGCGGCCGTGGAGACGGAGGCGGAGGCCTCGCACAACCAGCCTCCGCTGCTTGTCGTTCCCCTCCGCGCCATGGCCCCCGACATTCCCTTGCCCCCGTCGGAGGAGGTCGACCAAGGCCCGCCGGTGATGGAGAGGGAGGACCACGTGATCTTCATGGAGGGGGCGCCGCAGACGGCGCCGACTGGAGCGGGCCAAAGCGGCCAATCAACTGCGGCGCTAGAGCAGCCGTCCGGGGGCGAGCCGGAGGCAGGGGCCGGCCTCGAGGTGCAGCCGGCATTGCGCCGGCGCGCAGGGGATGGCGCCTCTGTGCCGGAACCGCACCGAGCTGCGGGCGCTAGCCAGGCGGCGGAGGCCCTGGAGGCGGCCAGCGCCAGCACATTCGAGTGGACTCCCAGCGGGGGGACGGGCGAGCTGAACGCGGCGGCCCAGGAGGTCCGGAACCGGCTTCAAGCTCAGGCCGCCTCGCTGCAGCGATACACCCAAGAGTTCCTCGCGACGCGGGCCGTCATCCGGGTGAGTCTTCTAGCCTTGGTTATTTTGCTCTTTTGATTTCTTTCGTGGGGGCGCGTCAGCGCACCCACTGAGTGTAGTCCCCGAGTTCCGAGTCGGCTGCTGCGCAGGTGGCTTGGAACTTACTAGGTCCTGACAACTTAACTTATCCTCGCCTCCTGTATAATCTTCCAGGAGTATCATCACCTTCGCGCAGCCGCCTTCAACTCCCAGGCTCAGGAGCTGGGCCGGAGAACCGAGGACCTGACCAGCAGCCGGAGTGCGTGCTTTGTCTCGTTCATCTCCTGTGGGGCCGCGTCAGCGCACCCACTGGGTGTAGTCCCCGAGATTCGGGCCGACTGCTGAGCAGCCGGGTCGGATCTTCCTTGACGACTTCTTCCTTATTATTTTTTCCTTTGTCTTCATGCTTGCAGGAGCCAATGCCGACTTGACGGGGCAGCTCAGCGGGGCCCAGGCCGCCCTTCGCGCCAAGGAAACCGAGTACAACGCCTTGGTCCTGGAGCATGACCACCTGGCCAAGAAGTTGGCCGACCAGGAGGAGAGCCACAAGGCGGCCATGAAGAAGGCGCAGGACAGCAAGGACTCCCTGAGGGCCGAGTTCGAGACCAAAGCGGCGGGCTAGGCTGAAGCGAAGCAGGCACTGAGCGAGGGCTTCAGTGTTATCGAGGATCTGATTGATGGTAAGCCGCCTTCTTCACTCCTTGCCTGTCCCTTGATCCCTGATTTGTGTTCTGACTTGTGCTGCTTCTTGTTCTCTGTGCAGACTACTTTCCCGGCTACTCCGTCTTCGCCACCCAAACCATCGAGGCCCATCGCGAGGCGCGCCGGCAGGCGGGGGCTGAAATCGCACCGAACGCGAGCCGGACGCTTGAGGAGCAGCTCTTGGCGGTCCAAGCAAGGCTGCAGCCGACTCACCGTATGCTCCGCCGCCTCCAGCGCGCCGGGGCGCAGGTGTTGGCTGCCCTCTGGCCAAGCGAGATGATTCCCCGCACCCCGAGTCGGACTGCCGACTGGCTGGAGGTTGCGGTTGGCCGCTTCGAGGCCTGGAAGGCATCGGCAGCCCGGCTTGGAGCTGGGCGGGCGCAGGAGTTCGTCCGAGCCTGGTATCCGGGGCTGAACCTGGACCAGCTGCACACCTGGCGGCTGGAGGCCGACGAAGAGATGGAGGAGGTGCGGCCGGCTATCGCTCAGCACGCTTCGACGATCGCCGAGTGAACTGACATCAGCGTCTTCGCTCCTGAAATTAATGACGACGGCGTTGCCCAACCGGAGGAGTGGTTCGGGCTGGACCCGGCAGCGGGTGAAGACTCGGCAGAGGAGATCGCCTCCAGCGATGAAGGCGAAGACGACGAAGGAGAGGAAGGCGAAGACGTTGAGCCGACCGGTGAAGCGACCAGCCAGCCTCAGCCTGATCGTGCCTCCAGCAACGAGGTGCGTGCAAGCGCGCCCTCTGCGGGAGGCGGTGATCATGCCGAGGTTCGCCAGCCGGCCACTCCTCTAGCCGGCACTGCCGTCTCTACCGACCTGCCCGACTCGCCAGTCGCTCCCTTGGCTTAATCTACCATCCTTGTTTTTTCCTGCTTGTTGCCTTTTGAACAATATTATTAAACTTGCGCAGTTCCACCCACTGGGGGTGTATTCGAACTATGTTGAATGCTGGCCTTCTGAAGGTCTTTTATGTAAATATTATTGTGTGCGTGTTTGGTTTCCAGTCGTGTATGCTTTTTATCCTTAGGCTGTTTCCTTTGCCGCCTTCCCCTTTTGGGAAGGCAAGTACTCGAGCTTTCTTAGATTGAAGCGAGGTGAATGGATGCCAGCCGGTCGGCTACTCTGGTAGTCGGTCGGTGGTGGGAGAAAAACCGGCTTTTGTTATATTAGTCTGTTAGTCCCTAGCCGTTTTTCATGTGGGCGTCCTTTCCTGCCTTAACTCTTGCCAGCCGGACAGCCGGTTCTTCGATCTGCGACTTTTGGCAAGAGAAGGCTTGGGAGCCGGCACGCTACTTGTCTAACTGCGGGTAGGACTTCTAATATAACTCCAGGCGGCCAGTCCCCGGGCCGACTAGTCGAACCCGGTGTCGGACGGAAAAAGTGAATGTAATGACAAGGTCATAAGCATGATACTCTTCATCCATAGATAAAAGATGGCAGTCCCCGAGCTCTCCTCGGGGGGCCTATTGTCTCGTACTTAGTACAAAAGTTAGCGTGATACATACTGCATTTCAACTGTAAAATCTTCGGAGGAGGTTGGCGTTCCATGGTCATTCCGACTCCTTGCCGGAGTCATCTCTCTTTCGTGCCTTCGGCTTCTGCGCGTCGATCAGGTAGTAGGAGTCGTTGCCTAAAGCTCTGCTGATGACGAAGGGGCCCTCCCAAGGGGCCGAGAGCTTGTGCTGGCTGGCTGTTCGCTGGATCAGCCGGAGCACAAGATCGCCCTCTTGGAAGGATCTTGGCTTGACCTTCTGGCTGTGGTAGCGGCGCAGGCCCTGCTGATAGATGGCGGACCGGCTGAGGGCTAACAGCCGGCCTTCTTCCAGCAGGTCGACGCCGTCTTCCCGTGCTTCCTTGGCCTCCGCTTCCGTGTACATGGTTACCCGAGGCGAGTCGAACTCGATGTCAGTTGGGATGACCGCCTCGGCACCATACACGAGGAAGAAAGGAGTGAAGCCGGTTGACTTGTTTGGGGTAGTGCGCAGACTCCAGAGGGTGGCCGGCAGCTCATCGAGCCAACAGCCGGCTGAACGCTCCAGTGGTACGACCAGTCGGGGCTTGATGCCGGAAAGGATGAGGCCGTTGGCTCGCTTGACCTGGCCATTTGACTGCGGGTGGGCAACAGACGCTAAGTCCAAGTAGATGCCTTGCATCGCACAGAAACGTGCCAAGCCTCCCTTGGCGAAATTCATGCCATTGTCGGTGATGATGCTATGTGGCACGCCGTACCGAGTTGTTATATCTGCGATAAATGTCACGGCAGTCGGCCCATTCAGCTTCTTGACCGGCTTTGCCTCAATCCATTTGGTGAATTTGTCCACGGCGACAAGCAGATGTGTCATGCCGCCGCGCGCCGTCTTGAATGGGCCCACCATGTCCAGTCCCCAAATGGCGAAGGGCCAAGTGAGGGGAATGGTCTTGAGTGCTGAAGCCGGCATGTGTTGCTTGGAGTTGAAGAGTTGGCATCCTTTGCAATGTTTAACTAACTCCTTGGCGTCATCCAAAGCAGTCGGCCAAAAGAAACCATGGCGGAAGGCTATGGCGACGAGTGATCTTGAGGCCGCATGGTGGCCACATTCTCCTTGGTGGATGTCTCTGAGGATTGCAATGCCCTTCTCTTGCTCGACGCATCGCTGGAGGACTCCAGTGACACTGCGCTTGACGTGCTCTCTGTTGACGATTGTGTATGCTCCGGCTCGGCGTTGGACTTGTCTTGCCTCTGTTTCGTCAGCCGGCAGACCTTGGTTTATTAGGAAGTTGAGGATGGACTGAGCCCATGATGGAGCTGCGACTTCTTCTATTGCTAATGCGGCTACTGCGACCAGGGGGTGGGCTGGGTGGTGAAATGCTGGAGTTGGCCGCCGCCTGTTGTGTTGGTGCAGTCTCTGGGCCGACTACCGCAGTCCCCGAGCCGGGTGTGGCAGTCCCCGGGTCGGGCGTAACTACGGAAGTCCCCGAGCCGCCTGCTGATGTCCCCTGGCCGACTATCGAAGTCCCCGGGTCACCCTCTTGGTTCTTCAAGCCGGGCCCGGCTGTATCGGGGTCAGGCGGTACGAAGATGGAATCGGACTCTGGAGACGGCTTGATAGACGGATTGAGGAGGCGTTGTAGAGAGACACCGGTTGGTATTGCTTGCCGAGTGGAGCCTATTCGAGCCAGGGCATCAGCTGGCTCGTTGTTGGCTCGTGGTACGTGGAGGAACTCGCATCCTTCAAAATACCCACTGATCTGCTGAACGAGGAAGCGGTAGCTTGCCATATTTGCGTCCTTGGCATCCCAGTCACCGGATGATTGCTGGACCACCAAGTCCGAGTCGCCATAGCATAGGATCTGGCGAATGCCGAGCTCTTTGGCAAGCCGGAGCCCGTGTATGAGCGCCTCGTACTCAGCCACGTTGTTGGAGGCGACAAAGTGAATTTGCAGCATGTATCTGAGCTTGTCGCCTTTGGGAGAGGTGAGGATAACGCCGGCTCCCAAGCCGGTGCGCATCTTGGACCCATCGAAGTGCATGCACCAATGAGTGGAGTCGGGAGCTGGCGGCAGGTACTGGGTCTCGGCCCAGTCGACGAGGAAGTCGGCCAATGCTTGGGACTTGATGGCGGTGCGAGGCTGGTAGAAGATCGTGTAAGGGGCCAGCTCAATGGCCCATTTCGCCGCCTGGCCGGATGCGTCCCGGCTGCCTATGATCTCGGCCAGCGGGGCGGTGCATCCGACCGTGATGGGATGCTCTTGGAAGTAGGGCTTCAGCTTCTTGGCGGTGAAGTACACGCCATAGCACATCTTCTGGTAGTGCGGGTAGTTCTGCTTCGAGGTAGACAGCACCTCGCTCAAATAGTACACCGGCCTCTGGACCGGCTGGGCTCGGTCCTCTTCTGGGCGTTGCACTATGATGATGGTGCTGACCACCCGGCTAGTTGCGGCAATGTAGAGGAGCATGGGCTCTTTCTTAGTCGGCGCCGCCAGGACAGGCGGCATGGCCAGCATCTTCTTCAGCTCGTGAAAAGCTTGGTCGGCTTGGTCATTCCACTCGAAGTGAGTGGTCTTCTTCATGAGGCGGTAGAGGGGGAGAGCTTTCTCTCCGAGCCGGCTGATGAAGCGGTTCAGGGAGGCCAAGCATCCGGTGAACTTCTGAACGTCTCGAAGTTTGGTGGGAATCACCATTCTCTCAATGGCCTTGATCTTTCCTGGGTTGCATTCGATGCCGCGTTCGGAGACCAGGAAGCCTAGGAGCTAGCCGGCTGGCACTCCAAACACACATTTCTCGGGGTTGAGCTTGATTTGGAACCGGCGTAGGTTCTCAAATGTTTCCTTGAGGTCTTCCAGCAAGGTGCCGAGCTTCTCCGTCTTCACCACAATGTCGTCTACGTAGACGTGGGCGTTTCTGCCGAGCTGCTTGAGGAGGCACTTCTGCATGCAACGCTGAAAAGTGGCACCGGCATTTCTCAAGCCGAATGTCATAGTCAGGTAGCAAAAGGCTCCGAATGGCGTGATGAAGGCGGTCTTCAGGCGGTCTGCCGGATCTATCTTTATCTGGTGGTACCCTGAGTAAGCATCCAAGAAACTCAACAGCTCGCATCTGGCCGTGGAGTCTATCACTTGATCAATCCTTGGCAGGGCAAAGGGATCTTTGGGGCAGGCCTTGTTGAGGCTCGTGTAGTCTATGCACATGCGCCACTTGTTATTCTTCTTTAACACGAGGACCGGGTTAGCGAGCCATTCTGGAAAGAAAACTTCCATAATGAAGCCGGCCGCCAGAAGCCGGGCTATCTCTTCTCCTACAATCCTTCTCTTCTCCTCCGACAGTCGCCGGAGGGGTTGTTTGACTGGTTTTGCATCTTCTCGGACGTGTAGTTTGTGCTCGGCGAATTCCTTCGGAACACCCGGCATGTCCTTGGGGGACCATGCAAAGATGTCCCGATTCTCACGGAGGAAATCGGCGAGCTCGCCTTCCTATTTGCTGTTTAGGTTCGCCCCGATGACGGCAAACCTCTCTGGGTGCTCGGGGTCAGGAGGTATCTTCTTCGTCTCCTTGGCCGGCTGGAAAGATCCTTGAGCATCATACTCCTTGGGATCGGGGGACAAGGCCGACTGTTTGCCGGCCATGGCCACGACTCGGTCCAACATCTTCTTTTCTTTGGCAATCACAAGGGACTCGGCCAGCCGGCTGCTGGTTGCTGTGCACTCGGAAGATTTCTTGTAATCGTCGGCTATGGTGATGATGCCCTTGGTGCTCGGCAACTTCATCTTGAGGTAAGCATAATGGGGAACTGCCATGAACCTGGCCAAGGCAGGTCGGCCAAGCAATGCATGGTAGGGGCTCTCCAGGTCCACCACTTCAAACCAGATCGCTTCTCGGCGGAAATGCTCCTTGTCCCCAAAGAGTACATCAATCTTGATCTTGCCAATGGGGGCGCATGACAGGCCGGGTACAATGCCATGGAACACAGTCCGAGTAGGCATGAGTTGCTTTGCCTTGACGTTCAGCTTCTCCAGGGTGTCACGGTACAGGGAGAAACGGGTGGCGTGTTTATCCATTGCAAGGGTGGCGTCCAGAACCAACGCATAAGATCTGGGAGATGGCATCATCTCTGGGTGGTCGGCCCAGCTCCAGCTGATAGGTTTTTCTGACCAGTGCATGTGCTCGGCGGGGCTGGCAGCGACCATGCTGACTTCCTGGTGCTCTCGGCGTTTGCCGCGCCGGTCTTCGGGCTGGCTTGTAAAAATGACATAGGCGGCATGCTCGTCGGGGAACTCATCGTGCATGGCTCCGACTGCGGGCCGAACGGTTGGCGGCTGCGGAGCCGGAGGTGGCGGACCGGCAGGCGGAGGCGGCGCAAGCCCTTCGCCTTTGGAGATTCGGGTGAGCCAGTGGCACTTCCGGGTCGTGTGGTTGGACGGCTTCGCGCCGCTGTGGAACTTGCACGGGGCATCGAGAGTTTGCTCGTAGGAGAAGGCCGGCTGCCAAGCCGGCCTGCCGCCCTTAGGTTTCTTGGGCGCGGGCCGCCCTTCGGGCCGCTCGTCTTCGACTGTGGCCACCTGCCGACTGGCGGAAGGCGGCACGGGGCCCTTGCGCTTGTGGTCGTTCTGGTGTGGTCGTCGGCCGGAGTCCCCAGCCGGCGTCTTGGGCGCCGGGTTGAGTACCTTCCCGGACGCGTCTACCCGAAGTTCGGTCTTCATTGAGGAGTCGGCGGTGGCGTACTTGTCCGCTATGACCAAAAGCTCGTCGAGGGTAGTCGGCTCGTCACAGAGGAGCTTGTGCTTGAGGAGGGTGCCTTCTCGGCACCCGGCAGTGAAGTATTATATGGCTTGCACCTCGTGCACCCCTTCGCAAGAGTTGCGGAGCTCGGCCCAACACGTGAGGTAGTCGCGAGTAGACTCGGCGGGGCCTTGTACGCACAAGGAGAGCTGTCTGGGCGAAGTTGCGGATGAAGTCTTCTCTGAAGTCTAGCCAGCTATTGATGCTGTATGGCTTGAGGCTGTTGAGCCAGGTCCGCGCCGTTCCCTGCAGCATGAGGGGCACGTACTTCATGACAACGTGCATGTTGCCGTTTCCTATGCTAAGCGCCATGTTGTAGTCGATTAACCAATCTTCCGGCTTCACAGAGCCGTTGTACTTTGGCGTGTCTATTGGGAGCAAGAACCCTTTGGGGAAAGGCTCGTCGCGGATGCGAGGGCCAAAGCAAGGCGGGCCGACATCGTCTTCTTCTTCTAGCGCCAGGGACCGCGCCAGGCGGTCGATCTGATGGCGGGCGTCATTCTCGCCGACTCCTTCGCGGCGACCTAGCCGGCCGCTGAGAGTCGGATGCGCAACAGGCGGTGGGGTGGGATGTCTCTCCCCACGGGGCCGAGGCGGAGGCGGGTTGCCTCGCCACTCCACGGCCCGGGGGTGGCCTTCTGCGTCTCGCTCGATGGAGATTCGGGTTCGGCTTCGGCTGGCAGCCGGCTCTTTCTCGCGCCGCGCACGGGTTTTGCCCGCGGTCGGCGTCCGGGACGTCGCGCCGTGGTCTCGTGCCGCTGCGCGGCTACATCGATTAGCTGCTGGATGTGTCGGGTCATGTGGGGGAGTTCTTTGGCCCCTAGTCCATCTAGCTCGTCTACGGCCGCCTGGGCGGCGCGCAGGTTCTCGAGTGGAGTGGCGTAGACTGGGCGGTCGACTCCTAACGTGTCGGCGACGACAGCGCCGCGCTGTCTGACAGCGCTGGCCCGGCTGGGCCCGCCTGGGGGCGGCGTGCCAAAGACGGTGCGGTCGGCTTCGCGTCGGTGGGCCTCAGCGAGGCGTCTCATGGAAACCAACTTCCGGCCCTCCGCGAGGAGGGCGAGGCGGCGAGCCTCCAGTGCTTCAGCGTCGGCATCGGCCGGGAGGGGGATGGACAAGTCGTGGATCGCCGTGTGCGGGGCATCGTGGGTGCTCTCGTCAGAAGCGCCGCCGTGGCCGATGACCATCACCTCGGTGATGACAGCGTCGCCGCCATCGGCCCGGGGAAGCAGGTCATTGTAGATCATGACGTCGGTGGGGAAAGTGTCGAGTGAGGCCGTGTCAGAGTCGACAGGCATCCGATCGGTGGAGCCAACCAACTCCAAGTCCACAGCAGGCTCGCCGGAGACGTGGAGCTGGCCGAGGAGGTTGACGAGGTGGTCGGTGCCCACGTCGGAGGCGAGCTCGTCGGAGATGAGGGTCTTGTCAACGAGATCGGCGAGGCCGCTCGCTGCGCAAACGTTGGTGACCCCTTGCAGCGCATCGTGGCAAGCGCCGTCGGGCGTGCCGGGCTGGCTACGCTCGCGGGGGAGGAAGAGGGTTCCCGTCCAGAACAGGTCTCCGGACGACGGTGCACCTGGCCCCACGGTGGGCGCCAAATGTCGGGTGGTAGGTGCGACATATGCCAACGGGTGGCTTATCATTGTGGGAGCCAATAAGACGTCGCCGGTGCCTGGAAGCGGGATGAGGCGAAGACATGCACGCCGGCGAATGTTACCCAGCTTCGGGGCTCTCCGTGGAGATAACACCCCTACTGCTGCTCTGCGGGGTCTCCGCATGATCACTAGATGAACAAGTAGCTACACGATGCTCCTTGAGCTGTTTGGCGAGAGGAGGAAGAAGGGCACTCTTTGCTCTCTTCTCCTCCCTATGAGGTGTCTAAAACTAGCAGGGATCAACCCTTTGCATGGGTGTCCCGGGGGGGTTATATAGGCCTACCCCCGGGGGTACAATGGTAATCCGGCTGGGCGTGGGGCCCAGCCGTCTGTGTCTACACTCGCCGGCTTCTGCGCCGGCTGCTGGGGCCCGCCGGCTGGTGGGTCCCGCCGGCTGCCGGCTCCTGGTCGACAGGCGGGCCCCACTGTCAAGGGCCTTATCGGTGGCTGGTTACTGTTGCTCAATCCTGGTGACAAGGGCTTCGTCGAGGTGGGCGTGGCTATAGTGCCACCGTCCGACGGGTGATCGCTGTAGCCTCACCACGTCTTGTCTCCTTAATGGGGCGTCTCCTTCGAGGGAGGTGGCAAGCCGGCTGTGGGGAGCCGGCTCTATCTTGGGCTGACTGGGGGAGGCCTGGCCGCCTTCGGGTGTCTCTCTTCCCGAAGGGGCCCACCGCCCATGGGTCGTGCTGGCAGCCCGTCGTGGATGACATCAAGGTAAACGTGGCAACAATGCCGCGCCGGACGGGTCATGGCCACCCGTACGGCGCACTATATCAGGCGTGCTCTGGGATTCGGGGGTGGCAGGCTTTATTGTAGCCATGCCCCGTCACATCACCGTTATGTGGATGCAGACTTCAAGAGTATGATCTTGACCGCTTTGTGGGAGCTGGCTTCTTGGAGTCGGCCTTCTCGCAGCCGGCTTCTCGGAGCCGGCCCTCCCGCGGCTTTCTTCATGAGGGCTAAAGTCGGGTTGCCTTCCGATAGCCGGCCTGGGAGACAGCCGGCAAGGGGAAGGCGGCCCCATGTCTTGGATTCTTGAGGGCCGGATCGGCTCGTAATTTTTTCAGAAGGGCCAGGGGGAGCCGGCTAGGCTACCCATGGTTATTTACTCCGACAGGTGGTGTGGTTCACGACTCACTCGTTCAAGATGAACTAGCCGGTGGTGGCGTGGCCGTGGTGAGGATGCCACAGCTGGGCGTCGGGGCGTTACGAGGCGTAGATGGCCACACCGGCGGGTACTACCTATAGTATAGAAGTACTCCAGCTGAGGATTGATGCCTGGGACGAAATGTGTCACAGCCGCTGGATGAAAATTCGATGGTGCGGGAGTACGGATTGGAGCATAGCAGCGGAGCAGGCAAACCGTGTCCAATCGGGTGCGGCTGTGGTAGAAAGTTGATGGTCACCGCAGTTCAGCTGGCCCGCATGTCATGCACACAAAGGCATAGGAGCGGTGGGGCCGAGAGGGATGAGGCGCACATATGGGGGATGAGGATCCCCTGACATGAACAATCCTACCATTCTTTCACTGACATGTGTGACCTCCAAGTGTGGGTCCCACCTATCAGCAAAGGAAAGGCAGGGAAAGGCAGTGATAGCCATGTCAGAGGATCCATGTCCATGTCGGGGGACGTCATGCTTACAGGTAGGGTTGGAGCGGCGTCATGGGAATCACATGTGGGTGTGGCAGTGGTACAAACAAGAAACGTGATGGTCGCCGTGGTTCAACTTCCAAGGAGAAGCTGTCATGTCTCCTGACACATGTATATCAAAACTAGAGTGTTTATATTTCAAGCACGTGAACAAGTATTATTCTACTACTTTGGATCGATTGCAACGCACGGGCTAGCACATTGGTAGTAGTAGTGTCTATCTCTATCTATAGAGGCCTTCCCTCGTTCATCCTTTTCTCTCACAAGATAAACTACTTACAAATGCATCTTGATGTTCCGTGGAACGCACGAGGATGTTTACTTGGGGGTCTCTCCAGCACGGCGTGGCCGTAGTTGCAAGTTGACGCCCCTTGAGATGCCGACGTTGAGGGGTGTCGTGGTTCTAGGACTGACAGTAGAATGCGGGGTAGGTATGAGGAGGCAAGATCCCAGCTATGGTGAAGTTGTACACACAAGATTTACGAGTTCAGGCCCTTCTCGGTGGAAGTAAAAGCCCTACATCTCGGTGCTCGGAGGCGGTCGACTGGACTATATGAGTGTGGTATTACAGGGATGCGAACCCTTGTCCCTAAGGAGGGGGTGGCTTATATAGAGTTTGCCAGACCCCTCCAGCCCTCAGTTACACAGGATTTAAGGTACATAAAGACGGGGCATTTCTGGTAACGCCAGCAATAAAGTGACATAAATGACCATTAAGTCTACAGAATAAACATTCGACCATTACTATACAGAGTGTCTTTAGGTCTTCTGATCATCGAGTGATCATTGTCATGGTCGAGTGACACTGAGTCTTCCAAGTGGAATGTTTCTGGTCGAGTAGATGATAATATCCCTTGAATACTTCTGGATTTAGGGTGATGTCCTAGTGGAGGGTGTCTAGGTCAGGCCTATGACCCTACCCTAGGTACATAGCTTCATCATTAGCCCCTGAATGGTTTCGGGTTTGAGTGGAGAAGGAGTTGAAAATACCTCCGACTCAATTCTTGTGCTTCGGAAGCGTCTTACTGAGATCAAATGACCAATTACGATGACTTCAACTTCTTTTTCAGTCGCCTTGATCCATTCTTAGTTTGTCGAGGGAAATTTTATTAAAAAGCTTCGAGTGTTGATATGGAAAAAATCTTTCGTCTGACAGGTTGCTGTGCTTCTTGCGGATCCTGCGGGATTCGAATTTCGGGAAGCGCACGGGGAGGAGGAGACCGCAGTAATAGGAGAAGATTAAGCAAGGCTGCCTCAATTCCCGCGCCACCTTTTTCGCCACGTACTGCGCGCGCGACTTTTGCGGGATTTGACGGGATTACTTGGACCCACAAGTCAGCCACTCGGGAGAAGACCTCATATAAAGCGACGTGGCTGGGGATTTCTGCACAGTGCGCCCCATTCTCTCCCTTCCTCCTCTATTTCTCCACCGCATCCACCTCTGCTCTTGGCGCTGCCGGCCCGCTCGAGCTCCGTTCGCTGCAATGGGGAAGGAGAAGACGGTGGCCTTGGAGCGTGCGAAGAAGGCGACGGCGAAGGCGAAGGGGAAGAAGACCAGCCGGGGCAGATCCTCGTCGAGATCCGCGCTGCCGCGCGGCTGGATCCAGGGAGATTGGATTCGGTCGATGATCTGGCAAGACGACATCGATGATCTGGTCGAGGGGGACTGATTCCCCACAAGTCAGCGCGGCTCCCAGAGGACGAGACCGAGCCGCGGCCGTAGGAGGGTGAGTGTGTGCTCCTCGCCACCCACGTCGACCGTGGTTTTTCTTTGCCTCCCCACCCTTTCTTCCGAGGTTTCTTGAACTTATTTGGGGCACAACTTCATCATTTCTCCCCCAATACTATCGTGTACCTCGCTGCATTCGTGTCCATGTGTGAGAATTTCCTGGGCTGTCGACCACATTGGGGCCTCTTCAAACACATTTTCACCTGTCGCTCTCAGTCGGTCAAAAAGGCCAATCCGAGTGATGAGAGGACACATGTGATCCAGATGTGTGGGGGTCTTGGGATCCAAATGAGAGGTAAAAGTACTTTCCCAGCCATGATTCTTCCCGAGTCAGTCAGAGGGTGGCAGTCGACCTGGTTCTACTGCAAAGACCAGCCGACTCCAGGCCAGTTGACTGGACTTCCCCCCTTTTCCATGGCTAGAGTCGAGAAGTCCTCTGCCTTGAAAGTTACTCCGGAGGAGAAAGAGGAGGTGGCGGTGCTGGTCGAGCGAGTGGTCCAGCTCGTTCGTGATGGCATGACTGGCATGGATCTGCTAGAGGTCATCCTCAGACGACGCATTCAGCCACTTCAAGCTCGCGACCATCCGATGTGGATGTATTTGGGCCTCAAAGATACCACTCGGATCCACCCAGAAGAAGTCGACGAGGATATGGTGGAGCAGTGGTTGTGGGGCATCACTAGCAACAAAGATAACCCCAGGGGTCCAGGAGAATCCCTCCAGTCAACAACTCATATGAACCACACAAAGTCCAATTCTATCTTCCGAGTGTTTTTTGATCTATCATGTAATTTCTTTTTGACAATCGACTGGCATTTATTCCACTTGTTGTCTTTCAGGCTCTCATTGAGATGTACTCGATGCCCAACGGAGAGCACGAGCAGGACCTGGAAGGGGGGCGAGCGGAGGTGAAAGCATGGATTGGCAATCTGATGGAGGGGAGGAGGAGGAGGAAAGCAAGGACTCGAGCAGCGGCGAGGAAGTCAAGTCACCGCCTCGCACTGAAAAGCGTTCCAAACATAAGCACAGCCTGGCGAGTGTCCATGGAGAAGTAGCTAGGTCGACCAGACAAACTTCCAAGCGCATTCGGACCTCTTCCCCTGTGTTGACTGAGAAGGCCCCGAAGCAGCAAAAGATTACAGAACCAAAGCCTCGGAAGGTCCTGCCCAAGATCAAGATCGACGTCCCCGTCACTTCTGCGTAAGCATCTTGTCTCCACTTTTCAATCGAGGGTTTATGATGTCGACTCTCTTTCTCACTTGTCTGAGTGAATCTTGAAACTTGCAGAGCTGCCACTTCTGGGACTTCTGCTTACAGGGATGGTGATGAAGATGTAGAATACACGGTTACTTCTATCCCGGGTATGATTTTTGCAAACTTGCCTTTGCTTTCTCAGCCATTTTGTTGACCGACTGAATTCTAACAACTAATTCTTTTTGCAGCTCCTCCCCATGTCATTGATCTTTCAGATGACGATGAGGACGTGCCACTAAGGCCTAGGAGGAGTAAGAAGGCATCAACTTGCAAGATGTCCCAATCGGTGTCGGTGGCAGAGCCAGTGACTGAACAGCCTGAAGATGTTACTCGGGCTTCCGTTACTTTCGCTGCTCCAGTATCAAGCGAGCGCCCCACATCGTCGACTGCACCAGTGTTTGCTTCAACTATCCAGCCTCATGCCTCGGAACTTCAATCTACCGCGACTGCACCGTCAACCCCATTCTTCACCACTCATCATGTTCCAGAAAGCCAGGCAGACGCCGCTGCAGAAGCCATTCGCCAAGCTAGCATAATGATGGAGCGAGTGAAGGTGGTGCATGAAAACAGTCAGGCTACTTATGATGCCAGTGCGGCCCTTCGAGCCAATGTCCAGGTAAGTTGGCTTCCGACTGAACTCTTATCTTGTTGCTTGTTCTATTAGGATATGCTACCTGAAAACTTTTCTTCGTGCATCCTCCTGTTATTCTGCACTTCGCATCTGCACACCCACTGGGTGTTTGAATTTATATCGAGTAGCTTTCTCAGTTGGGTTAGGAATCAATATTGTTTCACTCTTCCACTCGGTCCTGGCGGATTATGTCGAGTGGAATCCGAACCAGTGGGGGCACGCTAAGTGCACCCACTGGGTGTAGTCCCCGAGACCGTAGTCGACTGCTAGCAGTCGGTTGGGGTCTGAGTATGTCTTTCTTTTTTTCTTTTTCTCTCTCTCCACTCAGTCTGGGCAGGCCATGTCGAGTGGAAACCAGTGGGGGCACGATAAGTGCACCCACTGGGTGTAGTCCCCAAGACTACTGTAGAATGTTTGATTCTGCGGTAGTCTTAGAGTTCTATTCACTTGGAAGCGAATGATCTTTGATCTTGTCCATTGATGTACCTTTGCTGACTGTAGAAATCATGTGAGCTTATCTTCAAGTTCACTGAATTCGAAGAAAAGCAGAGGCAACTCAACCTTGATTTGGAGCTGGCCAATCAAAACTTGAAAAAGGCTCAAGGCGAAGTAGCTGGTACGGAAGGTAATGACCTGTCGATTGTTTTATCTTGACTATCCGTCAAGTAATCTGTTCGTTCCTCTCCTTGACTCGAATGTGCATTCTTCAGAGAAAATGAGGCAAGCTTTGGCGCAAAAGGATCTTGACCTTGCAGCTGCGCAGAAGGAGTCTAAGGAGAAGACTGCACTTGCCGACAAGAAGCTGGCTTCAGCCGGAGCACTGGAGGAAGACAACGCCAAAGTGAAGGCATCCCTCACTGAGGCCAACAAAGAAGCGACCCGTCTGAAGAAGGACAAAGAAGGCATTTCTCATAAGAGAAATGACCTGGAGGCTTATCTGGGGGAACTTGCCAAAAAGTTGTTTCTTGTGCTCGAAGGTATTTCCCTTTGCTCAACTGTTTAACTGTCATCGATTCATCAGGCATTCGTCGACTCATTATTTCTATGAGTTTGTAGAATTATGTCAAAACTTTGAAGAAGAGACTGGGCGGGTCGAGACAGGTCTGGACCCCATCCTTTCTCCCGCCGGTGATGATGCTGCTATGAACGTGCTTCGACTGGAATCCCGTGTTGCCAGTGTTACGAGCTACCTTGCTCGCCTGAAGGTGGAAGTGTCACGCATCAATACAGCACTCTGGCCAAGGGTGACGCTTCAAAATGACCTCGAGTCTCTGATGACTCGACTCAATGAGGTCCCTGGTCGAGTGCAAGAATGGAAGAAGTCTTCTGCTCGATGCGGTGCTGACGTGGCTCTGTCGCTGGTTCGTGTCCACTTCAAGGAAGCCTGAGAAGAGAAGCTGGCAGCAATCAAGGTTGCCAATACCAAAAGGCATGACTTCCGATCATTCATGGAAACCTTCATTGCTGCTGCCACTTGGATTGTTGACGGGATTGATCTGGACGAGTTCGTCGAGCCTGCAAGCCCTCCTCCTGCGGAGTGAACAAAGTTTATGCCTCGCCTTAAATTTGCCTCAGAATGCCGAGTGATTTTGTAATCATTAAACTCCTTCGGGCCTGATGCCCGAGTACTTTAATCTGTGTTCTGGAACCTTAGGATTTTATCTGAACTTTGGTTGCTTTTGAATCTTTTGACTCTTTGCTCATGACTTGTTTCTCGCAGTTTGAGTCGCTATTGACTTTGTGATGCAGCTCAGTCGAGTTAATCATGAGCAGATTGTGGTCGACCTGCACCCCGCCATCCTTACGAATAAGGATGGAGCAGACGTTGTATTTGTGGCAAAGCTCCGAGGGCAGATCATGGACCACTTGCACCTCGTCGTCCTTACGGGTAAGGATGGAGCGGACGTTATATTTGTGGCGAAGCTCCGAGGGCAGATCGTAGTTGACCTGCACCTCGCCGTCCTTACGCGTAAGGATGGAGCGAGCCTTAAGACTCAGGCGAGTACTGGACTGCAGCTAAACCCTCGAGTGGGAGGGTTGTGCACCACTCGGTAGAATTGTTTTAAACTTAGGTGAGTATAGAACTGCAGCTAAGCCCCCGAGTGGGAGGGTTGCTCACCACTCGCACTACTAGGAAAAGGCCTACTAATGGCGCACCTAATTTGGCCATTAATGGCGCATTAGTGGTGCGCCATTAGTGCCACGCCATTAGTATCTGGTATACTAATGGCGCACCTCAGATGCGCCATTAGTATATACAACAGTGCGCCATTAGTATGCCTCCCAGGGGGCCATGTATACCCAGGTGCTTTGGCATACTAATGGCGCACAACAACAAGATGCGCCATTAGTAACTTCGGCATACTAATGGCGCACTGTTTAATGATGCGCCATTAGTATCCTTTGGCATACTAATGGTGCACTGTGATGTGATGCGCCATTAGTATGAATATTAGGTTTTTTTATTTTTTTATTTTCTGTTTTTTGCACAGGTTACAAAATGTATAATTGCACAAAATATAGACAACACACATCAACAACAGATTCATTGAATACAATAGAAGATTAGTCTCTGAATACAATTCATCATATTAGTCTCCGAATACAATTCATCATATTAGTCTCCGAATTGAAAAGACCGAACAAAGATAGAACATTATATTACAAGTCTCGAGACCGCGAGTAGCGAGTTTGTCTTCACATTACAAGTCGATATCGATCATCTAAACTACCATCACATAGAAGAGAGCTGCGGTCATCACGATGAGCATCATCACGATGAAACTTGTCTTCATTCGGTTCCTCCAGCGCTCCCTCCCCTCTCCCGCTAGATAGCCGGCGTATCTAGATTCGGCCTCGGCCCTAGTGGTGTACCCTTTGTAACTGTTACCGCTGAATCGGTGAACCTGTCTCCGACACTCCTCCCAGTCGTCATTGACTCCGGGAACCTTACCCTTGTACACGACATACGACGGCATCGCTATGCAGTAGCCAAACAAAACGTTAGTACCAATTCACAGACAATACATAAGCAATATATAAGTATGCAACAGAACAATCGGAAGAGAAAAGCAAGACATTAATAGTATCGATTACATCTAAGTTGAACGACTCTCGAAACCAAAGAGACATACTACAAGTTCATTAAAGTTTAATTACAACATGAGCCAATCGATGTTTCAGAACTAGACACAGCATCACTGCTTTCGACTCGACTCAAGGGACCGGAGCGTGGATGAAGCCACCGTCTATCGTGGGAGTCATGAAATAATGGTCGTTGTCAGCCTGCATTTGTAGCATTGTGTCGATGTCATTGTTGGGCGGTTGATTTCTGAGGTAGAACTGCCCCGAGGTACGAAGGACATCTTGATGGATGATTTCCGCAAACTCCGACTGGATGCGAAAGAATTCTTGTCTGATGTCCCCGTCCTGGATTGCCGACACGCTCGCGGCCCAATCTTTGAGTTTACTCGGTAGCAGAAGTTGATGATGGTCCCGTACGATCGCCCGCATGTGATGGATGGTGTAGTAGGCACCCTTCTGACCGCCAGGCGGCTGCTTGACGCAGCATAACGTTGTATTGTGGGAGAACACGTGCTTGCCGTACTTACGAATAGGCCTGGTGAAGGTGTCTCCAGATTTGACGTAGCCGGGGAGAACATCATCAAGAACCTTCTTGACATTTGTGTAGTCTAATCGACTGACGGTCCGGGTCGAAATATGTGGCCATGGAATATTTGGGGCTTAGGAGGATGAGCGTGCAATGTGTGTCACTGCAGAAAACACGGAATGTTAAAAGAAAAATGATCGAAATCTAAGAATTCATATGTTACGGGGCGGTTGAGGGGAGGACTTACTCGGGAAAGTAAGGCACGAGGAAGTTATCCTTATCTTGGTTTGCCAGAATGACGCCTTCGAGGTAAGAAGTCGTGACTTGCCGGTCCCCAGCGCTGCCTAAGATCTTGGCACACATGTAGAAGGGGTCGACTATCACGATGTCTGGGGTCTTGTCACGAATGATCCGCATCTCCATACTCAGCGAAAATAGCCGAATGAAGGTGTAGTGCAGCGGATGAAGGTTCAACATAGCGTGGATGTCATCAAACCGCAGGACGATCATACCCCCGATGGAGTTATCCACAAAGCCCTTGCCCTCTGGCACCTTGGCCGCGAAAACCGGGTATGCCACATCCTTCTCTACGAGACGCCACTTCTCCAAAGAAAGAACACTGTCATGCAGACTTCGCATAGCACTGGTTGCAGCATCGAGCATATTTCTCGGTAGCATCGGCCCACCCGCCACATGCACCCTCCTCGAGATATCCTCAGGTGAAGGTGGCCCGTCCTGAGCACGGATCGTACTCGGTGCCGGCTGGCCCGCACCCTTGTTAGTCTTTCTTTTGCGTGCCTTCTTCTTCTCCTGTAATGGGACCGAGTTCTACTCACAGACCGCCTTCTTGAGTGTGTTGGGGCTGATAATATTTCGCACCTCGCCTATCTGAGGCTCAGTGAAGTCGGCAGCTGGAGGCGTCTCCTGAGAGCTGAACGACAGACGACGCCTGTTGCAACTTGGCTTCTCCGCGGTACCAGCTAGATCGCACACGTCTTTTGTTGGGTTGGGTTCTTGAGAAGGAGGCCCCATGAAGTCGCCACCGTACCCATGATCGGCAAAGTACTGATCGACGTTGGCAAATGTATCATCGTCGTCATCGTTCTGATCCTGTGCCATATGCATGTTTGGATCCAGTGGCATAGGGATGTCCGGCACCGTTGCGGCGGTCTTGCCATGGGGCCGACTTGGCGCCGGCACGACTGGCGGTGTTGTCTTTGGGGTGGTGTCCCCCGCCCCCAAACGAATCTGGCTCTTCGGCCAAAGCAGGGGCCAGCTCAGGCAGGCGCTGAGGGTCATCACGTCATCATCGTCGGCCCCGACGGGTCGAATCAGAGGTAACAACTCGTCGCAGCCTGGCAGCACCCGAACCAGTTGAACCCTAAACAAGTTGGGTGGCATCTGGGTACCGTGGAACAAGGGGTTGCCCGGTTGAACGATTTTGCCCTTGGCGACATCGACCAACTCGTTGTTCACGAAGTGCAGGAGAGTGCATGGAACGTCGGCGGCGCCCTGCGAAAACATGTAGGGCATTAGGGATGCCTAGTCAAAGGCAAGGAGATGAAGTCCTTGACCGAGAGAGGCTTAATTAGTTATCATGATGATGGCGTCGAGCTCGGCTAATGTCGAGGCACCACCAACGGCGTGCATGCAGTTGACGGAGGGGCCGCTTGCTGCAGAGGGGCCGCTTGCTGCAGAAATACCGGTCTTCTTTTAGGACGCTCTTGGCCCATCTGACACGGAACATCGGGACCTTCTCTCCAGCGTAGCTCAGCTCCCATATCTCCTAGATCCTTCCGTAGTATCTGTCCTTGTTGTTACCGGTGTAGGATTCCATCGTTACCCTGGAGTTCTGATAACCATCGCTCTTCATGTCCTTGGCCTCGGTGTAGAATGTGTAGCCGTTGATATCGTACGCCTCATAGGTCATCAGGTTGTGCTCGGCGCCCTGTGACAAGGCGAATATGAGTTGTTCTTCCGCGAAAGAATCCTCATGTAAAGGGTACGACAGAAGCTTCTGCTTGAACCAACGCGTGAAACATGAGTTGTGCTCTTTGAGTATATCTCCGTCCGTCCTTTGTTGGCCTCGGTCATTGTACGTCTTCTTAATAAAGGTTTTGTGCTCTACCACCCAAGGATCGACCACATCTATGTGTTGTAGCGCGACTAGGTTTGCTCTTTCAAAGTCGGCAAGTCGACCCTCGAAGTCGACATGCATTTCGCGGCGACCCTCATGGTGACCCCATCCAGCGAGCCTGCTGAGGTGCCTGTTGACGGGCAGACCAACGGGGTTCTTGATGCCTAAATAATTCGTGCAGTAGGAGATGCACTCTTCGGTCAGAAAGCCCCTGGCTATGCTTCCCTCTGGACGTGACATGTTGCGAACATATCCTTTGATGACACCATTCATCCTTTCGAATGGCATCATGTTGTGCAGGAACGTCGGCCCGAGTTGGATGATATCGTCCACGATATGAACCAGCAGATGCACCATAACATCAAAGAATGCGGGCGGGAAGTACATCTCAAGCTCGACTTGAATCACCACGATCTCTTCCTGTAGCCTTCTGAGTTGCCTCACGCCAACAGACTTCCGAGAGATGACGTCGAAAAAGTTGCATAGGCCAAATAGGGTTTCACGGACGTGCGCGTCCATGATCCCACGGATTGCAACTGGAAGTATCTATGTCATCAGCACGTGACAGTCGTGAGACTTCATCCCGCTGAACTTCAGCTTCGCTGGGTCTAGGTATCTGCTTATCTTCCCCGCGTAACCGTAAGGAAGTTTTACTCCTACGAGGCAGGTGAAAAACTGCTCGATCTCCTCCTGACTTAGAGTGAAGCACGCGGGAGGGTAGTCATTTCCGGTCTTCTTGGCCTTTTTGCCTTTGCGGCGACTTTCCGTGTCCTGCTTCGCCTCATCATCATCATCATCATCATCATCATATATAGCGTGAAGCTCTTGCCTGATGCCCATTGATTTCAAGTCTGCCCTTGCTTTAGGCCCATCTTTGGTCCTCTCTGGCATGTTGAGCAGGGTACCAAGCAAACTCTCGCACACGTTCTTCGTGATATGCATGACATCAAGGCTGTGAGGCACACGGTGGATCTTCCAGTACGGCAAGTCCCAGAAAAAAGACCTTGTTTTCCATACCTTCAGCAGCGGCTCTGGCGCCTTTCGCTTCTTTCCTAGCTCTGGCGCCTTTTGCTTCTTTCTTGGCAGTGGGCAGTCTTTCCAATTTTTCAACAGCTCGTTTATTTCCTCGCCGCTCCTCGTACGCGGGCGTCCTCAGGGTTCGGTTTCACCATCAAACAGATCCTTGCGTTTTCTCCACGGGTCATTGTCGCGAAGCCACCTTCGATGTCCCATGAACATGGTTTTCGAAGACCCGGGATCTCTATCTAGCTGGCGATATGTTTTGTCATCCATGCACCTGATGCATCCAGAAAATCCGTGGACCACCTGCCCCGCGACATATCCGTAACCGAGATAGTCGTGCACCGTCGTGAGCAGCGCGGCTCTCATAGGGAAATATTCTTTCTCTGCGGCGTCCCATGTATTGGCTGGCGTTTTCCACAGCGTGTCAAGCTCCTTTGTCAGTAGCCCCAGATACAGATTGATGTCATTCCCTGGTTGTTTCGGTCCTTCAATTAGCATACTCATGTGAATGTACTTCCTCTTCATGCACAACCAGGGGGGAAGGTTGTACATCCACCCAAACACAGGCCAGGTGCTATGTGTGCTCCTCTGGCTGCCAAACGGATTGACTCCATCGGTGCTCGCGCCCAGCACGATGTTCCTTGGACCGTTCCCAAATTCTGGGTCTTCGAAGTTCAACGCTTGCCACTGGCTCGCATCCTTAGGGTGACTCAGCATCTTGTCTTTTTTATCTATCTCCGGATCATTTGCGTCATCTTCTTGCTTCTTCTCCTCCCTATCCGCGTGCCAACGCAGGAGCTTTGCTACCTTAGGGTCCGCGAAATACCGCTGCAGACGAGGAGTGATCGGAAAGTACCACACCACTTTTCGAGGAGCTTTCTTCCTCTTCTTGTATCGAGTGACGCCGCACACCGGACATATGGTAGACTCCGCGTGCTCATCCCGATAAATGATGCAATTGTTCATGCACACATGGTATTTCACGTGCGGTAAATCCAGAGGACACACGATTTTCTTCGCCTCCTCCAAACTGGTCGGGAACTTGTTCCCCTTGGGAAGACGTTCGTGCCAGAATGACATGTTCTCGTCGAAGCATGCGTCGGTCATTTTGTGTTTTACCTTCATCTCCAGAGCCATGAGCGTTACTTTCAGGCGGGTATCCTCGGGCCTGCATCCTTCATACAATGGAGTAACCGCGTCTAACTCAAGTTGATCCATCTTGGCTTTCTCTCGGGCGGCAGCTCTTGTGTTATCCGTCTGCTTGAGAAGCAGCTCTTGAATATGAGGGTCCTGCACCCAGCCCATCAATGGTCCAGCATCGTCTGCTCCGCCGGCATCATCATCTTCATGATCATGCCCGTCGTCTGCTCCGGTATCTTCCTCATCATCATGTCCTGCATCTTCTACATGATGACTGTGTATAGCATCACCGTCGTGATCATCTCCTGGTGATTCTTCGTCTTCTCGCCCGCCCGAGCCGCGGTGGTTGTCTTGCTGCCCTTCCTCATTTCCTGCCCGGCCCCCATGGACGACTTCGTAGTCATCTTCATCACCTTGCCACCGATAGCCATCCATGAAACCACGCAAGAGCAGGTGGTCCCGCACCTGCCCGGATTCCGGGTCCGCAATAAGGCTCTTCAGCTTGCATCTTCGACACGGACATCTTATCTCTGTCTCGTTCTTTTGAAGCATCTCGGCCTTCACGGACCTCAAAAACCTATTCACGATGCCTTCGGTCATCGTGCGTACCATGGTCGCCTGTGGGGTAGAGCAAAACGATATTTTAGAACCAAGAAAAAATTTGGCATGACTTTCCCTAAAAATAGGACCAAAAAGAATGCTTAATGCCAAAATTCTCGCCGAAACGGAAATGAATCAACATTCCGGCAAAATATTGGCAACTATCGCATTTCAAATACCGGTACACCTCCAAACACAAACACATATGCAACACCACAAACATATGCAACACCACGAACATACATAGATCTAGCTAGGCCATAAAAAGTGCATGTGCACATTGTTGTAGGGAGAACAACATAAATATAGCTTCCCCCTTACTTACCTATCAAAACAAGGTAATTTAACCACTTAAATTGAATGAATCTATGGTGGAAATGAGGTGAAAAAGAAGAGGCACCCGAGACAAGGAGGAGGTCGAGAGAATGAAGTGGGGAGAAAGTGAGTGTGGGTAGGAGAGGCTGTCCAAAATATCTTGTTGCTACCCACTTACTAATGGCGCACCAACTCTAAATGCGCCATTAGTAATCCAGGTTACTAATGGCGCACCTTCTGGTAGTGCGCCATTAGTAGTTTTGCAAAAAAAACATACTAATGGCGCACTGTTTCACAGTGCGCCATTACTAGTTTAAACTAGTAATGGCGCACGGTCCAACAGTGGGCCATTAGTAGTTTTGCAAAAAAAGGAATAAAAAATATAATAAAAAAACAATATTAGTGGTGCACTTTCCGACAGGTGCGCCATTACTAGTTACAACTAGTAATGGCGCACTGTGTCTGGATGCGCCATTAGTATGTTTGGACAGGCGCACTAGTTCAAAAAAAATTGATACTAATGGCGCACCCTGGGCCAGGTGCGCCATTAGTAGTTTCAGCTCTAATGGCGTATGAGAAGGTGGTGCGCCATTAGTATATACTAATGGCGCACCGCTTGTCTGGTGCGCCATTAGTGTCAATCCCATCTATAGCCCTTTTTCTAGTAGTGTCGGTAGGATTTTTTGAACTTAGGCGAGTACTGGACTGCAACTAAGCCTCCGAGTGGGAGGGTTGCTCACCACTCGGTAGGATTTTTTAAACTTAGGCGAGTATTGAACTACAGCTAAGCCTCCGAGTGGGAGGGTTTCTCACCACTCGGCAGGATTTTTTTTAAACTTAGGCGAGTACTGGACTGCAGCTAAGCCTCCGAGTGGGAGGGTTGCTCACCACTCGGTAGGACTTTTTAAACTTAGGTGAGTATTGAACTACAGCTAAGCCCCCGAGTGGGAGGCTTGCTCACCACTCTGTATGATTTTTTAAACTTAGGCGAGTATTGAACTGCAGCTAAGCCCCCGAGTGGGAGGGTTGCTCACCACTCGGTAGGATTTTTGAACTTAGGCGAGTATTGAACTGCAGCTAAGCCCCCGAGTGGGAGGGTTGCTCACCACTCGGTACGATTTTTTAAACTTAGGCGAGTATTGAACTGCAGCTAAGCCTCCGAGTGAAAGACTTGCTCATCACTCGGTAGGAATTTTTTAAACTCAGGCGAATAGTGAAGTACAGCTAAGCCCCCGAGTGAGAGACTTTCTCATCACTCGGTAGGATTTTTTAAACTTGGGCGAAACGGATCCGCAGCTAAGCCCCCAAGTGAGAGACTTGCTCATCACTCAGTAGGATTTTTTAACTTAGGCGAAGCAGGTTCGCAGCTAAGGCACCCACTGGGGGATTTAGAACTCTTAAAAAGGAACAACAATCATCTGAGAAACTGTGTCTTTGATAATCTAACTAGCATGTATTTTTTATTACATCACAATGATCTGAATGCTTAAGTATAAAAGTGGCGGAGCAGCTCCGCATTCCAAGCGTGTGGCTCGTCTTTATTGTGCTCCACATTGTAGAGGCGATAAGCCCCATTGTGAAGTACTTTGGTGATGATGAAGGGGCCTTCCCAAGCAGGAGCGAGCTTGTGTGGTTTTTGTTGATCCACTCGAAGAACCATGTCTCCCTCTTGAAATGCTCGACCTCTCATGTTTCTGGCGTGGAATCAACGCGGGTCTTGCTGATAGATGGTCGACTGGATCAGCGCCATCTATCTTTCTTCTTCTAGAAGGTCAACAGCATCCTGACGGGCTTGTTCTGCTTCGCCTTCTAAGAAGAGTTCCACTCGCGGGGCGTTATGAAGTCACTTGGAAGCACAGCTTCAGCCTCATAGACTAAGAAGAATGGAGTTCGGCCAGTCGACCGATTAGGAGTTGTCCTCAATCCCCAAAGTACTGATGGAAGTTCATCGACCCAAGCGCCCGCGGCATGCTTGAGGTCAGGCATCAATCGGGGTTTCAGTCCTTTGAGAATCAGTTTGTTCGCTCTTTCAGCTTGTCCATTCAACTGGGGGTGGGCGACTGAAGCATACTCGACCCGAGTGCCTTGGGAAGCACAAAAGGCTCTGAATCATCAGAATCGAAATTCGACCCATTATCCGTGATAATGTTGTGCGAGACACCATATCTGAATGTTAACTCTCTGATGAAGCTGGCAGCAGTACTTGCTTCGAGGTTTTTAATAGGCTTGGCTTCAATCCATTTGGCGAACTTGTCGACTGCTACCAGCACATGGGTGAAGCCACTTCCGCCAGTCCTTAGAGGTCCAACCATATCTAATCCCTAGACATGTTGCAGACGAGTGGAATGGTCTTCAGGGCTGATGCAGGCTTGTGAGACATGTTGGAGTAAAACTGGCAACCTTCACATCTGTCGACTATGTCTTTCGCCATTTCATTCACTCGTGGCCAATAAAATCCCACTCGGTATTCTTTGGCTACAATGGTCCGAGAGGACACATGGTGACCACAGGACCCCGAGTGGATGTCGTTGAGGATCACTCGAGCTTCTTCTGGTGTTATGCACTTCTGAGCAACTCCGGTAGCGCTTTCTCTGTAAAGCTATCCACCCACTACTGTGAAAGCTTTGGATCGACGGATAATCTGATGAGCCTCTTCTTCATCCTCTGGAAGCTATTTCCTGAGAATATACGCGATGTGCGGCACTGTCCAATCGGGTATGATAACCAAAACTTCCATGACCAAGTCGACCACGGTTGGGACTTCAACTTCAGTCGGGTCGGTAGGGCTCTTAGGTTGTGGGGGCTCTTCCGTGAAGGGATCCTCTTGGACAGATGGCGTGTGGAGATGTTCCAAGAAAACATTACTGGAAATGGGCTCACACTTCGAGCCTATCTTTGCCAAATCATCAGCTGCTTGATTTTTTAGTTGGGGTATATGATGGAGCTCTAACCCCTCAAACATCTTCTCCAACTTTCTCACTGCATTACAATAACCAGTCATAGCTGGGCTTCTGACGTCCCACTCCTTCATTACTTGATTAACCACCAAATCTGAGTCGCCGTAGACCATTCGGCGACGGACGCCGAGTGAAATGGCCATACGCAACCCGTACAGAAGTGCTTCATATTCGGCTTCGTTGTTGGAGGAATCAAAATGGATCTGAAGAACATAGCTGAGTCTGTCTCCTTGAGGGGATACCAATACCACCCCAGCACCAGAACCGTTCAACATCTTGGATCCATCGAAGAACATGGTCCGATGCTCCGAGTGAATTTGAGTCAGTTGTTGCTACTCGACCCACTCGGCGAGGAAATCTGCTATTTCCTGTGACTTGATAGCTTTCTTTGCCTCAAACTTGATATCCAAGGGAAGGAGTTCAATCACCCACTTTGCCACTCGAACAGTTGCATCTCTGTTGTTCAGAATTTCTGACAAAGGTGCGTTGCTGACGACTATAATAGAGTGATCAGAGAAATAATGTGTAACCTTCTTCATGGTCATGTAGATCCCATAGACAAGCTTCTGATAGTGAGGATATCTTTGCTTGGATGGAGTCAAGACTTCAGAAATATAATACACTGGGCGCTAAACTTTATAGGTTTTTCCTTCTTCTTCCCGCTCGACCGTAAGTACTGTACTGATGACTTGTCCAGTGGCTGCAATATAAAGCAGTAAAGGCTCATTGCTGATTGGGGTAGCGAGGACCGGCTGGGTGGAAAGCAGGGTTTTGAGTTCTGCAAACGCTGCATCAGCTTCAGGAGTCCACTCGAACTTATCATATTTCTTCATCAGTCGGTAAAGAGGCAGTGCCTTTTCACCGAGGCGACAGATGAGTCGACTCAAGGGGGCCAAAAACCCAGTAAGCTTCTGAATGTCATGCACAGGCACAGGGCGTTTCATCCGGAGTATGGCTCCAACTTTCTCTGGGTTGGCATCGATATGTCGTTCGTAAACGAGGAAACCGAGTAACTTTCCTCCTGGAACTCCGAATGTGCATTTCGACGGATTAAGCTTGATATCTTACCTTCTTAGGTTGGCAAAGGTTTCAGCGAGGTCAGTTAGTAGGTCGGAACCTTTGCGCGACTTGACCACAATGTCATCCATATATGCTTCCACATTCTGACTGATTTGAGTGAGCAGGCACTTCTGAATCACCCTCATAAATGTGACGCTAGCGATCTTGAGACCAAATGGCATGGTGACATAATAAAAGCACATGAATGGAGTGATGAAAGCTGTTTTTATCTCATCGGGTCCATATAGTCGGATCTGGTGATACCCGGAATAGGCGTCTAGAAAAGACAAACACTCACACCCCGCAGTCGAGTCGAGGATTTGATCAATACAGGGGAGAGGAAAATGATCTTTCGGGCAGGCCCGACTGATATGCTTGAAGTCAATGCACATACGAAGTGAATCGTCCTTCTTGGTGACCATGACAACATTGGCAAGCCACTCAGAGTGATAAATCTCTCGGATGAACTCAGCTGCTAGGAGCCGAGCCACTTCCTTGCCAATTGCTTTTCTCTTCTGTATGGCAGACTGTCTAAGATGTTCCTTGACTGGCTTCACTTTCGGGTCGACTCACAAATGATGCTCAGGCAGTCCCCTGTGTACACCCGACATGTCAGAAGGTTTCCATGCAAAGATGTCCCAGTTCTCACGGAGGAACTGGATGAGCGCTTCTTCCTATTTGTTGTCAAGTGAAGTTGAGATATGAGTAGGAGCAGCATTAGGATCGGTCACGTGAATATGAATCGGTTTCATTTCTCCGGACGACTGAAATGCAGAATCTGTGGCAGGCTTCTTTGCTCGCAGCAAATCACTTGGATCTGCATTTTTCTGATACTCTTGCATTTGAACTGCTACCATTTGTGCATCGGCAATTTTGGAACCCTTATGAAAGCATTCCTCCACCTTCTGCCGATTGCCAGTGACCGTGATCACTCCTCTGGGACCAGGCATTTTCAACTTGAGATACACGTAACATGGTCGGGCCATAAAACGTGCGTATGCAGGCCTTCCCAGAATAGTATGATAAGCACTCTGGAAATCCACTACTTCAAATGTAAACTTTTCCTTACGGTAATTCTTTGAATCGCCAAAAACCACGTCAAGGGTTATCTGGCCGATTGATTTAGCTTTCTTGCCATGGATGACGCCGTGAAAGCTCATATTGCTCTCACTAAGTTTGGACATCGGAATGCCCATCCCCTTCAAGGTTTCAGCATAAAGGATATTCAGGCCACTACCACCATCCATTAGCACTTTGGTCAGTCTAGTGCCTCCAACAACTGGGTCGACCACCAACGCTTGCCTCCTAGGAGTGGCTATGCGAGCAGGATGATCGTACTGGTCGAATGTGATGGCCGTTGGTGACCACTTCAGGTATGTTGTCATTGCCGAAGCAACCATATTCACCTCTCTGTTGATTACTTTTAGTCGACTTTTGCTCTCAACGTCAGCAAAAATCATTAGGGTGGAATTGACATCGTGAAAACCATCATCTTCCTCTTTGTCTTCATCCTTGTCAGATTCCTTTTCCTTCTCATGAGGCTGTTTCTCTCGGAATTGCTCGATCAGAACTCGACACTGTCGAGTGGTATGCTTGGGATAAATCAGATTGCCTTCTTCGAATTTCTTGGTGTGAATGTAACATGGCAAATCCATCACATCGTTACCTGCTGCATCTTTTACTTTCTTAGGGGTCCAGGGCCCCTTAAATTTCCACTTTAAACTTTCCTTGAATCACTGCTACAGTTTCACCAGGTCCTCGGGTTCAGCTTTACGCTTCTATTTCTGATTGGAATTGCCTCCACCGGTGTCCTGACCGACTGGTTTACTCTTTCCACTGCGGAGCCGATCCTCCTCTTCTCCGTTAGCATACCGAGTGCCTATTTCCATCATCCGAGTCAGAGACATATCTCCTGTCCGACCAAATTTTAGGACCAGCTCTCGATTTCTGACGCCTTCTTTGAAAGCGCAAACTGCTTGATGGTGGGACACATTTTCCACTGTGTGGTGCAGAGTGGTCCACCTTTGAATGTAACCTCTCAAAGTCTCACTCGGTTTTTGCACGCAATGCTGCAATTCCGTTAATCCCGCTGGCCGCTTGCAAGTACCCTCAAAAATTTTGACAAACACTCAGGCAAGTTCTTCCTAGCTGAATATACTCCTGGTGCTAACTGAGTCAACCATGCTCTGGCCGATCCTTCCAACATCAGATGAAGATGCTTCATGGCTACTTCATCATTGCCGCCACCAATTTGTACAACCACTCGGCAATCCTCAAGCCAAGTATCAGGCTTGGACTCGCCAGTGAACTTGCTGACTCCAGTCGCCAGCCTGAAGTTGGGAGGAATCACTGCGGCTCTGATGGCTCTGCTGAAACACTCTGGACCTGAAACATGAACTCTCCTATCAGTCGGATGACCTCTGTCTGCTACCTCTTCAGCACTGCGTTGGTTTTCCCCGAAGAGGAAGGGATGATGGAACAAAGTAGCGTAAGTATTTCCCTCGGTTTTTGAGAACCAAGGTATCAATCCAGTAGGAGGCTACGCGCGAGTCCCTCGCACCTGCACAAAACAAATAAATCCTCGCAACCAACACAAATAGGGGTTGTCAATCCCTATGGGGCCACTTACGAGAGTGAGATCTGATAGATATGATAAGATAATTTTTTTGGTATTCTTATGATAAAAGATGCAAAGTAAAATAAAGGTAAAGTAAATAGCAAAGGAAATAACTAAGTAGTAGGAGATCAATATGAGAAAGATAGACCCGGGGGCCATAGGTTTCACTAGTAGCTTCTCTCAAGAGCATAAGTATTCTACGGTGGGTGAACATATTACTGTTGAGCAATTGACAGAATTGAGCATAGTTATGAGAATATCTAGGTATGATCATGTATATAGGCAACACGTCCGAGACAAGTAGACCGACTCCTGCCTGCATCTACTACTATTACTCCACTCATCGACCGCTATCCAGCATGCATCTCGAGTATTAAGTTAAAACAGAGTAACGCCTTAAGCAAGATGACATGATGTAGAGGGATAGACTCATGCAATATGAAGAAAACCCCATCTTGTTATCCTCGATGGAAACAATACAATACGTACCTTGCTGCCCTTACTGTCACCGGGAAAGGACACTGCAAGATTGAACCCAAAGCTAAGCACTTCTCCCATTGCAAGAAAGATCAATCTAGTAGGCTAAACCAAACTGATAATTCGAAGAGACTTGCAAAGATAACCAATCATACATAAAAGAATTCAAAGAAGATTCAAATATTATTCATAGATAGACTTGATCATAAACCCACAATTCATCGGTCTCAACAAACACACCACAAAAAGAAGATTACATCAAATAGTTCTCCACAAGAGAGGGGGAGAACATTGTATTGAGATCCAAAAAGAGAGAAGAAGCCATCTAGCTACTAACTATGGAACCCTAGATCTGAGGTGAAGTACTCACACTTCATCGGAGAGACTATGGTGTTGATGTAGAAGTCCTCCGTGATCGATGCCCCCTCCGGCGGAGCTCCGGAACAGGCCCTAAGATGGGATCTCGTGGATATAGAAAGTTATGGCGGTGGAATTAGGTTTTGGCTTTGTATCTGTTCGTTTGGGGGTACGTAGATATATATAGGAGGTAGGAGCACGTCGGTGGAGCAACAGGGGGCCCACAATGGTGGAGGGCATGCCTGGTGGGGGTGGGCGCGCCCCCCTACCTCGTGGCCTCCTGTTTCCTTTCTTGACGTAGGGTCCAAATCTCTCTGGTCTTATTCATTGCAAAAATCACATTCCCGAAGGTTTCATTCCGTTTGGACTCTGTTTGGTATTCCTTTTCTTCGAAACCCTAAAACAGGCAAAAAAACAGCAATTCTGGGTTGGGCCTCCGGTTAATAGGTTAGTCCCAAAAATAATATAAAAATGGATAATAAAGCCCAATAATGTCCAAAACAGTAGATAATATAGCATGGAGCAATCAAAAATTATAGATACGTTGGAGACGTATCAAGCATCCCCAAGCTTAATTCCTGCTCCTCCTCGAGTAGGTAAATGATAAAAACAGAATTTTTGATGCAGAGTGCTACTTGGCATAATTTTAATGTAATTCTTCTTAATTGTGGTATGAATTTTCAGATCCGAAAGATTCAAGACAAAAGTTCATATTGACATAAAAATAATAATACTTCAAGCATACTAACTAAGCAATTATGTCTTTTCAAAATAATATGGCCAAAGAAAGTTCATCCCTACAAAATCATATGGTTTAGTCATGTTTCATTTTCATCACACAAGAATGCTCTCATCATGCACAACCCCGATGACAAGCCAAGCAATTGTTTCATACTTTAGTAATCTCAAACCTATAAACTTTCACGCAATAAGCACGAGCCATGGACATAGCACTATGGGTGGAATAGAATATAATGAGCGGGGTTATGTGGAGAAGACAAAAAAGGAGAAAGTCTCACATCAACAAGGCTAATCAATGGGCTATGGAGATGCCCACCGATTGATGTTAATGCAAGGAGTAGGGATTGCCATGCAACGGATGCACTAGAGCTATAAATGTATGAAAACTCAACAAAAGAAACTAGTGGGAGTTCATCCAACTTGCTTGCTCACAAAGACCTAGGGCACTTGAGGAGGCCCATTGTTGGAATATACAAGCCAAGTTCTATAATGAAAAATTCCCACTAGTATATGAAAGTGACAAAACAAGAGACCCTCTAACATGAAGATTAAGGTGCTACTTTGAAGTACAAGTGTGGCAAAGGATACTAACATTGTCCCTTCTCTCCTTTTCTCTCATTTTTTTATTTTTTGGGCCTTCTCTTTTTTTATGGCCTTTCTCTCTTTTTTGGCCTTTTATATATATATTCCTCACTTGGGACAATGCTCTAGAAAATGATGATCATCACACTTCTATTTATTTACAACTCAATGATTACAACTCGATAATAGAACAAAAGATGACTCTATATGAATGGCTCCAGCGGTGTACCGGGATATGCAATGGACCAGGAGTGACATGTATGAAAGAATTATGAATGGTGGCTTTGCCACAAATACTATGTCAACTACATGATCATGCTAAGCAATATGACAATGATGAATGTGTCATGATGAACGGAATGATGGAAAGTTGCATGGCAATATATCTCGGAATGGCTGTGGAAATGCCATAATAGGTAGGTATGGTGGCTGTTTTGAGGAAGATATAAGGAGGTTTATGTGTGAAAGAGTGTATCATATCACGGGGTTTGGATGCACCGGCGAAGTTTGCACCAACTCTCACTGTGAGAAAGGGCAATGCACAGTACCGAAGAGGCTAGCAAGGATGGAAGGGTGAGAGTGCGTATAATCCATGGACTCAACATTAGTCATAAAGAACTCACATACTTATTGCAAAAATCTACAAGTCATAAAAAAACCTCGGTACTATGCGCATGCTCCTAGGGGGATAGATTGGTAGGAAAAGACCATCACTCGTCCCCGACCACCACTCATAAGGAAGCCAATCAAATAACACCTCATGTTTCAAATTTGTTGCATAACGTTCACCATACGTGCATGCTACAAGACTTGCAAACTTCAACACATGTATTTCTCAATTTCACAACTACTCAACTAGCACGACTTTGATATTATTACCTCCATATCTCAAAACAATCATCAAGCATCAAACTTCTCTTAGTATTCAAATCACTCTTTAGAAAATTTTACTAACTTTGAATACCTAGCATGTTAGGATTTTAAGCAAATTACCATGCTATTAAGACTCTCAAAATAATATAAGTGAAGCATGAGAGATCAATAGTTTCTATAAAACAAATCCACCACCGTGCTCTAAAAGATATAAGTGAAGTACTAGAGCAAAATTATATAACTCAAAAGATACAAGCGAAGCACATAGAGTATTCTAACAAATTCCAAATCATGTATGGCTCTCTCAAAAGGTGTGTACAGCAAGGATGATTGGGTTAAAATAACAAGCAAATACTCAAATCATACAAGACGCCCCAAGTAAAACACATATCATGTGGCGAATAAAAATATAGCTCCAAGTAAAGTTACCGATAGAAGTAGACGAAAGAGGGGATGCCTTCCGGGGCATCCCCAAGCTTTGCCTTTTAGGTGTCCTTAGATTATCTTGGGGGTGCCATGGGCATCCCCAAGCTTAGGCTCTTGCCACTCCTTGTTCCATAATCCATCAAATCTTTACCCAAAACTTGAAAACTTCACAACACAAAACTTAAAGTAGGAAATCTCGTGAGCTCCGTTAGCGAAAGAAAACAAAAGATCACTTCAAGGTACTGTAATGAACTCATTCTTTATTTATATTGGTGTTATACCTACTGTATTCCAACTTCTCTATGGTTTATAAACTATTTTACTAGCCATAGATTCCTCAAAATAAGCAAACAACACACGAAAAACAGAATCTGTCAAAAACAGAATAGTCTGTAGTAATCTGTAGCTAGCACAAGATCTGGAACCCCAAAAATTCTAAAATAAATTGCTGGACGTGAGGAATTTATCTATTAATAATCTTCAAAAATAATTAACTAAATATCACTTCCCAAATAAAAATTACAGCAGTTCTCGTGAGTGCTAAAGTTTCTTTTTTTTACAGCAAGTTCAACAAGACTTTCCCCAAGTCTTCCCAACGGTTCTACTTGGCACAAACACTAATTAAACACAAAAAACACAACCAAAACAGAGGATAGATAAATTATCTATTACTAAAAAGGAGCAAAAAGCAAGGAATAAAAATAAAATTGGGTTGCCTCCCAACAAGCGCTATCGTTTAACGCCCCTAGCTAGGCATAACAAGCAAGAATAGATCTAGGTATTGCCATCTTTGGTAGGCAATCCATAAGTGGCTCTCATAATAGATTCATAAGGTAATTTAATTTTCTTTCTAGGAAAGTGTTCCATGCCTTTCCTTAATGGAAATTGGAATCTAATATTTCCTTCCTTCATATCAATAATTGCACCAATCGTTCTAAGGAAAGGTCTACCAAGAATAATAGGACATGAAGGATTGCAATCTATGTCAAGAACAATAAAATCTATGGGCACATAATTCCTATTTGCAACAATAAGAACATCATTAATTCTTCCCATAGGTTTCTTAATAGTGGAATCCGCAAGGTGCAAGTTTAGAGAGCAATCATCAAAATCACGGAAACCTAACAATCACACAAAGTCTTTGGAATCGTGGAAACACTAGCACCCAAATCACATAAAGCATAGCATTCATGATCTTTAATTTTAATTTTAATAGTTGGTTCCCACTCATCATAAAGTTTTCTAGGGATAGAAACTTCCAATTCAAGTTTTTCTTCATAAGATTGCATCAAGGCATCAACGATATGTTTAGTAAACGATTTATTTTGACTATAAGCGTGAGGAGAATTTAGCACGGATTGCAACAAGGAAATACAATCAATCAAAGAGAAATTTTCATAGTTAAATTCCTTGAAATCCATAATAGTGGGTTTAGCAACATCTAGGGTTTTAATTTCTTCAATCCCACTTTTATCAATTTTAGCATCAAGATCAACAAATTCCGAATTCTTGGAATGCCTTCTAGGTAAAGGTGGATCATATTCAGTCCCATCATTATCAAGATTCATATTGCGAAACAAAGATTTAACAGGGACACATCAATAACTTTTAGATCTTCATCTTTATTTTCATAGGAACTAGAAGAACACGCTCTTATAAAGGCATCTTTCTTAGCACGCATCCTAGCGGTTCTTTCTTTGCACTCATCAATGGAAATTCTCATGGCTTTGAGAGACTCATTGATATCATGCTTAGGTGGAATAGATCTAAGTTTCAAAGAATCAACATCAAGAGCAATTCTATCAACGTTCCTAGCCAAATCATCAATCTTAAGCAATTTTTCTTCAACCATAGCATTAAAATTCTTTTGCGAAGTAATTAATTATTTAATATCAGATTCAAAATCAGATGGCATCTTATTATAATTTCCATAAGAATTGTTGTAGGAATTACCATAATTATTAGAGGGATTACTAGGATAAGGCCTAGGGTTGAAATTTCCTCTATACGCGTTGTTACCAAAATTGTTCCTACCAACAAAATTCACATCCATAGATTCATTATTATTCTCAATCAAAGTAGACAAGGGCATATCATTAGGATCAGAAGAAACACTCTTATTAGCAAATAATTTCATAAGTTCATCCATCTTTCCACTCAAAACATTAATTTCTTCTATCGCATGCACCTTTTTATTAGTAGATCTTTCAGTATGCCATTGAGAATAATTAACCATAATATTATCTAGGAGTTTAGTAGCTTCTCCTAAAGTGATTTCCATAAAAGTGCCTCCCGCGGCCGAATCTAAAAGATTTCTAGAAGCAAAATTCAATCCGGCATAAAATTTTGTATAATCATCCACAAATTTAAACCATGAGTAGGGCAATTACGTATCATTAATTTCATTCTCTCCCAAGCTTGTGCAACATGTTCATGATCAAGTTGCTTAAAATTCATAATATCGTTTCTAAGAGAGATGATCTTAGCGGGAGGAAAATACTTAGAGATAAAAGCATCTTTGCACTTGTTCCATGAATCAATACTATTTTTAGGCAAAGACGAAAACCAAGCTTTAGCACGATCTCTAAGCGAAAAAGGAAATAGCTTCAATTTAACAATATCATTATCCACATCTTTCTTCTTTTGCATGTCACACAAATCAACGAAGCTATTTAGATGGGTAGCGGCATCTTCACTAGGAAGGCCGGAGAACGGATCTTTCATGACAAGATTCAGCAAGGCAGTATTAATTTCACAAGATTCAGCATCGGTAAGAGGAGCAATCAGAGTGCTAATAAAATCATTGTTGTTGGTATTGGTGAAGTCACACAATTTAGTATTATCTTGAGCCATCGTGACAAGCAAGCAAACTAACACCCAAGCAAACAAAAAGCAAGTGAACAAAAAGAGGCAAATAGAGAGGGAGGATAGAGAGAGAGGGTGAATAAAACGGCAAGGGTGAAGTGGGCGAGAGGAAAACGAGAGGAAAATGGCAAATAATGTAATGTGGGAGATAAGGGTATGTGATGGGTACTTGGTATGTTGACTTTTGCGTAGACCTCCCCCGCAACGGCGCCATAAATCCTTCTTGCTACCTCTTGAGCACTGCGTTGGTTTTCCCCGAAGAGGAAGGGATGATGCAGCAAAGTAGCGTAAGTATTTCCCTCAGTTTTTGAGAACCAAGGTATTAATCCAGTAGGAGGCTACGCGCGAGTCCCTCGCACCTGCGCAAAACAAATAAATCCTCACAACCAACGCAAATAGGGGTTGTCAATACATATAGGGCCACTTACGAGAGTGGGATCTGATAGATATGATAAGATAATATTTTTGGTATTTTTATGATAAAAGATGCAAAGTAAAATAAAGGCAAAGTAAATAGCAAAGGAAATAACTAAGTAGTAGGAGATCAATATGATGAAAGATAGACCCGGGGGCCATAGGTTTCACTAGTGGCTTCTCTCAAGAGCATAAGTATTCTACGGTGGGTGAACAAATTACTGTTGAGCAATTGATAGAATTGAGCATAGTTATGAGAATATCTAGGTATGATCATGTATATAGGCATCACGTCCGAGACAAGTAGACCGACTCCTGCCTGCATCTACTACTATTACTCCACTCATCGACCGCTATCCAGCATGCATCTAGAGTATTAAGTTAAAAACAGAGTAACGCCTTAAGCAAGATGACATGATGTAGAGGGATAGACTCATGCAATATGAAGAAAACCCCATCTTGTTATCCTCGATGGCAACAATACAATACGTGCCTTGTTGCCCTTACTGTCACCGGGAAAGGACACCACAATATTGAACCCAAAGCTAAGCACTTCTCCCATTGCGAGAAAGATCAATCTAGTAGGCCAAACCAAACTGATAATTCAAAGAGACTTGCAAATATAACCAATCATACATAAAAGAATTCAAAGAAGATTCAAATATTATTCATAGATAGACTTGATCATAACCCACAATTCATCGGTCTCAACAAACACACCAGAAAAAAGAAGATTACATCGAATAGTTCTCCACAAGAGAGGGGGGAACATTGTATTGAGATTCAAAAAGAGAGAAGAAGCCATCTAGCTACTAACTATGGACCCGTAGGTCTGAGGTGAACTACTCACACTTCATTGGATGTAGAAGCCCTCCGTGATCGATGCCCCCTCCGGCGGAGCTCCGACAGGCCCCACGTTGGTATCTCGTGGATACAGAAAGTTATAGCGGCGGAATTAGGGTTTTGGCTCCGTATTTGATCGTTCGGGGGTACATAGATATATATAGGAGGAAGGAGTATGTCGGTGGAGCAACAGGGGGCCCACGAGGGTGGAGGGCGCGCTTGGTGGGGGTGGGCGCGCCCCCCTACCTCATGGCCTCCTGTTTCCTTTCTTGACATAGGGTCCAAGTCTCTCTGGTCTTATTCGTTGAGAAAATCACGTTCCTGAAGGTTTCATTCCGTTTGGACTCTGTTTGGTATTCCTTTTCTTTGAAACCCTAAAACAGGCAAAAAAACAGCAATTCTGGGCTGGGCCTCTGGTTAATAGGTTAGTCCCAAAAATAATATAAAAGTGGATAATAAAGCCCAATAATGTCCAAAAAAATAGATAATATATCATGGAGCAATAAAAATTATAGATATGTTGGAGACGTAACACCCTCCCTGTGTGCTCTGTTCCTGTCAACTAGACCTTGAACGAGAATAGATCTTGCATCAAAGCCTGGTTCCTTTGGGTCGGCTGGTACTCTTTGCTCACCACTGCGAGGGCGTCTGTCATCATATTGTCGAGGCACATATGATCCACTCCTCGGAGGAGGTGTGGGAACTCGACGACGGTCATCATGACCGAGTCGGTGATCGTACTGCTCGTGGTTTCTGTATTGCTCCTATCGATGGCCATGTCCCTCACGCCGCGGGGGTGATCTTGGGCTGTGGGCCGACTGGACTGTATCCACCATCACATACTTGCTATGAATCCTATTCCGCGATTGAGATCTTGTTGTGTTATGCTCTCCTGCTGCCCGGAGTAAGGCCCGGATCTGCATCAAACCTCTGCAAGCCTCCGACTGGGAAGGCTGAATTGACTCTGCTATACGGGCTGCAGCTATGAGATTTGGAATCGGAGTGCGGTATACTTGAGGTTAAGGCGGAAAAAGCTGTCACCGACTGGACTCGGGGATCCGTTGTCGTGCACGCTCGTTGAGTGCACGCTGAAGGTTCTCCAGTCGAGTGTGCTCAGCCAAATTGGCCAGGCGTGCCTCCTCCAAGGCCCGGGCCTCGGAAGTATCCCCAACGATGGGCGTGTGAAGTGCATCCATGTTGCGGTGCAAAGCTCTTCTCTCTGCCGCGAAGAAAGAGGCTCGGGGCGGTATTCCTCGTGAGCGCGTGACGGATCGCCGCCGCCAACACCGCCGTCGTCGCGGCAGAAGCCAGGAGGACTATGAGGTCCGTCGACCATCAAGACCTTAGTCATAGGATCACTATTGTCACATTCGGATGTTGTCTCGACAGAGCCAGTTGACAGGTCAAACAGGCTGTAGAGAGTTCCATCGGGCTCGATTGTGCAACTTGTGGGGTGGCCGACTGGCGGGCCACCGCATGTTTCACCCACCGTTGAAGCCGCGACCGACCGGATCGCTTGCGCCGGCAAACAGCGGGGAGTGAAGACACCATGGGAGCCGACCGATACTGGGTCGACGGCTGCCGGAGAAGGACGCCACGGGCGCACGTGCGAAAGTGCATTGCCCCGCGGACGGGGAGTGCCTCAACGTCAAGGGGAGCTTCCTGAAGCCAGGCGGAGTCGTCGGCAATGAAGACGAGTGCGCTGAGACAGATCTCAGACCCTCAGCCAATCCACCGCCGGAAACCATGATGATATGGATCGGAAAAATCGCAACTTCACCAAAAAATCGCTAAGACACCGGCCCCAAGGTGGGCGCCAACTGTCGTGGTTCTAGGACTGACAGTAGAATGGGGGGTAGGTATGAGGAGGCAAGATCCCATCTATGGTGAAGTTGTACCCACAAGATTTACGAGTTCAGGCCCTTCTCGGTGGAAGTAAAAGCCCTACGTCTCGGTGCTCAGAGGCGGTCGACTGGAGGAGGGGTGTGGCTTATATAGAGTTCGCCAGACCCCTCCAGCCCTTAGTTACACAGGGTTTACGGTACATAAAGACGTGGTGTTTCTGGTAACACCAGCAATAAAGTGACATAAATGACCATTAAGTCTACAGAGTAAACGTTCGACCGTTGCTATACAGAGTGGCTTTAGATCTTCTGATCGTCGAGTGATCATTGTCATGGTCGAGTGACACTGAGTCTTCCAAGTGGAACGTTTCTGGTCAAGTGGATGATGGTATCCCTTGAATACTTCTGGATTTAGGGTGATGTCCTAGTGGAGGGTGTCTAGGTCAGGCCTATGACCCTACCCAAGGTACATAGCTTCATCAAGGAGCACTTGGATTTCCTCCGATGAGCAGGTAAGATGAGTTTGATCACATAGTAAATGCATTCTAAAGACTACTTCCGTGTCCATTTCCTAGTTCTCCCCCTGCCCACTGTTTCACAGGTTAGGCTTGGTGCAAGTGGAGATTGGCTTGCATATGTATGGGAGGGTACCAACATCAATTTGCACAACATTTACAACAGTGACACCGTTCCCGTAGAACCTTTGTCCAACATTGGGATCAGCCATGCAACGGGCCACAACTTGAATTGGTACGATGGAACCACGGTGAGATTGAATCAGATAGCACGAACCTTGCACATGGCGGTCAAAGGTGGACCATGTTGTCTGCGGCCGATTTGTCGCCGTACGAGTACGAAGACGCTATGCTCCTTTCTAACCGCATCTTCACAGTGACAAACCAGGGGACTTGTTTTGTATGGGACACATCCTACGATATACTCTCTCTCTCTCCCAGTTTATTTGTTTTGAATCTTTTTGTTTTATAAGTTTCAAATTCAAATTTAGAGCTCCCCGTCACATGTTGAGATTACAATGTCCATTAAATCGTTGCGTGCATGTATAGTAAAGAAACAAATCTCGAGTTTGGCACAATTTCGTGCAGCGGTAGCACCAGCCTGGCATAGGAGTTACATTTCCCTCTCAGGGCCCTCGGGATTGAGCTTCAACGCCTTACTACACCTGCCTTTGAGTCAATAACATGTGGACCCGATAGGTGGCTGGTCCACATGTAATGCTCCCGAAGGCAGAGGGGAGTGGGGCCGATAGGGGTGAGCCGCAGGTCGGGGACGTGTGGTGTCATGGGTTCGTGCGGCATCGTGGGAATTGCGTGTGGCTGTGGTAGAAATTTGATGCTCGCCACATTTAAGGTGGCCCACATGTCATGCACACAAAGGAAGAGGGGCGGTGCGGCCGACAGGGGTGAGGTGCACGTCGGGGGACGTGGTGCCATAGGTTGGAGCAGCATCATGGGAATCGCGAGTGGTAGTGGATGAAACGTGATGGTCGTCGTAGTTGAACTTCCATGGACAAGCTGTCATGTCTACGGATACATGCATTGCATACTGATCACTGGAAGGAGTAGTAGAGAAAGCTAGGCGGGTAAATAGTTCCTTATAGTCAAGCGGACCCACGCTACTACTTGTTCCAAAGACATGCACACCATCGAAATAGTCCATCTATATCAATATACACCGAGAGGGAATAATTTTTTTGTACGAGGAAATAGTTCATCCATCCATAATGCCCTGCTGCTGGTGGAGCCTTATCTTCTTCTTCTTCTTCTTCTTCTTCTTCTTCTTCTTCTTCTTGTTCTCATTTTCTGTGGGAGACAGCTTCGCAACATGCTCTTTGGGCCTTGCGTCTATCTCGAGACTCACACGGGCATCGAGGGCAGTGAGGGAGTCCTGGACTAAGGGGTCCTCGGGCGTCCGTCCTGTTAGCCATTGGCCGGACTGATGGGCTATGAAGATACGAAGACCGAAGACTGCACCCGTGTCCGGATAGGACTCTCCTTAGCATGGAAGGAAAGCTTGGCGACTGGATATGTAGATTCCCTTCTTTGTAACCGACCTTGGGTAACCCTAGATCCTCTCGGTGTCTATATAAACCGGAGGACTTAGTCCGGATAGGAGACTCATTATCATAGCCATACAAGCTAGACATCTAGGGTTTAGCCACTACGATCTCGAGGTAGATCAACTCTTGTAATACTCATATTCATCAATATCAATCAAGCAGGACGTAGGGTATTACCTCCATAGAGAGGGCCCGAACCTGGGTAAACACCGTGTCCCTTGTCTCCTGTTACCATCGACCTTAGACGCACAGTTTGGAACCCCCTACCCGAGATCCGCCGGTTTTGACACCGACATTGGTGCTTTCATTGAGAGTTCCATTGTGTTGTCACCAAAAGGTTTGATGGCCCCTTCAATCGTCCATAATGACGTTGTCCAAGGAGAAACTTTCCTCCTCAGACAGATCTTCGTGTTCGGCGGCTTCGCACTGCGGGCCAATTCATTTGGACATCTGGAGCAGATCGAAAGCTACGCCCCTGGCCATCAGGTCAGATTCTGAATCTTGAACTACGTTGCGGACACCCGTGGAGACTTGACCTTTGCTACCTCTTGAGCACTATGTTGGTTTTCCCCGAAGAGAAAGCGATGATGTAGCAAAGTAGCGTAAGTATTTCCCTCAGTTTTTGAGAACCAAGGTATCAATCCAGTAGGAGGCTACGCGTGAGTCCCTCGTACCTGCACAAAACAAATAAATCCTTGCAACCAACGCAGATAGGGGTTGTCAATCCCTACATGGCCACTTACGAGAGTGAGCTCTGATAGATGTGATAAGATAATATTTTTGGTATTTTTGCGATAAAGATGCAAAGTAAAATAAAGGCAAAGTAAAAAGCAAAGGAAATAACTAAGTAGTAAGAGATTAATATGATAAAGATAGACCCGGGGGCCATAGGTTTCACTAGTGGCTTCTCTCGAGAGCATAAGTATTCTATGGTGGGTGAACAAATTACTGTTGAGCAATTGACAGAATTGAGCATAGTTATGAGAATATCTAGGTATGATCATGTATATAGGCATCACGTCCGAGACAAGTAGACCGACTCCTGCCTACATCTACTACTATTACTCCACTCATCGACTGCTATCTAGCATGCATCTAGAGTATTAAGTTAAAAACAGAGTAACGCCTTAAGCAAGATGACATTGTCGGCGTTCTGGGAACGGGGGTCCCCAGACTTGCATGCCTGCGGCCCGTGGCGTGGCTCAAGTGGGGGCCCAGCGCGGCCCATCTTCATTAGCTCAAGCTCAAGACCCTCGCGAGGGGCCAAGCCTCGCGGGGCGGACGACAGGAAGCTTCCTCAGAGGCGGCCTCATCGGGCAGGCTCGCGAGGAGGCGAAGAGATCAAGGCAGGGGTACCTCACGAGGAACCCGTGACGCAAGCCATGACGTTTGAGACCAGGCGGGCGCCGGCCTGCGCAGTGTCCTTGTTTCCCCTTTGGTGCAAAGGGAGCAAGACAGGCCAAGGCATCGGGAAAAGGTTACCATTCTGGTGCAACGAGACCAAGACCAGCGGAGCGGCAGGACGAAGGTCACCGTGGAGCCCAAGACGGCGTCATCACTAGTACTTTTGGCGGCCGAAGACCACCTTTGGTCAGGATAACTTGTACTAGATGTTCCCCTTCAAAATGGCCAATTGTTGGCGCCTTCCTGCTCATTATTTTGGGAAGAGGCCCAGGGCCTCTATAAATAGAGCTAGCCACCACAGAGTAGGGGAGAGAGAACAATATATAGAGAGAGAACAATATAGATGGATCCAGAGAGCGATCTAGGAGGGAGACGGCTAGAGATCTGGTAGAACCCCAGCAGAGAGAGAGAGAGAGGCGACTGAACTCACCCTAGAAGTTCATCGCACCAGCTCAAGAACACCTCTCGCGAGGCTGTTCTTCCCTTGTATTGTTCATCATCAGCCCCTGAGGCAATCCACCACACCACACACTGGAGTAGGGTATTACACCACAACGGTGGCCCGAACCAGTATAAACCTCGTGTCCATTGTGTTGTTCGTTGTTTCCAGCTTAGATCACGCGAGGAGATTGGACATAGATCGGTAGGGGAGAGATCTCCACGCGCACCCCAGTGTTCGAACCTCAAGGGTCTGCCGGAACCTGAAATCCGACATTTGGCGCGCTAGGTAGGGGTGCGCCGGAATCTTTCTTCCTTTGTTCGCGTGTGATCTTCCGTCGTGTCCATGGCTGACACTCGTCGAGCTCGCGCCGAGCGCTGGGCTGCTCTCGCCACCCGCGTCGCCCAGACGGCGCCCATCGGCGGACGCCCTCGTCGTTCCCGGTCCCCTGCCGCCAACGCCACCACCGACCCGGCGGGTAACGAGCAGCAGGCCTCGTCCCAGCATCCTTCTGTACGGCGGGAAGGCTGCACCGCCACACCGTCGCTGACTCCAGCCGCTTCGTCGTCCCACGCCCGTCTCACCCCCACGGATGCGCACGCCGCGCTGCTCCTGGCAAGAGAGCTCTTGGACTACCGCCCCGTCGACGACCTCTATGAAGACTGCCTCGCCCGCATCACCGAGCTCGTTAGCACCGCTGGGGGCTCCCCCTTGTTGTCCTTCTCTCTACCCCGCCCTCCATTCCGTTCAGGAGGCAAAGATCAGGAGGTGCCTCCACCACCTCCTCCCCAAGTAGGCGCCCTGGCTCCAAGGCGCGCAGCCCCAAGGCGAGACCCTCCGCGCCCGGCGCCTGCGCAGCAGAAAGGAGCTACCAAGAGATCCCTCGTCCCCAAGAAGGTGCTTGCGCGCTCCCAGCGCCGGCGCACCAAGATCACGTCCCTGCACCTCCACGCCAAGACCCCGCGCTGCTCCAAGCGGCGGCGCACGGTAATCCCCAGGAGCAAGCCCAGTACCAGCAAAAGGCACCGGTGGCCACAGTAGGCTGTCGTGCTCTCATACCCGAGCTACGCGGCGTCGCATGGTCAGGCAAGTTCAAGCCTGACCTACCCCCTCGCTACGATGGCACGGCGGACCCTGCGGAGTTCCTGCAGCTCTATGAGCTATGCATCGAAGCCGCCAACAGAGATGAAAGGGTCATGGTGAACTGGTTCCCCATGGAGCTCAAGGATGGGGCCCGCACTTGGCTCCTGAACCTGGCTCCTGGCATGATCTCCTCCTGGGACGAGATGCGCACTCGCTTCATCGCCAACTTCCAGGGCACTCGCGACCGGCCCCCGGCCGTGAGCGATCTGTGCCGCATCAAGCAGCAGCAAGGGGAAACCGTGCAAAAATACATCCAGCGCTTCAACAACGCTCGCCTCAAGATCCCCTAGGTGACTGAAGAAGCCATCATCTCGGCCTTCTTCGATGGCGTACGCGACATCAAAATGAAGGAGGAGCTAGCAATCCATGAAGACCTGTGCACATCCCTGGAGCTGTTCAACTTGGCGACCAAGTGCGCCAGGGCTGAGGAAGGGCGCCTTTCCCTCCTCGAATTCCCGACTGCCGACCCAAAAGAGAAGAAGCCTAAGGCCAAGGACGTGAAGCGCAAGGGGGCTGTCGTGCTTGCAGTGGAACCAGACACCAAGCGAGGCAGGGATCAGCCTGAGTCATCCAAGGGCAGCCGGTACTGCGTGTACCACGACCTCCACACCCACAACACCAACGAATCTCAAGAGCTCGGGGCCGTGAGAGATGGGCGTGTCGGCCGACGCCCCGAGCACAACGACAGGGGCTATGGCTGAGGAGGAGGAAGAGGTGGCGGACGATGGGAAGACCGTGGCCCTCGCCAAGGGAGGCGTGACCGACCTCGCGAGGGTCGCTGGCAGGACCAGCCTCGCGAGGGAGGCTGGAGAGATCAGCCTCGTGAGGATCGCCCGCACGGCAACGCAGGCCTTCCTCCTCTGTCGCCACCGCCAAGGAGGAACGAAGACCAACATCAAGACGAGGGAGCTGGGGGCTTCCAGGAGCCGCGCGTGATCACTTGCATCTTGGATGGCGCGCAGGCCCTAGCCTCACAGTGCATCTTCAAGCAGTTTGCTCGCAAGGTGAATGTAGTCCTCCCCAAGCTAGAGGCCACGCGCCCTCTCATGTGGTCCGCGTGCGCTATCATGTTCAGCTCAGCGGATCATCTCAAGTGTGCAGCAACGGCCGGGGTCCTCCCGATGCTTTGCTCCCAAGTCATCAGCAACGTGGAGGTCACCAGGACCCTCATTGACGGCGGAGCAGGACTCAACGTCATGTCCATCGAGACGTTCGACAATCTCCAAGTGACGTATGATTAGCTTTAGCGAACCAAGCCATTCTCAGGAGTCACTGATGGTTCCACTGTTCCAATAGGGCAGGTTCGCCTTCCAGTCACCTTCGGGTAGCGCAACAACTACCGCACCGAGCTCATCGACTTCGACGTCACCCACATCCGTCTGCCATACAACGCCATCCTCGGGTACCCAGCCCTGGCCAAGTTCATGGCAGTGACTCACCATGGATACAATGTCCTCAAGATGCCAGGAAGTGGTGGAGTCATCACCATACCCTGTGAAGAAAGGGACGCAGTGTGTTCACTTGAGCGCGCATTCCAAGCCACAGCAATCGAAGACCTGGACCGCAGGAACGGAACACTTCCCGAGGCGATCCTTAAGAAGAAGAAGGTTTCGCCTGGCCCAAGCCACAAGGAGGCAGGCGCCTCTGCAGCTGTTGCGTCAGGATCTGCACCCAATTAGTGAGCGCCACCCTCCCTCGCATAGGAAGGCGCGTCCGGCGCCCTCCTCAAGCAGGGCTCGGGGGCTCTTTCTTGGAGAGCCACCGACTTTGCCAAGGTCGCGAGGGAGGCGCTCGGGCACCACTTGGAGGGGTGCTTCCAGGCACGTTTCCCTCCGGAAGGTACAAGGCAAGGAAGACCAAACCCATAGGAGTTCATCGCAAGGAGCACCCAGGAGCTACAGGTGTCAAGAATCATGTGCGGCCGCCGCCGCTTGCCCACCGTGGCCCCACATCCAGGCGAGGATGGTGGGCTCCGTGTCTGCGTCGACGTGCCAGGGCTCAACCGAGCCGCGTCTCAGGAGTGCCTCTGGCCTTCGCGCATGGGGCATTGCGAGGGTCCACCTCACAGCTACGTTCGCATGCCTTTAGGCCTGCCAGACGCGGTAGCCGCTCATCAGTGCCTACTGAGGAGCATTCTGGAGGCTCAGGAGGTCAGGCATTGTGCGGTCCTGGTGGAGATGGAGATGGCCCTCAGAGACCCGCCTGTGCCCCCGGAGCCTCCTGAGGCTCCTGGGCCTGGGGGCTCGTGAGGGTCGACGCCTTCATCACGCATTGCCCGCTTCTTCAACACCACTCCATCTTCAACGGCACCAGGTGACATCTTTCTAAGTTCCATTTTTAGCTAGGAGCGCCCACAGGGCCGCATCATTCCTAGGTCGCGTGGGTCCGTCCCTGCGGCATGTATCCGTTTTGCTTATGCTCTTTACTTACCTTGTTGGGGGCGCCCCTCGGGCTGCATCATCCCCGAGCTGCTCGGGCCTGGCCCAGCGGCGTTTGCTTTTCCTGCGTCTACTTAAAATGAATTTCCTCCTGCGTGCTTAACGTACCCGGCCTAATTGCCTGCTCGATTGACGCCTACCTATGGAGCCGCTCGCTCTAGCACGGCATTTGCGCACTGCTCCGTCCCTGCAACACCGATAAATCTAAGTGGTCAAGCTCTGGCCGTGGCAGCCCCGCAAGGCGCCACCTCACCAGGCCCTCAGTGCCCCAATCACTTCCCCGGAGCGACAAAGGTTGGTCGGCAACCGTAACGACAGGTCTTGTTTCTCTTCATGATTGGTGTGCAGGACCTACTACAGGAGCAATGCTAGGGACGTCGTGAGCTTTCTCTCCCTCTCTCCGGCACGGACCGTTTACACGTTAAAAGGGGGGCGCCTGAGCATCGCGACTCATGGGCTCCTACTGGCTCTCCAGCCCTCACCCCCTGGCCTTGACCCACGGCATCGCGACCTGTCATACAAGCGACGGCTGAGCTCGCTCGAGGGCCAGGACCTGAGGACGTAGAGCATTAAGGAAAGTGCGGGGGAGTGGGAAGAAGCTCGCGAGGACCTAACCCAGCAGCACCTCAGCTGCCACCACTCGGACCGGGCGCTTCATCGAGGAACTACACCTAACTCAAGAGATAAGTCACGCCCTTACAAGAGTTGGACCAACGCAGCGCAAAACCCTCGCCTAGTGCGGCTCTGTCACGGTGACGTTACCTTCCTTTCTCGCCCAACAAGGGCTGCTTGAGCGCTAAAGGGGACCTCCCGAGCATCGCGACTCGGGGGCTCTTACCGGACCTCGGGCTGCTCAACTCCTGGCCTTGACCACGGCATTGCGACCTGGCATACCAGCGACGGCCGAAGCCCGCCTAGGGACTGGGACCTGTCAGCGTAGAGCGCCAAGTCCTCACGAGGATAGAAAGGGTGAGCCAAGCCGAGACAGGACAAGCACCTTGCATTGATTCATATTGAGATATAATGTTCACAAAAGACATGGCAGGCACCTTACATACCCCCACGGGGTGTTTCTTCGATTCCTCGCAGGGAACAAAAGTACTAATCCTAAGGAACACTAATCGCCCGCACCTCCGCAAGGGACGCCATCATCAACAGTGGACCCAACGCCGGCGCCAACCCCATCCAGATCAGTGGCGTCGGCGGCTGGATGCAGCTGGCCCGCTCCGAGCACCGCGCGATCTCGGGGGCTCGTAGCTCTTGTCGCTCATCTCCGGAGTCGCGAGGAGCGTGGGGGAGCCACTCGATTCCCAGCTCCTCCGCTGCTGTCTGAGGAGCTGCTGGGGGGCCGATGGGCGGGCCAGGTCCTCGCCAGTTCGTTGCCCCTGCCGCTCTCCCTGGGGCAGCACTCCAGCCGGCGCCCTTCAGCGTTGAAGACCTTCAAGAACATCAGGGAGGCGTCATCGTATTCAAGATGAATTACGAGGGCACCTACCATCCGGCAGACCCGAGAGATTTCGCCCCAGCCCCGGGTCATGAAGACCTTGCCCGGAGCGACGACCGCGACCTCCACTCTGGTCGCAAGGGTGCTGCAGTCAGCATGCTGCAGCCAGAGCTCCAGAGCCCTGCTCGGCGGCATCTCGAAGGCAAAGGAAGGAGGGAAGCGAATCCAAGAGCTTGGAGGCATGGCGGTGTGGAGCATGAGCTCGCGAGAGGAGCATTCGGCGTGGACTCTAGGACGAATGACGCGCACCACCATGACTCGACGGCGGCACTGTCGATGTTGCTCAACGCCTTCTCCCCCAGGACCTATGACGCGGGTGTGCAAGGGTAGCAGAAACCCAGGCAGCGGCCGCTCGTACCAGGTCCTCGGTGCCTCCTGCTGAGCACCCTCATCTCGGTGGTAGAGGGCCGGCCGCTTCTTTGGTGGAAGTGGGTCAAGACCCTCTCGGGGGGCCTTTCCCTTCTCTTCTGCATAAAACCGGCGGATTGGTGCCATTGGCGTAAGGAGGAGCAAGAAGGAGGAAGAAGAAGGAAAGGAGCAACAGGAAAGGATGGACTGAAGGGGCTCGCCCAGCCCCGTACTTATAGCCGAAGGAGGCCGACCGCCGAGCACCACAATCGCAGGTAATCATGATCGGTTTCTCTGCATGTAGGGACTTATCAAAGCTGAGGCGTCGTGGGGAAGCGCAATCGCCCACGTCCAATCAATCGCCACGCGGCGCCCAAGGCTGCAGGCTGTTAGGGCCCGCGGCGCTTCGCGCTTGCCCCTTCGCTTTCCTGCTAGGCCAAGCCCGGGCGCGCCTTGGGCCCGGGGGCTACTGTCGGCGTTCTGGGAACGGGGGTCCCCAGACTTGCCTGCCTGCGGCCCGCGGCGTGGCTCAAGTGGGGGCCCAGCGCGGCCCATTTTCATTAGTTCAAGCTCAAGACCCTCGCGAGGGACCAAGCCTCGCGGGGCGGATGACCGGAAGCTTCCTTAGAGGCAGCCTCGTCAGGCAGGCTCGCGAGGAGGCGGAGAGATCAAGGCAGGGGTACCTCGTGAGGAACCCGTGACGCAAGCCATGACGTTCGAGACCAGGCGGGCGTCGGCCTGCGCAGTGTCCTTGTTTCCCCTTTGGTGCAAAGGGGGCAAGCACAGGCCAAGGCATCGGGCAAAGGTTACCATTCCGGTGCGACGAGACCAAGACCAGCAGAGTGGCAGGACGGAGGTCACCGTGGAGCCCAAGACGGCGTCATCGCCAGTAATTTTGGCAGCCGAAGACCACCTTTGGTCAGGATAACTTATACTAGATGTTCCCCTTCAAAATGGCCAATTTTTGGCGCCCTTCCCACTCATTATTTTGGGAAGAGGCCCAGGGCCTCTATAAATAGAGCTAGCCACCACAGAGTAGGGGAGAGAGAACAATATAGAAGGATCCAGAGAGCGATCTAGGAGGAAGACGGCTATAGATCTGGTAGAACCCCAGCAGAGAGAGAGAGAGAGAGAGAGAGAGAGAGAGGCGACTAAACTCACCCTAGCAGTTCACCGCACCAGCTCAAGAACACCTCTCGCGAGGCTGTTCTTCCCTTGTACTATCCATCATCAGCCCCTGAGGCAATCCACCACACCACACACTAGAGCAGGGTATTACACCACAACGGTGGCCCGAACCAGTATAAACCTCGTGTCCCTTGTGTTGTTCGTTGTTTCCAGCTTAGATCACGTGAGGAGATTGGACGTAGATCGGTAGGGGAGAGATCTCCACGCGCACCCCAGTGTTCGAACCTCAAGGGTCTGCCGGAACCCGAAATCCGACAGACATGATGTAGAGGGATAGACTCATGCAATACGATGAAAACCCCATCTTCTTACATTTTGTTTGCAGGTTTAACTTTGCGCAGACCAGGACTGGCGATATGGAGGCAGCTCGAACACGCAAGGGAATCCTTAGATATTCCCCGCGATGACCATCGGACTACACTCCGGATCCGCACACAGCTTCTTCCCCCTGGTCTCTGCAGGTTCCACAGTCATATTTCTTTTTTTACCACATTACCCATCCTCACATGTATCGACGAACTATTCAAATACAACACGTGGATTTATATAACGCTTATCTATTATTCTTTCTTATTGAAATTCTTTTATCAAGTGGCATCCGCACACCGGGATATGCTTTAAATATGCCAGGGGCTTCGCTTTACCCATAATACGGCAATAAAGTCCGAACACCTTCATGGAAGTTCGGCACCCCGAACTTATAGCATTATATGCATCTGTCGGGGTATGGGGTCCCGGCAAACCCTTAAGGTTCGAACATTGGGGTGCACGCGAAGTATTTCCCTCCAACCGATCTACGCTCTAGCTTGCTAGGATCTCGCGGACGAACTCAACAAACTCACAACACAGAAGGACACAGGGTTTATACTGGTTCGGGCCACCGTTGTGGTGTAATACCCTACTCCAGTGTGGTGGTGGTGGATTGCCTCTTGGGCTGATGATGAACAATACAAGGGCAGAACAGCCTCTTGAGGTTGCGGCGTTCTTGTGTGTATTAACTTGTGTCTCTCTCGAGCTAATCTCTCGAGCTCCCCCCTCCACTGTGGTGGCTAGTCCTATTTATAGAGGCCCTGGTCCTCTTCCCAAATATCGAGCGGGAAGGAAGCCAACAATGGCGGGATAATTTGAAGGGGGACAACTAGTACAAGCTATCCTGACAAAAGGTAGTCCTCGCATGCACAAAGCTCTGGTGGTGACACCGTATTGGGCTGCACGATGACCTCCGTCTTGCAGTCCTTGGTCTTGGTCTTGTTGCACTGAAATGGCAACCTTTGCCTGATGCCTCGGTACTCTGCGGCTGCGCTTGCCCCCTTTGCACCAAAGAGGAAACAAGGACGATGTGCGCGCTGGCGCCCGCCTGGTGTCGATCATCACGGCTCACGTCACGAGAGCCTCGTGAGGTTCACCTCGCCTTGATATCTCCACTCCTCGTGAGCCTGCCTAGCTAGGCCACTCCAGAGGAGGTCTTGTGTTGTCTGCCTCGCGAGGCTTGGCTCCTCGTGAGGGTCTTGGGTGCATTGTTGGTGAAGATGGGCCGTACGGCCTGCTGGCTTAGCCACGCCGCGGGCCGCAGGCAGGCAAGTCTGGGGACCCCCGTTCCTAGGATGCCGACAGTAGCCCCCGGGCCCAAGGTGCGCGCGGCCTTCGCTTCGCGGCGAAGCCAAGGGTCATGCTCGAAGCGCCGCGGGCCCCAAAAGCCCGCGACCACGGTTGACGCGTGGCAGTTGATTGGACATGGGCGTCTCTGCTTCCCCATGCTGCCTTTGAATCCGCCTGGCTATGTGGCCCCGCTTCTTGCACAGTTATTCTTCCCCCTCCGCGCCTGGCTTTCCAATCTTCCAATCTCCCTGATTCCTCGACGCCCTGCTCCGCCTTCCCAGTCCAACCAGTGTTCCGCCCGCTTTACTGCCGTGGCACCGAAACAAGCCAACAAAGGCAAGAAACATCTCTCCTCGCCAACTGCGCCTCCATCCTTTGAGTCGGTGCTTAGCCGGCCTTGGGTGCTCAACGACGAGGCCATGGGCAAGGTGCACCCCATGCTTGCCTCTAGCTTAAACGAGTGGGGAGAGACGCCGGCCTGGCCTGTGTCTCGCTCCAGCATGGCTCGGGCAGTCACCGAGATCCCGATCTTCATTGACGCCCTCTGGGCTGGCCTGCTTCCTCCCTTCTTCGCCTTCTTCAACGCGGTGCTCGAGCACTATCAGATTCATATGCTTCACCTCGACCCTCAATCTGTGACCCTTCTTGCCGTCTTTGCTTTCGTGTGTGAGGCCATGGTGGGCATCACCCCCTCTCGTGGCGCTCCTCCGCCACTTCTTCTCGCTACATCTCATCGCTGCCCGGTAGAGCTCGGGGTGCGTGGGCTTTCAGGCCGTGGCAGCGACGACAAGCATGGGGATCGACTTCGAGCTTCCTTCATCCGCGAGCGAATTCCGCACGCGATGGGTGTTTGTTGATGCCGACATGCTCAACCCTCTGCTCCAAGCTCCGGTGGGGCCTGCCATTCCAAACTCCGGCTGGGGTCACCAAAGGCTCACGAGCCCATGTCTTGCCCCCGTCAGGGCCAGGCTGCGGTGGTTGAAGGACCTTGGTGTGACTGCGCCCATGGTGGTGAGGGAGTTTGTCAGGCGTCGAGTTGCCCCGCTTCAGCGTCATTCTCGCCTGATGTGGGACTTGCTCACCAGTTGGGACAACATGAGGTTTCAGGAGGAGGGGCTTCCTCTTGCTGCGCAGCAAACTGTGCTCACGGTGCTATCCGGTGTCCCTCTGTCAGACGAGATTCCTAGGAAGAGTTGCACGTTGTACCGTAGCGAGAACAAGGTTACCTTCGTCGTGACCATGCCTTCCTTTGATGAGTGGGGGCTGCGCCCAATTGGCTTGGAGGGACCCCACGAGAATCCCGTCATCATGGTCCCATTCTTCGCCGCCGGTGACGAGCTCGCCCCAGGTGATGGTGCGGGAGAGCGAGATGCAACGGGGGCCGGCTGCTCAGGCGCTGAGGAGCACGTGCCGAGCAGTGATCCAGGGGCGTCGTCCTCGGGAGCTTGCAGCGCCTCTCCTGAGGCGCCAGTCACTGGTGAGGCGCGGCATGCGGCTCCCAAGGCCGAGGCTTCAGGGGCCTCAGGAGGTCGCAGCGAGAGAGAGCCGGGCTGTTCGCCGCAGCGAGGCTCCCCTGAAGCCATTCCTCTTGGTTCTTCTTCGGCTTCGCCGTGCTCCGGCCGTCACGTCCAGCGCTTCGGCTGCCTTTGCGTGGACTTCGAGGAGCTCCACAAGAGGAAGGGATCCCCTAGCGATGGCAGCATCTTCGGACCGTTGAAGCGATGGAAGTACATCGCCATCGACGAGTAAGTACCTCTCCTTGGTGATCTTCTATGTGTCGCCTTCCCTTCCTGACGATTGCCCCCTCAGGTCCCCTTCTGCTAGGACCGCGAAACCTCCAGAGAAGTGGATCCCTCTCGTTCCATCGCACTCACTAAGCTCCAGTGCTTCAGGCTCAGAAGCTGCCCGCGGCGCGTGGTCAGCCTCAGGAGCTGGTCCATCGTCAAGGCGCCCCGAGCTTGTTCCTTCGCCACCCTTCCTACGCGGCCTTGCTTGGAGCGCAGGGGGCGTGCCAAGGGCTCCTCCCTTGGTCACTATTGGTGGATGGCTAGCCTCGATGCTGGAGCCTCCTTCAAGCAGCGGGCCTTGCTAGGCCCGGGGCCATCGCGAGGGTCAGCCGGCGCCTGGGGCCGCGCCAGCCCCTAGCCCCCAACCGGGAGATGGCGCGCCACTTGATGCTCCACCCGCAGCCCCCGAGGCGGAGGACGAGATGGGGCGAGAGTTCGAGCTCGAGCGCGGGCACAGAGTGGTCCACCACGAGCTCTTCCAGGAGGCGATGGGCGCGATGAACCGCCTTTGTGAAGAGCTTGCTAGCGTCGACTCGTGTCTTGAGGCCGAAGGTCTTCGGTTGGTAGAGGAGCAGCGCAAGCAACGAGTGGCCATCAACCTTGGTCGTTATCATCGCGACCTCGAGAACGCGAAGGCTGAGGCGTCCCTCAAGGTTGCCAATGAGGCCCTCTCGCGAGCTCTAGAAGAAGCCCACGAGGCCGATCGCCGCCGCAAGGCCACGGAGGAGCGCGTGTGGGAGCTCCAGGCCTAGAGCGCGTCCCTTGAGCAGCAAGCCGAGGCACGCAGGGCCGCCCTCGCGTCGATGAGGGGGACACCTGCGGAGGAAGAGGAGATCCGGCGGCGTGAGGAGGCGCTGGCCCTAGAGGCCATGGAGCGCAGCCTTGAGCTCGAGCGGCTGGAGACGAGGGAGCGTCAAGTCGCTCAAGTTGAAGATGCCGTCGGGGCCCGTGAGGCCAGAGTTTAAGAAGAGATCAATCGCCGGGTAGCCGTGGTTCGCGCCGACCTGGAGGGCAGGTACGGCTTGAGTCTGGAGCTCGCCGGATAGGAGGGCACGGGCAGGGCCGCCGCCCTCAGGCCCAGGTTGGACGAGGCCGAGAGGCATGCTGAGGCCACATCCGCTGCCCTGGTTACAGCGCAGGCGGACCTGGCCTCCGCCCGCGCCGAGCTGCTTTCCCTCCGGAGACGAATTGATGTTGCCGAGGCCGTCGCTTGACAAAACAGAGAAGAAGTGCTCCAACGCTGAACGCCGGAGCGTGTGCATGGCCCTATGCTTCAAGACCTTCAGAACAAAGCCAACACCGCCCTGGGCTATATCTGCGATGAGAACGCCCCGGCCCCTCACTCGAGTGACTACGCCAGCCGCCTGACCTTCTTCACCGAGGTGGTGACGCGCCTAGAGGCTCAGTCTGCTAGAGCTGGCAGCTTATGGAGGAGAGGGCTCGTGGCCTGCTTCAACATGCCTTCTCCCGTGTCTTCAGCCACCTCCTGAACGCCAACCCCAACTTCGACTTTGATGCCGCCATTGCTCCTGTGCCCATCGCCGTCCGGGGCAACTTGCGCATTGGGTAGAGGATCATGTTGACGCATTGGTCAGGGCCTTCACCTCGGAGGACGATGGGGTGGTGGTCGCCGCAGACGAAGGTGACGTGGTCAACGACGGCGATGGGGGTGTCGCTGACATCAGCGACTATTCCGACGAAGGTGATGACGATGCGAGCGACGCGTCCCTGGACGACGCAGCGAGTGATATCTCTGGGTGATCCCATATTCTCATGTTGTTTTATTCTGCACGCAAAACTCGGGCGTGGCCCTTGGAAAACTTGTGAGAGCATTTTGAGAGGGGGAGCCCCTCGTGTAAGTAAATCGCAGTTTTACTTTTCTATGTGATGTGGGTATGTGTCCTCGTGAGCTTGTGAAGTTGTGGGCGAGTTTCCAGACGTGGATTACCTTAGTCAGCGCCTGTTTAGGGCTGGGTCGTGAGGCGACGAGTTCCGGAGAATCTTGCGGGGCTTGCCGCCCCGTTTGAAGGGGGGTCCCGGAAAGGGGGAGCACCAGGCGTAGTGCTAGCGCGTGCTCTGCGCGGTCCGGCTCGCGAGGAGCTTTGCGAGGGAGAGGCGACGGACATGAGTCCCAAACCAAACAAGATCCAGAAGGCAAAAAACGGCTCAAACGAGAAAAGGCACCCCCCCCCCCGCGCGCAACGATAAGAAATCAACTTCAACTTAAGTCCAGAACCAGAAAGCAAAGGCACAGAAAGAGAGATCCAAAGTAAAAGGCCACGTCCGACGCCTAGTCTAGTCTTTGGGTCTTCAAGTCTTCTCACCAGAGCGGAGCTAAGTGTTGTCCACTAGGTGTGGGAGGGAGCCCCAGGGCCTGAGGCTGGCGCTCCTGAGACTCCGGGGCGTGTACAACCCCAACTCATTATTACGTGAGAGTGTCACGGGCGGCGAGCTTCATAGGTACCGGGCCTTCTTCACAGGTACTGGCCTTACTTCATATCGCCAGACGAGGGGCCCGCCTTGTGCCACTCTTGACCTCCTTTGAGCTGGCCGGAGACCAGGATGGCGCAAAGGAGGGAAAGAGGACGCTAGCGGTTCCCTCGGCGACCACGGCTCCTCTGCCGAAGGAAGAGTCGTTGAAGCCACCCCGGCAGAGGGCCTACCTCCGGGTGTCCCCTGGTTTCGCGTGCCTTGGGGAGGGGCCTTGCTCCTGGCTCCCTCTCGGCGGCCACCAGCGTGTCTCCCTTGTTGAGACGGGTGCCGCCGTGCCGGGGTCGTCGATCGGTGCTGCAACCTGATTCATCGGTAGCCCATGGTTAGCATAAGCATGTTCCTGAGAGGTTAGCGGTACCCTGTAGTTGCTGTCGCCGGCACGATCGCTGTGGTTCTCCGCTGGCTCTTGGAAGGCTTCGACTCCTAGCGCCCCTTCTCCCCAGCCTTCTCCAATGAATGAGTCGGTGTCGTCCTCTGGTGCATACCCTTGGTCCATTATGCGGGGCACGTAGGCTTCCGGGGCCATTACCCCAAACACCTCGCCATGGTGCCCCACACTCCATGTTGCTCCGCCCATGATGGCGTCCTGGGGATGATAATACGGCATCCGGCTGGGACCATGGGGGGTGACGCTGCCGCTCGTGCTTCTCGAGAGTGGCATGGGGGGATTGGAGCCTCCTACGCTGCCGGCCGTGCTGATGTCGGCGAAGCCCCCGGGTGTAGTCGACGACACACATATGTGGTGAGGCTCTGAAAGCACAAGTGCTCCCTAGGTGGTTTTGGTAATTAATGACAACATATCTCTTGTTGGACTAACACTTTTACCTAGTATGTTTCAGATAAAGTTCAACAATGAAGTGGCATGGACTAGAGGATGTGGAACCCCTTCAAAATGCTAAGGACAAAGGATTGGCTCAAGCTCCAAGCTCAAGACTCCACATTTTCTATCTTACTGATCCAAGATCACATTGAGTCTATAGGAAAGCCAATACTATTAAGAAGGGATGAGGTGTTTCTTAATGGCTTGCTTGCTCAAAATGCTTAGTGATATGCTCCAAAGCCCTCAACCACTTTCTCACTTCCAAATATGTCCTAAACCAAAAGTCAAACTCGGCCCCATCGATTCTTTCTATCCGGAGCCAACGAGTTCAGTTGACATAGCCACTGCCAGAAACCCTAGTCAGTTCGGTCTCACCGATGGGATCACGGTCTCACCGAGATGGGCTTGCGAACTCTCTGTTACCTATTGCAATATTTTCGGTCCCACCGAGATATGCAATCGGCCGCACCGAGTTTGCTTGGCCAACTCTCTGTTTCACTTATTACCCAAATCGGCCCACCGAGTTTGAGTAATCGGTCAAACCGAGTTTTGGTTTTACCCTAACCCTAACCATATCGGTCCTACCGAGTTGAACTAGTCAGTCCCACCGAAAACCCTAACGGTCACTAGGTTTGCTAAATCGGTCCGACCGAGTTTATCCATTCGGTCTCACTGAGATTGGTAAATTGAGTGTAACGGTTAGTTTTTGTGTGGAGGCTATATATACCCGTCCACCCACTCTTCATTCGTGGAGAGAGCCAACAGAACATACCTACACTTCCAATACACATTTTCTGAGAGAGAGAACCACCTACTCATGTGTTGAGGCCAAGATATTCCATTCCTACCATATGAATCTTGATCTCTAGCCTTCCCCAAGTTGCTTTCCGCTCAAATCTTCTTTCCACCAAATCCAAATCCTGTGAGAGAGAGTTGAGTGTTGGGGAGACTATCATTTGAAGCACAAGAGCAAGGAGTTCATCATCAACACACCATTTGTTACTTCTTGGAGAGTGGTGTCTCCTAGATTGGCTAGGTGTCACTTGGGAGCCTCCGACAAAGATTTTGGAGTTGAACCAAGGAGTTTGTAAGGGCAAGGAGATCGCCTACTTTGTGAAGATCTACCGCTAGTGAGGCAAGTCCTTCGTGGGCGATGGCCATGATGGGATAGACAAGGTTGCTTCTTCGTGGACCCTTCGTGGGTGGAGCCCTCCGTGGACTCGCACAACCGTTACCCTCCGTGGGTTGAAGTCTCCATCAATGTGGATGTAAGATAGCACCACCTATCGGAACCACGACAAAAACATACATGTCTCCAATTGCGTTTGAATTCTCCAAACCCTTCCCTTTACATACTTGCAAGTTGCATGCTTTACTTTCCGCTGCTCATATACTCTTTGCATGCTTGCTTGATATGTATTGTGTTTGTTAAACTAGCGCCTAAACTCCACTTCAACTTAAAGAAATTAAAAACTGCAACTTTTGGCACTTAGTGTCTAACCCCCCCCTCTAGACACCTCTTCTCGATCCTTTCAATTGGTATTAGAGCTTTGGTCTCCATTGCCTTGGTTTAAACACCATTGGAGGAAGATGGATGAGTCTACTTTGGGGAGTCTTAGACGTAGAGTGCCTATTCTTGATGGAGAATATTTTCATGAGTGGAAAAATGAAATGCTTGAGATTTTCAATGAATATCACTTGAACAAGTATATTTCTAGCCCTTGTGCACCTCATGTTGATCCCATGCATCCTACCCTTGATGAATCAATTGAAATGATTCGCAATCTTAGAACTGTTAATCTTATCACTAGAGGCTTGCCTAGAAACTTGATTGGATGTTTGCCTACTCTTAAGTGTGCCTACACCATATGGAAATTTCTTGAGGAACTCTTTCCAAATTATTCCTTGAAAGATCTAGATGAAATTCTCCATAAGCCCATTGCCTTGATTAAGATGAGTTCCAATGATCCCAAATTTGGTGACTGCTTATTTGAGCTTACTAATCTTACGAGTGCCAAAGGAGATGTTGGAATCATTAGCAATATCATTTCTATAGCTATTAGAATTCATAAGGATAACTATAGAAATGATCATTTGTCTAACGAATTGCCCTCTCTAGGAATTGATCAATCACAAGATGATGTTGAACATGAATACTCGAATGAGGATGATGATGATAGTGACTATGATCTCGATGATGCGATGAGACACTTTGGTCTTATGGCAAATCTTCGCGGCTACATGGCTGGAGGAAAGGAATGGGTCCTTGATAGTGGATGTACTGATCATATGACCGGAGATAAAGACATGTTCCGTGAGCTTGCTGAAAGTGACGGCCCTTGAAAGTATGTCACTTTTGGTGATAATTCAAAGGGTAAGGTGGTTGGCCTTGGTAAAGTGGCCATCTCACATGATAGCTCCATACAAAATGTCATGCTCGTTGAATCTCTTGGCTACAACTTACTTTCAGTATCTAGACTTGCTGATTTCGGTTTCAATGTCCTATTTACTGAAGTAGACTGCCAAGTGTTTCGTAGAGATAATCATAAAATGGTCTTTACCGGTATACGTAGAGGAGATCCTTACATTGTTGATTTCACTAAAAAGGCTCAACCTAAAACTTGCTTAATTGCTAAATCTTCTAAAGGCTGGTTGTGGCATAGAAGGCTAGGCCATGTGGGCATGCGAAACCTTGACAAACTCATTAAAGGAAATCATATCCTTGGCGTTAACGATGTGATATTTGACAAGGATAGACTTTGTAGTGCTTGTCAAGTAGGGAAACAAGTTGGAGGAAGTCATCGTGCTAAGAACATCATGACCACAAGAAGACCACTCGAGCTACTTCACATGGATCTCTTTGGTCCAAATGCCTACAAGAGTCTCGGTGGTAACTCATTTGGTTTGGTCATAGTTGATGATTTTTCAAGATTTATGTGGGTGTTCTTTCTTGATGACAAATCACAGGTCCAAAAGATCTTCAAAAACTTTGCTAGGAAGGCCCAAAATCAATTTGCCGTGAAGATCAAGAAGGTTTGGAGCGACAACGGAACGGATTTCAAGAACGAAAATGTGGATACCTTTCATGACGAAGAAGGGATCGCACATGAGTTCTCGGCTACGTACACACCTCAACAAAATGGAGTTGTTGAGAGGAAGAACCGGACTCTTATCGAGATGGAAAGAACGATGCTTGATGAGTACAAGACTGTAACGCCCTCGATGCGGCTATATCTCCCACATGTCGAAGCACGACTTAGAGGCATAACCGCATTGAAAGCAATGTCGCAAGTGAGGTAATCTTCACACAACCCATGTAATACATAAGGGAAAGAGATACCTAGTTTGCTTACAATCTCCACTTCAAACAATTACATGAATAAAGCATTACATCATCCAGATACAAACAAGGTCCGACTACGGAACCAAAATAAAAGAAGACTACCCCAAATGCTACACAGATCCCTGATCGTCCCAACTGGGCTCCACTACTGATCGACCGAAACGAAACAACACAATGGACAAGATCTTCATCGAGCTCCTCCTTTAGCTTGGTTGCATCACCTGCACGGTATCATCGGCACCTGCAAGCTGGTTTAGGAAGTATCTGTGAGTCACGGGGACTCAGCAATCTCACACCCTCGCGATCAAGACTATTTAAGCTTATAGGAAGGGTAAAATGTATGAGGTGGAGCTGCAGCAAGCGACTAGCATATATGGTGGCTAACATACGCAAAAGAGAGCGAGAAGAGAAGGCAAAGCGCATTCGAGAAACTATGATCAAGAAGTGATCCTAGAACAACCTACGTCAAGCATAACTCCAACACCGTGTTCACTTCCCGGACTCTGCCGACAAGAGACCATCACAGCGACACACGCGGTAGATGCATTTTAATTAAGTTAAGTTTCAGGTTCTCTACAACCGGACATTAACAAATTCCCATCTGCCCATAACTGTGGGCATGGCTTTCGAAAGTTCAAAACCCTGCAGGGGTGTCCCAACTTAGCCCATCACAAGCTCTCACGGTCAATGAAGGATATTCCTTCTCCCAAGAAGACCCGATCAGGCTCGGAATTCTGGTTACAAGACATTTCGACAATGGTAAAACAAGACCAGCAAAGCCACCCGAATGTGCCGACAAATCCCGATAGGAGATGCACATATCTCTTTCTCAGGGCACACCGGATTGTCCAAGGTTCCGGTAGGCCAGCCCACAGTTGCCCCTGGTGGCCACCGACAGCTGATAGGTTGGACCAACACTCAAAGGAGCACTGGCCCGGGGGTTTAAATAAAGATGACCCTTGGGCAGGCCTACCCAAGGGAAAGAAAAGGCTAGGTGGCAAATGGTAAAACCAATGTTGGGCCTTGCTGGAGGAGTTTTATTCAAGGCGAACTATCAAGGGGTTCCCATTGTAACCCTACAATGTAAGGAATGCAAAATCCGGGAACATAACACCGATATGACGAAAACTAGGGCGGCAAGAGTGGAACAAAACACCAGGCATAAGGCCGAGCCTTCCACCCTTAACCAAGTATATAGACGCATTAATATAAATAAGAGATATTGTGATATCCCAACAAATATCCATGTTCCAAACATGGAACAAGCTCCAATCTTCACCTGCAACTAACAATGCTATAAGAGGGGCTGAGCAAAGCGGTAACATAGCCAAACAACGGTTTGCTAGGACAAGGTGGGTTAGAGGCTTGGCTTAGCAATATGGGAGGCATGATATAGCAAGTGGTAGGTATCGCAACGTAGGCATAGAAAAAGAGCGAGCAACTAGCAAGCAAAGATAGAAGTGATTTCGAGGGTATGGTCATCTTGCCTGAGATCCCGCAAGGAAGAAGAATGAGTCCATAAAGAAGACAAGCGGACATAGATGAACGGATCCTCACAACACGACGTTATCAGAACCAACCCGAAGAAGCAACACCGGAAAGAAGCAAACAATCATGGTAAACAACCATCACATAATCATGTCATGATGCACAATCAAGTATGATGCATGTCCGGTTTAATGAAGCATGGCATAGCAACATGCACAAACAATCCTACAAATTAAATGGAGCTCAATATGCAACTCCGTTGCATATTGACGAAACACCACATGACTTATTTAGTTCAATCTTGTTTATGTACCCAACAATATTAAATGTTGTTAAACATGGCAAGAGGGTGAAGCAAATGAAAACTACCTATCTAGGCAAGTTTAAATCAGGCCGGAACAACAAGCAACAAGTCCGTAAAATCCACAGGTGCATATTTATGGATTCGGTACTGTTCTGCCCTAAACCAAATTTTATAGTTGTTAAACATGCAAGATGAGTGCACCATGTTAAACTAGGCATTTTTCCACCCCATTTACATATAAAGTTTATTAAGTTCGGAGTTACGGTTAAATAGTTATGAATTAAATCATTTTAACATGACATAGGGGCAAATTTAACCAAACAGCATTTTAAACATTTTAAACACAGATGAAAATCACATATTATAAAACTAGACAAAATTCTAAGCAAGTTTCATATATAAATTGTTTTAATCCGATGCACGGTTATTAAGTTATTATATGCATGATATTTAGGGACCTATCTGCAAAACAACGTTCTCTGAAAAAAAGGAAAAACGTTCAGGAAAAAAACATGCGTTGGGCCGAATCTTGCTGGCCCAACAATGGAAAAAAGGGGCTCAGGGTGGCCTCACCATGGGCTTTGCCCATGAGTTGGAGGGGAGGCCTTTGGGCCTGATGCATGCGGCGGTTGCGGCCTGGTGCTGAAGTGGCTCGCTCAACACGAGCGACAGGGGCATGGCGAGGCGAAGCAGAGACTGGGCGCTGGTCCAGGCGATCGAAGCAGAGTGTGGGGTCAACGGCGAGGCATCCGGCGGAGCTCCGGCGATGGAGGAAGGCGGAGCTCGCCGGGGATGGAGGGATCCGGGCGCGGGGTCCCCGGATCCGGCGACGGGCGAGGTGCTGGGCCTCACATGGCCGGCGTCAGGAGCTGGACGGTGCAGCGCCATGGCAGAGGTTGGGTACCTGCGGGAGAGAGTGAGGGTGAGGGAGAGGGAGTCGCGCAGGGAAGGAAAGAGGAGAGGCAGGGGCCTGGTAGGGGTAGTCTCCGGCGACGCCACGCACGGGGAGACGCCCCTTCTACTGTGACTGGCCCTGGAACGGCTGGGCATGGACTTGGCGAGGCGAGGAGGTCGCGGGGAAAGCCAGGAACGGCAGGAATGGAGCGCGGGGAGGCACGCGAGGCCGGGGTGCTGCGGATGAGGACCGGCATCGGGGATGACTGGCGGGAGCTCCGGTGTCGAAGGCGGGGAGGAGGTTGCAGGCGTTGTGGGTGGTGGATGGAGAGGAGTGGCTGGATCGGGTGGATCGAGGGGAGGATATGGTTGGCCCTTGCTGAAAACGAGGGATATGGTCGACTCGGCTGGATCGGGAGGGATCCCGAGGAAAACAAAGTGGCGGCGGCGCGAGGGAAGGGAGGATGGGATAGGCTAGGACTAGGGTTTGATCTGATATTTATATCAGAAGAGTTTAGGTTAGGGGCTAACTCGTCCCTCCGATCAAAATCGGATGGTCAAGAAAAATAGGCTAGGGAGGCCAAATAAGAAAACAATGATGTTTTGTAGATGTTTGGGGATGATCCGTACACAATGGTGGCGACAGTCCGGGTCGGGTCCGGGACAGCTTTTCAGACGCGTGCGCGAGGAGGTCCGCGGACTGACGAGAGAGCCTAGGTTGGGCCTGACGGTAGGTAGTGGGCTGTGCAGAAGTCCTCAGGCTGAGAGAAGAGAAGAGAGAGAGGCCCGGCGACTGTTTCCGGAGACCGAAAACGTTCGACGATTTGACCGACTATAATGTCGCTATAGTTATCCGTTGGGGCGTCAAACGGACTCCGAATGCGATGAAACTTGGCAGGCGGACTACTAACAACATAACAAGACCGCACGCACCCTCTCATCCCATTCCGAGAAACTTTTTCGGCCACTTATAAAATACTATTTCAGACATGTCGCGGGCGCGTGCAAGTGTGTCTGGACTCAGAACGGACAACGGAAGGAACTGGGAGACCGGGACAGATGCAAGTTTTGAAAACATGATGATGCAATGCACATGATGACATGGTAAGATGCAACACGAAAGCAAATGACATGGCAACAACGGCGAATAACTGGAAGACACCTGGCACATCGGTCTCGGGGTGTTACAACACTCCACCACTACGAGAGGATCTCGTCCCGAGATCTAGAATGGCACCGGAGGGAAAAGGAAGAGGATGATAAGAGGTAAAACTAAGTTGCTTCTTTGACCAATGAGTCAAACCAAGGAACCTTGAGTAGTTGAACAAATTTGAAAGAAAGAATACAACGAAGATGAATAAAGTTGAAAACCTCCATTAGAAATGAGGAACAAGGAACATCACGAGAACCCTGTAGGTTGAAAGACATGAGAAAAGGGTTGCAATGGACAAGAAGTAGATCCAAGCACTCCGGTAGAAACGAGATGTACAAGGAACGATAAGGATCAATTATGATAACACTCCGGTTAAAAACAGATAGAGAAGGAATAAGACTGGTGTAATTTGGACAGCACTCCGAATGTAATTGAAGGAATTGAAGATGAGCTAGACAAGATGAGAGGATAATTGATGAAATCAACAACACACTGCCTCTGAAACTATTGAAAAAAGGCACAACGGGTAAGAAAGATTTCAGACAGCACTCCGGTTGAGAAGGGATGCAAAACTTGATAGAATGGGAAGAACTTGAAAAGAGGGCATGACACTCCGGATGAATGGATAAGCAAAGGAAAGAACATGATCTTCACAATACGAGATGATAGGACAAAGCGAGCAACATCACAATGCCTCCGAAACGAAAGAAAAGAAGGTAAGAAACTTGATAAAATGGGAAGAACTTGAAAAGAGGGCATGACACTCCGGATGAATGGATAAGCAAAGGAAAGAACATGATCTTCACAATACGAGATGATAGGACAAAGCGAGCAACGTCACAATGCCTCCGGAACGAAAGAAAAGAAGGTAGATCGTCAGAATAAGAGATCGGAGAAAGAAATGACAACTCTCGCAAATAAAATTGAAAGAGCATGCTTACAAAGAAAAAGTTGAACGGAGTTGTTGGAAAACCAACAATGAAAAGAGTAAGCTTGTTGTGAGCTTATGGAAAACATCTTGAAATCTTGAGGTGAAATTCTGCCAGTAACAAAAAAACAATAGATTGCATTGATATGAACAAGGAGACAAGAAACTTATTTCAACGGGAGGATAAATGAAGAACTTGGGTCATTTATAAGCACCATAATTAGCAACAGTCCTTAGGGAAAGCTTTAGGTGAAATATAACCCAAGATACCTCCATTAAAGAGATTGGTGGATTTAAAATATCTCATTCTTGACAACATGTGAATCATGAAACACGAAGAAAAATTATCAAGAATGACATAACACCACCTCAAAAGATAAAGTAGAAGGAATTGCACTATGGAATGCAAGATGAGGAACACTTGAGCTCCTTTGAAAAGAATCTCGATCAACACTTCAAGAAGGAATTAAATCCTTGATAAGCCGTCGTGTAGAGCCTCCATGAATAACTCCGGTAAACAAAAGAATAACGAAAAGAAAGAGAAGTTGAAAACACAAGGTAAAACCTTGTAATGATTTAGATGGGTCTCCGTGATAATTAGAGCTTGGAACTCTGGAAAATAAAGACGAGCAAATGAAATCAAGAATTGGATGAGCCTCCGGAATAAAGAAATAATCACTTGGAAGAAACACGGATAAAAATTATGTTATGCGTATCCTTCACCAATTTAGATTGATGACAAGCAACAGATTTGGCATACTACTTATTTTCGTAGAAATAATTAAGAGAGATATCGTGCAAACTTGATTAGGTATTGATGGAACCACCGGTGGGATTGAAACAACGAATAAATTGATATGATAAACGAAGGAATAAGAATCTTTAACGAACCACCGTAAAAATTGAAAATGAACGAAGATACTTGAGTGAATCAAGATGCGAGAGAACGAAGAGATCACGAACTGATTGGAGAACACTTGAATGATGCACCGGTAAGATTTAGAGAAAGAGAGCTGAAAGCTGAGAATGAATAAATCTTCTGAAATGATGGCCTCCGGAGAATCAAACTGAAAAGAATCTTGAATTGGTCCGGATTGGTGAAAAGAATTGTCACCATCGAAAACAATTATGAGAGGATGGCAACAAGCTAGAATCACGAATCTTTGAAAAAACGGACAATATTGAGGAGAAACTCTTCTTCAGTCCTCAAAATTTGAGAATGACGACGAGAAACACCACCATGAATTGTTGAGACACTCCAGAATAAATAAGAATAGAAAAGTTGAACCAATGATGAAAAGAATTTGAAAGATCTTGGAGAAGACATTTGACTGATGATAATTCATTCTTATGTCAAACTTCGAAAGGTTTGAGAATAGCTCTGGTAAAAATTAGAAGAGTTTGGAGAAAGACCTGTGGGTTAGGGCCCACTGAAAAGATACACCATTGAACGATTTTGAAGATAGATTGCACCGGTTGATTTAAAAGGCTTGAATGAGATAACATCCTCGAAAGATCTTGAACGAATGCAGAGTGAAAACATGAATCTTTGAGATATCTTGAGCACTCCGAAACAATTGAATAGCAAGCGGGGAATGATTATGAGGTTCACCGGCATAAGAAAGTATTTGAGACAAGGAAAGGATATGATCAACAAAGCTTGACTTGAATCCACCGAAGAAGAAAAGAACGAATAATGATAACTTGTAGAGCATCTTCATGAGAATCACCGGATAAGGACATTGACGGAAAAGAATGGAGAGACTTCATAATCATAAGATAGATACTTGATAAAGAAATCTTAGTCCTTTAAGAAAAAAAGGTGGCTGGGTGGGAAAAACAAAGGCAACTTGGAGACGGATGAAACAAACACTGTTGAGAAGAACTGATACTTGATCTTGCGGATGTTGAAATGATCGGATCCACTTGAAGAGAAACACACCGGTGAAAAGGATTGACATGACAATCTCGATTATCAAGAAGGATTAGTATTCGCATAGGAGTATGAGAACACCGCTTAGGAAAGGTATGGAATCTACATTTGACTTCGAAGCAACTCGAATACCACAACTCAAAACAAAAGAAAGGATTGGCTTGCAAAATAAGCCGGAACAAACATATGATAGAGATTTCGTCCGAAGTTTTCGTGGTGGGGCCTACACGGGCTCGATCGTACAGCACCATCATGTACAAGGCAGTGCACATGACATACGAAGCGTCCCCGAGTCAGCATAGCCAAGGACTCTTTAAGACACAACAAGATCACTGCAAAACCAACCGTGGATAGGCGGACCACTAGACGCCGAACCCCAATTTCATATCATACATCTGTCGGAAAGATATCCTAGGAGCTACTTGAATTCCCACTTATAAACTCCCGAAACTTTCCAGTTATGCAATCAGGTGTTGGGGATACAGGGGAAGCATAATATCTCACCCAAAACTAGCAAATCCTACATCCAGCTGCATCCATCCTTCAACACATAACCAAGAAACCTTTGGAAATCATTTACCTCAACCTTCGAAAAGCATCCGTTATACAAGTTATGGCAATACTCCCGAACTCCCGCCCCAATACCGGGTGGCGTCGAGGTTATCTCACCAACAACCGCATAAAAGAGATTTTCGATGTTGGCGAAAACTCAAGTATTGCAGAATTGCAACGATAAAATTGTGACGACAACACCTCGGAGCTCAACTCCCCGGGACACTGCCACAACCCCTAAATGCCAGGAGGCACCAAGAACAATGTTCTCGTCACAAAACCATCGGAACGATTCCAAGATACCCGCGTGATCCTAAAAAAAATTTAGTGAAATTTGAGAAGAGAAGAGTCAAAACTCTACGTCAGGATGCCTCACCAGAGTGACGAAGGGACTGAAGAGTAAAAAGAAGTCCTACTCTCCGATATATATAATCCTAAATGACTCAAAACATTTTTCTAGACTCAACAACACCAACGATTCGATCAAGCAGGGGGCTCCTAAAGTCGAGGAAGGCTCTGATTACCAACTTGTAACGCCCTCGATGCGGCTATATCACCCACGTGTCGAAGCACGACTTAGAGGCATAACCGCATCGAAAGCAATGTCGCAAGTGAGGTAATCTTCACACAACCCATGTAATACATAAGGGAAAGAGATACCTAGTTGGCTTACAATCACCACTTCACACAATTACATGAATAAAGCATTACATCATCCAGATACTAACAAGGTCCGACTACGGAAGCAAAATAAAAGAAGACTACCCCAAATGCTACACAGACCCCCGATCGTCCCAACTGGGTGTAACACCCCGGATGTAACTTTCCCAATTTGTACTCCAACTCTTGCCGTTTCCGATGTTAAGTTATATTTATTTCCTCGGGTTCGGGTTTTTGTCTCCGGTGTTGTTATCGTTGTCATGCATCTCATATCATGTCATCATGTGCATTGCATTTGCATACGTGTTCATCTCATGCATTCGAGCTTTTTCCCCGTTGTCCGTTTTGCATTCCGGCGCTTCGTTCTCCTCCAGTGGTCATTTCTAGCTTTCTTTCGTGTGTGGGGATTAAACATTTCCGGATTGGACTGAGTCTTGTCAAGCGGCCTTGGTTTACTACCGGTAGACCGCCTGTCAAGTTTCGTGCCATTTGGACTTCGTTTGATACTCCAACGGTTAACCGAGGGACCGAAAAGGCCTCGTGTGTGTTGCAGCCCAACACCCCTCCAATTTGGCCCAAAACCCCTCCATGTCCTAGAGCGTTCGATCACGATCGCGTGGCCGAAAACCGCACCTCATTTGGACTCTCCTAGCTCCCTCTATGCCTATTTAAACAACCCCCCGAAATCTGGATCTTCCTCTCCCCCCCGGAAACCCTAATTTCCACCTCGCGCGGCCGGACATGTCCGATCCGGCCGGACGCACCGCCGCCGACGCCCGCAGCCACTGAGCGGCTGCCACGTGGGCCTCCCGCCGCCACCCACCGCTCGGGCCCGCTCGGCCCGTGGCCGGCCCCCGCGCGGCCCGAGCCGCCGTCAGCCGCCGCAACGCGCCGGCCCCGCCACCTCGTTCGCCGCACGCTGCCGCCACTCCACGCCGGCCCTGCGCGCCGCAGCTCCGCCGGTGGCCGCCCGCCGCCCCGGCCGCCGCCTTACCTCGTCGCCTCGCCACCCCGTGGCCGGGACCGGCGACCCCGCCGCCCTCCGCCGTCCTCGCCGCCCGCCGGAGCTCGCCGCGCCGCCCAACACCATCGCCGGTGACCTCGGCTCCGGCCGTGAACAGTGCTGCCGCCACCTCGGGCTCCATGCGATCCAGATCTGGATCGGAGCTACAGTAAACCCTAGGAGAGGTTGATTTTTTTGCTAAGTCCCGAAATTCTTGATCCATATGCACATGTTCGCGGCTCCGTAACTTTTCATCCGTAGCTCCGATTTGGGCATTTTGCATATCAAAATATTCACCTCAGAGAGTACATCATTTCGTTCCATTGCATCATTTTCATTTGAGCTCATCCTGATGCCCGAAATGCTGTTAGAAGAAGGCTACTTGAGTTAATTGTCAGATCTGTTACTCCGTTTAGCACTTTTGTCATTTTTGCCATGATTAATGTGTGCATGCTATGCCCGTGAGTTCTTCATATGTTTTGTTAAGGGTTTTGCCATCTTTCCAGAGGTGCAACCCATGTATTTTTAGGATGTGTGTGGTGACTTGTGCAAGCTTGCAAAGTGCTGCACTTGCTAATTTTGTTTTCAGGGACTTCGTAATTTCACTAAGTCCTGGGATTGTTTAGTTCACGATGCCATATGTTCATGTTGTTTCCTAGTGATCCGTGCCTCTTTTGAGGATGATCAGTAAGGGAGTTTTGTTAATATTGTACTGCTCTATCCATCCATTTCTTTGTTTGCAATTATGGAGCAACCTAGCTTGAGTCAATCGAGCTCTACTTTTGCTTCGTTGTGAATCTGGGCAGATTGTCAACTTGTTTGCGATTTTGCCGATGTTGTTGTAGTTGATCCGTGCATGCTATGCCATTGTTCTTGCCATGTCTAGCTTGTATTTTGTGCCTTCTTAAGGGATGTATACTTGTCTTGCCATGACTTTCACCATGGTGAGTGCATCGAGCTCGTAAACATGCCTTCGTGAGTTATGTTTCAGCATGTCCCAGTTTTCACTAAGTCTGAAAACTGATTATGTTTTTGCTATGTTCGTGTGCTTGCTAGTATATTTTGTGATCCCTTTTGGCTCAAGGTCACTACGGGACTTTTGTTAAGCTTGTTGATTAGCTCCATGCCATGTCTTTCTTTGTTATGTACAGGTCCTGTAGCATGTTTTGTTTTGTTGCTCCGAAGAGGGCTATATGATCTGAAATTCCAGACAAGTGTTAATTTCACTAAGTCTGAGATCTGTTTACAATTTGCGTTTTTGCCATGCTTGTTTGAACCTCCTAATGGATGAATTGGCCATAGCTCAGTGCTAGACTTTTGTTAAGTATCTTGTTTGCATCCCTGCCATATATTTTGTTGTCATGTTTGGTGGCTGTAGCATGTTCATCTCATTGCATTTAGATGCCTACTTGCTGTAAATCGCAGACCGGTGCCATTTTTGAATCGCTTGCCGTTTCCAAACCGTAACTCCGATTCCGGCGTTCTTTATATCGTTTTCAAGCGATTTCATCTCATCTTTCCAGTGGCACACTTGGTTTTCCAAGTTGAGGCCAGGTTCATGCATTTCCTGTCATATCTTGCATTTTGCATCCCGCATCGCATCCCGCATAGAATATCATCATTGCATCATACCGCTTGATCCTTGCACGTGGTTGATTGTATCCTTGTTGCTTGTTTGTCTTGTTTGGGTAGAGCCGGGAGACGAGTTCGCTAACGAGGAGCCCGTTGAGTTTGTTGTTGAGGATCCAGTCAACTCTGACAGCTGTGCAGGCAAGATGATCATACCCTCGAAATCACTACTATCTTTGCTATGCTAGTTTGCTCGCTCTTTTGCTATGCCATTGCTACGATGCCTACCACTTGCTTGAAAGCCTCCTAAATTGCCCTGTCAAACCTCTAACCCACCATTGTCCTAGCAAACCGTTGTTTGGCTATGTTACCGCTTTGCTCAGCCCCTCTTATAGCGTTGCTAGTTGCAGGTGAAGATTGGAGGCCGTTCCTTGTTGGAACATCATTTATATACTTGTTGGGATATCACTATATTGCTATGTTATCTTAATGCATCTATATACTTGGTAAAGGGTGGAAGGCTCGGCCTCTCGCCTAGTGTTTTGTTCCACTCTTGCCGCCCTAGTTTCCATCATATCAGTGTTATGTTCCCGGATTTTTGCGTTCCTTACGCGGTTGGGTTATAATGGGAACCCCTTGATAGTTCGCCTTGATTAAAGCTTTTCCAGCAATGCCCAACCTTGGTTTTACCATTTGCCACCTAGCCTTTTCTTTCCCTTGGGTTCTGCAGACTCAAGGGTCATCTTATTTTAACCCCCCCCCCCCCCGGGCCAGTGCTCCTCTGAGTGTTGGTCCACCTGTCAGCTGCCGGTGGCCACCAGGGGCAACTCTGGGCTGGCCTTCCCGTACCTAAGACAATCTGAGTGTGCCCTGAGAAAGAGATATGTGCAGCTCCTATCGGGATTTGTCGGCACATTCGGGCGGTGTTGCTGGTCTTGTTTTAACCTGTCGAAATGTCTTGAATTACCGAGATACCGAGTCTGGTCAGAACGTCTTGGGAGGAGGTCTATTCCTTCATTGACCGTGAGAGCTTGTTATGGGCTAAGTTGGGACTCCCCTGCAGGGATTGAACTTTCGAAAGCCGTGCCCGCGGTTATGGGCAGATGGGAATTTGTTAATGTCCGGTTGTAGATAACTTGAACCTTAATTAATTAAAATGAATCAACTGAGTGTGTTACCGTGATGGCCTCTTCTCGGCGGAGTCCGGGAAGTGGACACGGTGTTGGAGTAATGTTTGCGCAGGTTGCTCTCTAGTTTCTCGCTCGTGCTTTGCCTCCTCTTCTCGCTCTCTTTTGCGAATAAGTTAGCCACCATATTTGCTAGTCGCTTGCTGCAGCTCCACTTATATTTTACCTTGCCATACCCATAAGCTTAAATAGTCTTGATCGCGAGGGTGCGAGATTACTATTACACCAGATGCAGGGCCTGATGATTCTGCTCCAGGAGACGCGTATGAGCTCAAGTGGGAGTTCGACAAAGACTCTCAACGATACTATGTTTCCTTTCCCGATGATCAGTAGTGGTGCCCAATTGGGGGTGATTGGGACCATTGTCGCATGTTGGGTTCTCTTTTATTTTGGCGTCATAGTCGGGCCTTGAGTGTATGGATGATGTAATGTTATTTATGTACTTGGTTGACGTGGCGAGTGTAAGCCAACTATGTTATCTCCCCTTTTATTATTATTACATGGGATGTTGTGAAGATTGCCTAACTTGCGACATATGCCTTCAATGCGATTATGTCATTAAGTTGTGCCTCGACACGTGGGAGCTATAGTCGCATCGAGGGTGTTACACTGGGCTCCACTACTGATCAACTGAAACGAAACAACACAATGGACAAGATCTTCAGCGAGCTCCTCCTTGAGCTCGGTTGTGTCACCTGCACGGTATCATCGGCACCTGCAAGCTGGTTTAGGAAGTATCTGTGAGTCACGGGGACTCAGCAATCTCACAACCTCGCGATCAAGACTATTTAAGCTTATAGGAAGGGTAAAAGGTCTGAGGTGGAGCTGCAGCAAGCGACTAGCATATATGGTGGCTAACATACGCAAAAGAGAGCGAGAAGAGAAGGCAAAGCGCGTTCGAGAAACTATGATCAAGAAGTGATCCTAGAACAACCTACATCAAGCATAACTCCAACACCGTGTTCACTTCCCGGACTCTGCCGAGAAGAGACCATCACGGCGACACACGCTGTAGATGTATTTTAATTAAGTTAAGTTTCAGGTTCTCTACAACCGGACATTAACAAATTCCCATCTGCCCATAACCGCGGGCATGGCTTTCAAAAGTTCAAAACCCTGCAGGGGTGTCCTAACTTAGCCCATCACAAGCTCTCACGGTCAATGAAGGATATTCCTTCTCCCAGGAAGACCCGATCAGGCTCGGAATCCCGGTTACAAGACATTTCGACAATGGTAAAACAAGACCAGCAAAGCCACCCAAATGTGCCGACAAATCCCGATAGGAGCTGCACATATCTCTTTCTCAGGGCACACTGGATTGTCCAAGGTTCCAGTAGGCCAGCCCAGAGTCGGCCCTGGTGGCCACCGGCAGCTGACAGGTTGGACCAACACTCATAGGAGCACTGGCCCGGGGGTTTAAATAAAGATGACCCTTGGGCAGGCCTACCCAAGGGAAAGAAAAGGCTAGGTGGCAAATGGTAAAACCAATGTTGGGCCTTGCTGGAGGAGTTTTATTCAAGGCGAACTGTCAAGGGGTTCCCATTATAACCCAACCGTGTAAGGAACGCAAAATCCAGGAACATGACACCGATATGATGGAAACTAGGGCGGCAAGTGTGGAACAAAACACCAGGCATAAGGCCGAGCCTTCCACCCTTAACTAAGTATATAGATGCATTAATATAAATAAGAGATATTGTGATATCCCAACAAATATCCATGTTCCAAACATGGAACAAGCTCCAATCTTCACCTCCAACTAACAAAGCTATAAGAGGGGCTGAGCAAAGCGGTAACATAGCCAAACAACGGTTTGCTAGGACAATGTGGGTTAGAGGCTTGGCTTAGCATTATGGGAGGCATGATATAGCAAGTGGTAGGTATCGCAGCGTAGGCATAGCAAAAGAGCGAGCAACTAGCAAGCAAAGATAGAAGTGATTTCGAGGGTATGGTCATCTTGCCTGAGATCCCGCAAGGAAGAAGAACGAGTCCATGAAGAAGACAAACGGACGTAGATGAACGGATCCTCACAACACGGCGTTATTGGAACGAACCCGAAGAAGCAACACTAGAAAGAAGCAAACAATCATGGTAAACAACCATCACATAATCATGTCATGATGCACAATCAAGTATGATGCATGTCCGGTTTAATGAAGCATGGCATGGCAACATGCACAAACAATCCTACAAATTAAGTGGAGCTCAATATGCATCTCCGTTGCATATTGACGAAACACCACGTGACTTATTTAGTTCGATCTTGTTTATGTACCCAACAATATTAAATGTTTTTAAACATGGCAAGAGGGTGAAGAAAATGAAAACTACCTATCTAGGCAAGTTTAAATGAGGCCGAAACAACAAGCAACAAGTCCGGAAAATCCTTAGGTGCATATTTATGGATTTGGTACTGTTCTGCCCTAAACCAAATTTTATAGTTGTTAAACACGCAAGATGAGTGCACCATGTTAAACTAGGCATTTTTCCTCCCCATTTACATATAAAGTTTATTAAATTCGGAGTTACGGTTAAATAGTTATGAATTAAATCATTTTAACATGACATAGGGGCAAATTTAACCAAACAGCATTTTAAACATTTTAAACATAGATGAAAATGACATATTATAAAACTAGACAAAATTCTAAGCAAGTTTCATATATGAATTGTTTTAATCCGATGCACGGTTATTAAGTTATTATATGCATGAAGTTTAGGGACCTATCTGCAAAATAGCATTCTCTGGAAAAAAGGAAAAACGTTCAGGAAAAAAACATGAGTTGGGCCGAGTCTTGCTGGCCCAAGAATGGAAAAAGGGGCTTAGGGTGGCCTCACCATGGGCTTTGCCCATGAGTTGGAGGGGAGGCCTCTCGGCCTGATGCATGCGGCGGTTGCGGCCTGGTGCTGAACTGGCTCGCTCAACGCGAGGGACAGGGGCATGGCGAGGCGAAGCAGAGACTGGGCGCTGGCCCAGGCGATCGAAGCAGAGTGCGGGGTCAACGGCGAGGCATCCGGCGGAGCTCCGACGATGGAGGAAGGCGGAGCTCGCCGGGGATGGAGAGATCCGGGCGCAGGATCCCCGGATCCGGCGACGGGCGAGGTGCTGGGCCTCACATGGACGGCGTCAGGAGCTGGACGGTGCAGCGCCATGGCGGAGGTTGGGTACCTGCGGGAGAGAGAGAGAGAGGGTGAGGGAGAGGGAGTCGCGCAGGGAAGGAAAGAGGAGAGGCAGGGGCCTGGTAGGGGTAGTCTCCGGTGACGCCACGCACGGGGAGACGCCCCTTCTACTGTGCCTTGCCCTGGAACGGCTGGGCAGGGACTTGGCGAGGCGAGGAGGTTGCAGGGAAAGCCAGGAACGGCGGGAATGGAGCGCGGGGAGGCACGCGAGGCCGGGGTGCTACGGATGAGGACCGGCATCGGGGATGACTGGCGGGAGATCCGGCATCGAAGGCGGGGAGGAGGTTGCAGGCGCTGCGGGTGGTGGATGGAGAGGAGTGGCTGGATTGGGTGGATCGAGGGGAGGAGATGGTTGGCCCTTGCTGAAAACGAGGGAGATGGTCGACTCGGCTGGATCGGGAGGGATCCTGAGGAAAACAATGTGGCGGCGGCGCGAGGGAAGGGAGGATGGGACAAGCTAGGACTAGGGTTTGATCTGATATTTATATCAGAAGAGTTTAGGTTAGGGGCTAACTCGTCCCTCCGATCAAAATCGGACGGTCAGGAAAAATAGGCTAGGGAGGCAAAATAAGAAAACGGTGATGTTTTGTAGATGTTTGGGGATGATCCGGACACAACGGTGGCGACAGTCTGGGTCGGGTCCGGGACAGCTTCTCGGACGCGCGCGCGAGGAGGTCCACGGACTGACGAGAGAGCCTAGGTTGGGCCTGATGGTAGGTAGTGATCTGTGCAGAAGTCCTCAGGCTGAGAGAAGAGAAGAGAGAGAGGCCCGGCGACTATTTCCGGAGACCGAAAACGTCCGATGATTTGACCAACTATAATGTCGCTATAGTTATCCGTTGGGGCGTCAAACGGACTCCGAATGCGATGAAACTTGGTAGGCGGACTACTGACAACATAAAAATACCACACGCCAACTCTCATCCCATTCCGAGAAGCTTTTTCGGCCACTTATAAAATACTATTTCGGACATGCCGTAGGCGCGTGCAAGTGTGTCTGGACTCAGAATGGACAACGGAAGGAACTGGGAGACCGGGACAGATGCAAGTTTTGAAAACGTGATGATGCAATGCACATGATGACATGGTAAGATGCAACATGAAAGAAAATGACATGGCAACAACAATGAATAACTGGAAGACACCTGGCACATCAGTCTCGGGGCGTTACAAAGACGCCAAAACACTTTTGGGCGGAAGCGGTAGAGACAGCTTATCATGCAACAAATCGCTTGTATCTTCACAAGCTACTCCGCAAGACGGCATACGAACTCCTCACCGGTAACAAACCCCAAGTTGGATACTTTCGAGTATTCGGCTCAAAGTGCTACATTCTTGATAAGCATCGTCGTTCTAAATTTGCTCCTAAGTCTCATGAAGGTTTCCTACTTGGTTATGGCTCAAACGCTCACACATACCGTGTCTACAACAATTTCACCCGAAAGGTTGAAGAAACGGTAGATGTGAAGTTTGATGAATCTAACGGCTTGCAAGTAGAGCAATTGCCAATTGATGTAGTAGACAAAGATCCCTTGGAAGCAATCCAAGACTTGTCTATTGGCAAGATTCGTCCAATGGAGGTGAAGGAGAGTACCTCGTCCGTCCAAGTGGAAGCTTCTACCTCACGACAAGGTGAACCAAGAGTTGATACGGAAGCATCCATGAGTGGGACACACCAAGAAGAAGAAAACGAGGAAGTGCACCAAGACAAACGTCAACAACCTCCTTCTCCACCATGACAAGAGAACGGCAACGCCAACAATGAAGAAGGCCAAGAAGAAGAAGAAGAAGAAGAAGAAGAAGAAGATGAAGAAGATGTTCAGCAAAGACCCAAGCAAAAGCTTTCACGAGTTGGAGCAAGAATTGCTAAAGATCATCCCGTGGAGCAAATCTACAATGATATCCAAACCGGGAGAATCACTCGCTCAAAAACTCGTTTAACCAACTTTTGTGAACACTATTCATTCATCTCTCGTATTGAACCTATGAAGGTTGAAGAAGCATTGGAAGATCCGGATTGGATAAACGCTATGCATGAAGAGCTACACAACTTTGAGAGAAATCAAGTGTGGACATTGGTTGAAAAGCCCGACAACAACCACAACATCATCGGTACCAAATGGGTGTTTCGCAACAAGCAAGATGAAGATGGACAAGTTGTTCGTAATAAAGCGCGTCTTGTCGCCCAAGGCTACACACAAGTCGAAGGTATGGACTATGGTGAGACATATGCTCCCGTTGCTAGACTTGAGTCCATTCGCATCTTACTTGCCTATGCTAATAACCATAATATCACCTTGTACCAAATGGACATCAAAAGTGCTTTTCTAAATGGTGAAATTGAAGAGGAAGTTTATGTTAAGAAACCTCCCAGCTTTGTCAACCCTAAGAAACCTAATCATGTTTACAAACTTCACAAAGCCCTTTATGGTCTTAAACAAGCTCCTAGAGCATGGTATAAATGCTTGACCAAGTTCCTTATTGAAAAAGGCTTTGAAATTGGAAAATAGATTCTACTCTTTTTACTAAAAGGGTTAATGGAGAACTATTTGTATGCCAAATTTACGTCGATGATATTATATTTGGATCAACTAACCCTCATTTTAGTGAAAAGTTTGGGAAGCTAATGTCGGAGAAGTTTGAGATGTCCATGATGAGTGAACTCAAATTCTTTCTTGGTTTGCAAATCAAGCAAACTAAGGAAGGCACCTTTGTCTCTCAAACGAAGTACACCAAGGACTTATTCAAGAAGTTCAGTATGCAAGAATGCAAAGGTATTACTACACCCATGCCTACTAGTGGACATCTTGATTTGACCAAAGATGGTGAATCAGTTGATCAAAAAGTTTATCGCTCTATGATTGGTTCATTACTATATCTATGTGCTTCACGTCCCAATATCATGTTAAGTGTGTGCATGTGTGCACGATATCAAGCTGCTCCTAAGGAATATCATCTTAAGGCCATGAAAAGGATAGTGAGATACTTAATACATACACCAAATTTTGGCATTTGGTATCCAAAGAGAGCTTCCTTTGATCTTGTTGGCTACTCCGACTCGGACTATGCCAGTGACAAGGTTGATAGGAAGTCCACTTTGGGTACTTGTCAATTCCTTGGTAGATCTCTTGTGTCTTGGTCTTCCAAGAAACAAAACTCAGTATCATTATCCACCGCTGAAGCGGAATACATTGTCGCGGGTTCATGTTGTGCTCAATTACTCTGGATGACCCAGACTCTTAAAGATTATGCGATATATGTGAAACATGTTCCATTGCTTTGTGACAATGAAAGTGCTATCAAGATTGCTCACAATCCCGTGCAACACTCTTGAACTAAGCATATCGAAGTTCGTCATCATTTTATTCGAGATCATGTTGCTAAGGGTGACATAAACCTTAAGCTTGTTCGCACCGATCAGCAATTAGCGGATATATTCACCAAACCACTTGATGAGAAAGTGTTTTGCAGGTTAAGAGGTGAATTGAACATCATTGATGCTTCAAACTTGGAGTAGGAACTCCATTGGACACATGCAAGACTTGAGCTTACGACTAATCTCTTGACATTTCTCCTATGATGACTATCTTATGTCTTGAGAATTTGCATCTTGCATGTTATCTAACCCTTGTAGGTACTTGAATGAATCTAATTCTATGAGATTGCAATTCACTCACATCTTGAGCAATCTCTACATCATCAAGTCTCTACACAATGGTGATTGATGACAAGGAAGCACGAAACCTTTCAAACATATCCTTTAACAAATTCTATGTTGAGTTTCATGATTGTCATGTTGGATACACAAGTGCTCTTCCTTGAGAAAACTAACCCATGTAGGTAGATGAACTGAAAATCCAAAGGGTGCTCCCAACTCTTGATGGGCTACATCAACTTTGAGCAACCCACACAAGTTCAACTACATGATCAAGATCAACACCCAAGGTATGTCATTCCATCTTAGAGTAACTTTACTGCAAGTCATGAGTCAAAGCAACTCGACACGATGTGAATACATCAAGATACTTAAACGAAAAATGGTAACCCCATTTGGAGCTTAAACGATGAGTACGACCTATGATCAAGTGATCTCACTTGACTCCTAAGTCAATGTACTCTAACATAGGTGACTTTGTCACCGCCCAACTCTAGATGAAGTTTTCTTGTGTTCTTTTCTGTATTCTTGCATTTGTCTCATGCATATTTGTTTCCCCTTTCAAACTTCATCTAGACCTTTTAGTTTCTTTTCTTTGCTCTTTGTTCTGCATTTTTACGCATCCAATTCATTGCAAATCTTTGTGAGATCTTATTTGTCTAGTGAGCTGAGGTGACAAGTGTTTTTCTGTGATGAACTCGGTTCAACCGGTTTCATGTTTCCGGTCTAACCGAAGATTTTTGGAGCAGCCGAAGCATACAACTCGGTGACATCGATTGCACTATAGGAAAAACATTTTGCCATTTATTCCTGCTTTACTCTTGATCCAGCTCCACTCAGTGAATCTTGTCCTCTGCAAGCATCACATTTACCTTAATGCTTTGTACTGCGATTCAAGGTCCGAACCCATTCACAACAAATTCCAGAAGACCCTTCTTGGAAATTGATGTCAAAGGGGTAGAGAGAGAGATCACATCAAAGCTTAAAGAGAGATCACATCAAAGCTTAATCATATCTCTAGGGGGAGAGATCTCTAGGGGAGGGAATACTCCAGGAAAGAGTAATCTTCGAGGATCCCAGATGCTTGATGTTCAAGAGGAGAGATGCCACATGTCTTCTTAGGGGAAAGACATGTTCATATTTGCATTATCTCTGTTTTTTCTGTTCCCTATCTTCTCCCAGTATCCCATGCTAGATTCAGGGGCAGCAAGACATCCAAGGGAAAGAAAATTCTTAAATTCATTGCATATCCTTCTCTTTGGGGACATGTCAATACCTATCGTGGTACTCTGTACTCACTCTACATGTCATCCCAGTCTTGGTACTCTTGTGGTTTCTTTTGTTTGCTCTAGCTAGTAGGTGCATCTGTGTTATCTAACCTTGTTTACGTAGGTTCAACACATCCTAGCCAACTCAAGACCACAAGGTAAGTATATGCATCATGGTCATGTGTATGAGAAATTCCTGCTGATGTACATACTGTTTGCAAGAAGGACTCATGGGCATGAAGGTACATTTCTCATGTTTTCATCACTTGCTCTGATGCATATAGCCAAGATACATGTAACACATTGCTACTTTGTCATGGTTATGCTCTCACATGCTTCTATATACCATATTCACATGATTGCATACATGTAAGGGGAGCCTATGCTTGTTACATGTCTTTCCAAAGTTTTACTTTCTACTCTCTATATCTTTATCTAAAGCTTTGATGTATGTTGCCATCAATTACCAAAAAGGGGGAGATTGAAAGCACAAGTGCTCCCTAGGTGGTTTTGCTAATTAATGACAACATATCTCTTGTTGGACTAACACTTTTACCTAGTACATTTCAGATAAAGTTCAACAATGAAGTGGCATGGACTAGAGGATGTGGAACCCCTTCAAAATGCTAAGGACAAAGGATTGGCTCAAGCTCCAAGCTCAAGACTCCACATTTTCTATCTTACTGATCCAAGATCACATTGAGTCTATAGGAAAGCCAATACTATTAAGAAGGGATGAGGTGTTGCTTAATGGCTTGCTTGCTCAAAATGCTTAGTGATATGCTCCAAAGCCCTCAACCACTTTCTCACTTCCAAATATGTCCTAAACCAAAAGTCAAACTCGGCCCCACCGATTCTTTCTATCTGGAGCCACCGAGTTCAGTTGACATAGCCACTGCTAGAAACCCTAATCAGTTCGGTCTCGCCAATGGGATCTTGGTCTCACCGAGATGGGCTTGCAAACTCTTTGTTACCTATTGCAATATTTTCGGTTCCACCGAGATATGCAATCGGCCCCACCGAGTTTGCTTAGCCAACTCTTTGTTTCACTTATTACCCAAATCGGTCCCACCGAGTTTGAGTAATCGGTCAAACTGAGTTTTGGTTTTACCCTAACCCTAACCATATCGGTCCTACCGAGTTGATCTAGTCAGTCCCACCGAAAACCCTAACGGTCACTAGGTTTGCTAAATCGGTCCGACCGAGTTTATCCATTCGGTCTCCCTGAGATTGGTAAATTGAGTGTAACGGTTAGTTTTTGTGTGGAGGCTATATATACCCCTCCACCCACTCTTCATTCATGGAGAGAGCCATCAGAACATACCTACACTTCCAATACACATTTTCTGAGAGAGAGAACCACCTACTCATGTGTTGAGGCCAAGATATTCCATTCCTACCATATGAATCTTGATCTCTAGCCTTCCCCAAGTTGCTTTCCACTCAAATCATCTTTCCACCAAATCCAAATCCTGTGAGAGAGAGTTGAGTGTTGGGGAGACTATCATTTGAAGCACAAGAGCAAGGAGTTCATCATCAACACACCATGTGTTACTTCTTGGAGAGTGGTGTCTCCTAGATTGGCTAGGTGTCACTTGGGAGCCTCCGACAAAGATTTTGGAGTTGAACCAAGGAGTTTGTAAGGGCAAGGAGATCGCCTACTTTGTGAAGATCTACCACTAGTGAGGCAAGTCCTTCGTGGGCGATGGCCATGATGGGATGGACAAGGATGCTTCTTCGTGGACCCTTCGTGGGTGGAGCCCTCCGTGGACTCGCGCAACCGTTACCCTCTGTGGGTTGAAGTCTCCATCCACGTGGATGTACGATAGCACCACCTATCGGAACCACGACAAAAACAGTTGTGTCTCCAATTGCGTTTGAATTCTCCAAACCCTTCCCTTTACATACTTGCATGTTGCATGCTTTACTTTCCGCTGCTCATATACTCTTTGCATGCTTGCTTGATATGTATTGTGTTTTTTAAACTAGCGCCTAAACTCCACTTCAACTTAAAGAAATTAAAAAACTGCAACTTTTGGCACATAGTGCCTAACCCCCCCCCCCCTCTAGACACCTCTTCTCGATCTTTTCAGGCTCGCCACGCGACCTTGCATTGGCCTGGGGGGAAGTCGATAGCTGAAGGGTGGCGCTCCTAATGCCGCTGCATCCAGGAGCTCAGTAACACGCTCAAGCAGCGTGTCCCGGCCGCTCTCCATCAGCCTGCATCGCAGCAGCTCCCTTGCCACTGTGAGTGCCGCACGCATGTTTGCTTGCTCCCGTCCTAAGTGCGGCACCGTTGCAACGGCGTGACATGCTACTCTCGCCGCGGCTCGTGCTTGCCGCGGGGTGAGGGTGGATGATGCCTGGGTATGGGGTCCCGGCAAACCCTTAAGGTTCGAACACTGGGGTGCACACGAACTCTTTCCCTCCAACCGATCTACGCTCTACCTTGCTAGGATCTCGCGGACGAACTCGACGGACTCACAACACAGAAGGACATAGGGTTTATACTGGTTCGGGCCACCATTGTGGTGTAATACCCTACTCCAGTGTGGTGGTGGTGGATTGCCTCTTGGGCTGATGATGGACAATACAAGGGTAGAAGCGTTCTTGTGCGTATGAACTTGTGTCTCTCTCGAGCTAATCTCTCGAGCTCCCCCCTCCACTGTGGTGGCTAGTCCTATTTATAGAGGCCCTGGTCCTCTTCCCAAATATCAAGCGGGAAGGGAGCCAACAATGGCAGGCTAATTTGAAGGGGGACAGCTAGTACAAGCTATCCTGACAAAAGGTAGTCCTCGCCTGCAGAAAGCTCTGGTGGTGACACCGTCTTGGGCTCCACGATTACCTCCGTCTTGCAGTCCTTGGTCTTGGTCTTGTTGCACCGAAATGGCAACCTTTGCCTGATGCCTCGGTACTCCGCGGCTGCGCTTGCCCCCTTTGCACCAAAGAGGAAACAAGGACACTGTGCACGCTGGCGCCCACCTGGCGCCCGCTTGGTGTCGATCGTCATGGCTCACGTCACGAGAGCCTAGTGAGGTTCGCCTCGCCTTGACATCTCCGCTCCTTGTGAGACTGCCTAGCTAGGCCACTCCAGAGGAGGTCTTGCGTCGTCCACCTCGCCAGGCTTGGCCCCTCGCGAGGGTCTTGGGTGCTTTTGTAACACCCCGGATGTAACTTTCCCAATTTGTACTCCAACTCTTGCCGTTTTCGGCGTTAAGTTATTTTATTTTCTCGGGTTCGGGTTCTTTGTCTCCGTGTGTTGTTATCGTTTTCATGCATCTCATATCATGTCATCATGTGCATTGCATTTGCATACGTGTTCATCTCAGGCATTCGAGCATTTTCCCCGTTGTCCGTTTTGCATTTCGGCGCTTTGTTCTCCTCCGGTGGTCAATTCTACCTTTCTTTCGTGTGTGGGGATTAAACATTTCTGGATTGGACCGAGACTTGCCAAGCGGCCTTGGTTTACTACCGGTAGACCGCCTGTCAAGTTTCGTATCATTTGGACTTCGTTTGGTACTCCAACGGTTAACCGAGGGACCGAAAAGGCCTCGTGTGTGTTGCAGCCCAACACCCCTCCAATTTGGCCCAAACCCACCTAACTCTGCTCCATCATCTAGAGAGTTCGATCACGATCGCGTGGCCGAAAACCGCACCTCATTTGGACTCTCCTAGCTCCCTCTACCTATAAAACTAGCCCCTCCTCCGAAATTCCGGATCTCCCTCGTCCTCAAACCCTAAATCCCAGATCCGCGCCGGCCGGACACGTCCGCCCCGGCCGGACGCGTCCGCTCCACCGCCCGCGCCCACTCCCACGCCGCCACGTGGCAAGCCGCCGCCGCCACC